>NC_088795.1:89248270-89551300 GCF_011386835.1 Chrysemys picta bellii
TAGGAGCTAAACGCAGCCACAGTCCTTGTCCTCAGTTCAGTACAAAGACTGTGTCAGGCTAGTAGTGCTAGCAACCCTGAGGGGAACAGGAGAAGTAGGTGGTGTGCATCCTTGACTACTCTGTGTTGGCCAGTTGCAAAGAGAATATTATACTACCTTGTTAATGGGAAGCACAGCAGTCATGATCTCCCTGTGCGCTGGGAAGTGCCATTGACTAATCCCTCCTGGAGCTCTAACTGAGGTCCTCATCTCCCTTCCACCTCCCCCAACTCCGAAGCAGTGCTATTAAGGAATAATCCAGCTCTAGGTCTCTACAGTAGTGCTTAATTTACTTGTGTTAAGTATACCTTGCCCTCTGTCTCTCATCACTTTACAGTCCCTTGGCACCTTCTTCAGTTTTCCCTCCTCCTCTGATGCTCACGTATCAGCATACTGCATAGGTATGCTTGGCTAATAAACCAGGACTCAGATTGTTGGTGAGGTGCAAACAGATAGGGAATGTATTGAATATAAACAACTAAAACAAAAGCCTTTTGAGTGTTTATTATCCCTCAAGAACTTGATAAGACTTTGTTTCCAGGCTATATTAGAACCTATGCTCGACCTTCCCCATCTCCTCATTGTAGAAGTTATGCCAGTTTGGTGCTTAAGACCCTTGGGGAGCTACTAATTAATTGTCCACATGTACCTCTCTTAATTAATCCCATCTGATGGTACTTCTACCCAAAGGCAGCAGCTTCCAGCTAGTGGCTGTTTTTCAGCTCATCTGAGTGGGAGGAGGATTATTATTATTTATTTGCACTGGGGTAATGTCTAGAGGGTTTGGCCCAACTGTGCTAGGCTCTGTACAAACATAACTAAAAGAGGGTGTTCCAGCCCCAAAGAGACAAGGCTGTTGCTTCTCCTCAGGCAGAAAGCCATTTTTGATAGTGAAAAAGAGTGCAAGTGTGAGGAGTGGGGGTAGGTAAAACAGAAAAAGCTAATAAGGGTAAAGCCGAAAAAAAGGACACTGCAGTGATGTTAAAAAACAACAGAGAAGAGGAATAAGAGGTATGTTGTATTCATATCACATTCTTTCACCCATACTTATACTGGGAAAAATCCCCAGAGCAGAAGGGACTCTCCCCTCCTACCGTCCTGCTCCCCACCCCCTGTAGATTAGAAGAAGGGAAAGAAATAGTGTTCACAAAGAAAGGTATTCTCACTATTCTCTTTTTTGCTTAGGAAAGCCTGAGAGAGCATTTTCTGAAAGTAGAAATTGCAAGCTTCCCTATTTATTTAGATTATAGGCACAGCTGGAAGCAACACAGATGGGCAATCTTTACTAACTCTTTCTATTATCTTTGTTTTTCACTTCTTCCTAACTTTGCAAAACTTCTAACACTTTGGGCTAAAATTGTTTCACTGCCTCTAGCTGAAGTGCATTTGTTTGGTGGGAGGGGAGGGGAAGTTTTAGCAAAAAAGTGTTCAGCCATTTCTGAGAATGAGGATAGAGGAAAATAAGCAGATGTGCCCGTGTTAAAAAAACAAAACAAACAAAACCCCCATTTCTTTGAAGAGTTCTAGCATCTCAGAAAGTTGTACAAGTAACTCAAAATCTTTTGCTGTACTTATGAAAATACACTCAGCTTTGTCTGAGTTATGAGTCTTCTGAAAATCACCATTTGCATATGCTCAGAGCTTTTTAGAGGTTTGCTGCTAACACCTCTGAGCTCCTGACAAGGGTAGGAATGATGCAACTGCCCCTGTAAAAACAGACTGAGCACTCTCCATCCTCTCTCTGGATTGTGGGAGGAGTTTCTCCTAGCAAGTTCCTCTCCTCTTTGGATGCTGTGGTAAGAGTTCCCCTTACTCTTTGAATCTACTTCAGATCACTGAGTGAAGAAGCGTTGAGCTGGTTGCCAAGAGGAGGCATGTGTTTTAGTTTCTTCCACTGACTGGTGTTAATAATTCTGTGCCTTTCACAGCCCTTATTATTAAGCAAAGCTTCATATCTCTATGTTAAGAGGCATGGAAGTACCATTCACCTTATTTTACAGATGAGGTAACTGAGATGGTGCTCAAGGTTACTTCTGGCAGAGCAGAGAATACTAAGCAGGGGCCAGGTTCTGTGCTGTGCCTCCTTCTCCTGCCCATGATGTTGTTCGTTCCCAGGCCACTCCTTGAATACCATTGATGGCAAATAGAGCTTTCACATAGCTTCTCATATCAGCTACTGGTTTAAACATGCACACCAATGTGCCTTGTGGATCAGATGGCAGGATGCAGCTATGAATGTCCCACCTTTGAAAAAATTATGTTCATGTTTTGTATCAAAAGACCATTGCAAGTGAAATTCTGTGATTCAGTAAGCTCTGCTTTAAGGTCCTACTACATTCTACTAACTTCTGGCTGTATTGGATTTATTCTAGGGATGCTCTTCCTCTAATGGCCTGTAAATAAAAATTCTACCTTCCATTGTGTAGAGCTGGTCTCAGCCTTATCCACATGACGTGCACACACAACAGTAATGGTGCTTCCTAGACATTGGAGCAATCTTCCAGGTTTTTTTATTCAAATACACATTGTACAGTAGGAGCATGTTGCAGCTCAGAAGAAATTGTGGATTGCCTTTTCCTTCAGTGCATACGTCACTGAAATTAAATTTAGCACTTAACAAGAATTATGAACAATGCTCAACATATTCCTTCTGGCTCAGATTGTGATCCTAAGGTGATCCAAATTCACAGGCTATGTAGTCTGAGTGCCAAAAATATTCAGGACCTGAAAACCCACAGCAAAAAGATACCTGTCACAAGGGGAGGGAAAGAATTCTGCAAATAGCAGCATTCCTGGAAAAACAGGGCTCTCTGAATCACATGATTTGCAGAACCTGACAATGCAGAGGAAACAGTTACAGAAGAAAGACACAGCCACATCAGGGAACTAGGAGGATAAGAGATGGCAAAGAGATGAGACTCTGATGAGAGAGATCAAAAATGTGAGCAACTGGGAAATAACAAAGCCTCTTGTTAGTGAGGCACCATAGCTGGCTTGAGATAATTTTAATTTGATGCTGCCTCATGAAATATGCATAGTGAGCCAACCTGTTCTGATTTACTCCCTGTACAATCATTGATTTCAGTGGAACTGTACTTGGATTAAGGCAGAGGGAAACTTTGTTGAATATGGTTAAATAACGTTTATTTTAAATGCTTCATTTTTAAATCTATACCTTAGTGTTCAGTATGAAATGCTACTTATGAAATGGGTGGCTAAATGTCTGTCCAAGATGTTTAGGCAGCATATTTGTGTCAGGAACTGACTCTTTATGTGTTTGTACTGTGAGTAGGACAATGTGGAGTCCTGATCAACACTGGAGCCTCTAGGCTCTGCCAAAATACAAGCAATAGTGTGAGGTGGGCAGGGAGGAGGAGATAAGAAAGAATGCTTGACCATGAATTACCTATCACTGGGAATTCTGTATTGCATATGATATTTAATGTATTCTATAATGACCTCGTGTTGCTAGTCTTTTTTAATTTTTATTAAAGATTCATTTATCTTCAGTAGCTAAACAAAATCTGAAGTCTGATCAACGTTGCATAAGATTTATCTGCTCTCAGTAGCTTCAATGAAAAAAAAGAATGTGTGCTTTAGGGTAACAAAAACTCATTTTGTTGAATTTTCATGGTGACCCAGTGGTGAAGGTTCCTGTAGGGCATTATTCTTTCTTTTTCTTGTTTTATTTGTTCATAATAGAGATGGAGGGAAATGATGCATTACTGCTTTGCATAGACAGAAGCATACTGAGTCAGCAAGGTAAGACATTTCAGGAAATGGATTTACTAAATTCTACTAGCTGATTGAACTTCATCTTATTTTATCTCCCATGCCACCCAAAAATGGGAGAAGGGGTCAACAGAGTCCGACTCGCAAAAAATGGACAAAATAAAAGGAAGAAAGATGTTGAGCATAATCAATAAGGACACCGAATTAATGTCTTGCCAATTAAGAAACTAAGACAAAGAAGGTTCTAGCAATTAGTCCTTCTGTCTGTTAACCTAAATTCATCTGACTCAAAGTCAGAAGAGATGTATTTGATCAGCTGGTGATTTCAAGCAACAATAACAAACCTTCTATTTCTAACCCTCTATTTCTAATGCGTCAACCATGTTTTTAAAAAGTTTTCTGGGATCTGGAGAGCGGAAAATAGTGTTAAATATGATAATATATGTAAGCAATTTATCAGTTCAAAGCATTTTTTTTCTGTTGACAAGATTATTTTGAGGAATTCTGACTAAGGCAATGTAACTTCAACTAGGAAGCTATTTCCATGGGTAAAGTGAATCAGCATTCCTGAAGGGAAACAATAACCACAGGGTCTTAACAGTATCAGAGTAAATTATGGGGACAATGTTTCTTTAATTAGAGGAAGTTACTGAAAGAAAAAGGCTTATATCACTGAGTTGCTGTGTAGTCCTGTCTACAGTTCTAAGAGCACAGATTAATTCTACCATAGGTCAGTAACTGGCTGTCAATCCTTTTAACAGTTTCATGAAGGAATGTTCTGTGCCGTGTGTCACGGTTTCAGAGAGAACTGCTCCTGTATGCCCCCTTTGTGGTCCCTCAAGGACACCCTCTTAGGGTTTCAGGTTCCCCACTGTCAACTCTTGGGCAGAGACATGCATGTCTCTCAATACTGACTGGGGGTTTTAAAGGTGCACAGCTCACTGCCACACACTGTGATATCCTTTCTCTGTGAGATCAATGACTAGTGTGTAGCAACAGTCACAAGTTACCATGCAGCTCTTCCAAAGCAAGGTACAGTTATGCTTGGAGCAAAAGCATTATAGAGAAAACACAAATCTCTCCCCCACCACCACCCCAAAAAAAACCCTACAATAAATGACTCGCTGTGCATGTTAAAACTTACCAGAGGTCACGCCAGCCCAGCACAGGGCTCTAGCAGGTGTCAGGCTTTAAAATCCCTCATCTGGATTTGCTCTCTTGATTATCAGTTAATGTCAGGTTGTACATCATGAAAAAGAACCACCTCGGGACAGTTCAACCATTTCTTTATCCAGTTTGGGCCTTTGATCTCTGGCCTCCTGTAACAAGTCAATAACCCGCTCTTCAGGGAAAGCTTCAAAGTCTTGGTTCTTGCATAACCAAGGTTGAGGAATTTGCATTCATAGAATCATAGGATCATAGAATATCAGAGTTGGAAGGGACCTCAGGAGGTCATCTAGTCCAACTCCCTGCTCAAAGCAGGACCAATTGCCAACTAAATCATTCCCAGCCAGGGCTTTGTCAAGCCTGACCTTAAAAACCTCTAAGGAAGGAGATTCCACCACCTCCCTAGGTAACCCATTCCAGTGCTTCACCACCCTTCTAGTGAAAAGGTTTTTCCTAATATCCAACCTAAACCTCCCCAACTGCAACTTGAGACCATTACTCGTTGTTCTGTCATCAGGTACCACTGAGAACAGTCTAGATCCATCCTCTTTGGAACCCCCTTTCAGGTAGTTGAAAGCAGCTATCAAATCCCCCCTCATTCTTCTCTTCTGCAGACTAAACAATCCCAGTTCCCTCAGACTCTCCTCATAAGTCATGTGCTCCAGCCCCCTAATCATTTTTGTTGCCCTCCACTGGACTCTTTCCAATTTTTCCACATCCTTCTTGTAGTGTGAGGCCCAAAACTGGACACAGTACTCCAGATGAGGCCTCACCAATGTCGAATAGAGGAGAATGATCACGTCGCTCGATCTGCTGGCAATGCCCCTACTTATACAACCCAAAATGCCGTTAGCCTTCTTGGCAACAAGGGCACACTGTTGACTCATATCCAGCTTCTCGTCCACTGTAACCCCTAGGTCCTTTTCTGCAGAACTGCTTCCTAGCCATTCGGTCCCTAGTCTGTAACAGTGAATGGGAGCGACCCTTGGGGCACTGCACTTGAAACCGGCTGCCAACTAACCGTTGAGCCCGACGATCTAGCCAGCTTTGCTAAAGTCAAGGAATAACACATCCATCGCTTTCCCCTCATCCACACAGCCAGTTATCTCCTCATGGAAGGCAATTAGGTTAGTCAGGCATGACTTGCCCTTGGTGAATCCATGCTGACTGTTCCTGATCAATTTCCTCTCCTCTAAGTGCTTCAGAATTGATTCCTTGAAGACCTGCTCCATGATTTTTCCAGGGACTGAGGTGAGGCTGACTGGCCTGTAGTTCCCTGGATCCTCCTTCTTCCCTTTTTTAAAGATGGGCACTACATTAGCCTTTTTCCAGTCATCCAGGCATTACTCACCCCCTAGTGATTCCAGATTCCACAGGAAACCCACCTCCCCAGTGACCCAGGAACACACAAATACACATCACCAGTATTGATACAATGGGCTGTGAATATTCTTTAGCTCATACTGTCTGGGCCATCTCAGTGTAATGGCTTTTTGAGGTTTTCATGTTCTGAACATAAAATACACTGTGGTGGTCACCAGAGATGCTGAATGTGGTTGTAATATCTGCCACACCTGGCTAGTTTGGGAAAATTCAATTTGGTCACTGGTGAAAGTTTGATAGCACCCAAGGTTCAACCAACTAATGAAACTGATGAATTGTATATTCCTCAGAGTGAAACAGAGGCACATGACCATTGATAAAGTTAATTAATTGGAGTATGAGTAAATATTTGTGCATTCCTGGCTCATCTATTCAGACCGTCTCCCTTCCACTACAGGATTGTTGCCAAACATTTTCTGGTACTTTTCCCAATCTGCTTTAAGAACTGAACATGCAACTTTTTTTTGTCCTATACTGCTTCTTTATATTTTAAAAAGACAGTTTGTATTTTTTGCTTGTTTTATTTTACATTATTTTACATTACATTGTCTTCACTTTCCTCTCTTTACAGGAGGACCCTGGCATGATCATTGAAGGACCTGAGCAGTGATCTCAGATGAAGTAGGAACTTTAGATAAAGTTCTATTTCCTCAAAATTGAGAAATCAGGGAGAGCTAGAGTTCAGGTTTAAAACCTTGTTTGGCTTCACTGTTTCTGTTCCCTGAAGATCTTGCCAAAGTCCTTCAGCAAAGAGGAGAAAATGAAAACCTGAGAGTTCCAATGTAACAATCAAGCACAATGACTTTTTCTTTAAGCTGCGACAGGCTTCACCTATCTTCAGAAGCATTAGGCAGCATTCTGGGGGTTTTCCTTTGTGATTCACCTTTAAGTGTTTCCAACTGATAGGGCTTTTGTCACTTCTCTTGGAAGACTTGCACGAGGAATAGTCTCTCAACTTTCCCCCTTAAGGAGTTCTTTCTAATATGTGTCCTAAATTTGTTCATTCTTAATTGCATCCCATTATTCCTAATTACTATATACCCCCCATGTATTACTATATATAAATTCTTGGTGGCTTTAACCTCCATATATTTATAGACTGTTACCATGTCTCCTCCTATTCTTGTAATGCCTTAGCCAAAACTACCCATCTGATTCTTTTAATCATTTTTCATAACCAAGTTCCTCTAGAACCCTGCTCATTTTTGTTGCTTTTCTCTGCACTCCATCCAATTCATATGAAACTCTGGTAATAGGATGATGAGAATTGAATGAAATATTCCATGTATAGTTTAACAAGAGCCATATAGAAATAGAAATATCATTATCAAGGAACTGACTGTTGATTTACTGTATTAAGGAGTACTGAGAGGAGCCAAAGCTGTGAATATCAAAATGAGATGACATATGCATATAATGTATGTCACATTAATGTGTATCTAAGCACATAAGAAGAGAGAAAGTATAACCTAAATCTATAAGTGACTGACTCCTGAGAGCATTTATAGTGATGTCATCCAAAAAATAACTTCAAGATCTCTGATCTTTGTATGGCAACATCAATGTTTCTCATGGAAAATAACCAAATGACTTCTAAGTGGAAGTAAATGAAAGGGTTTTTATTGTAAAATTATGATAGAAAAGAAACATTTTGCTTTTGCTTTTGTCAGTATTTAGTAAATGTTTTAGGGCAAGCTTGTGGCATGCTTACTCTTCCATCATGATGAAAGTTAAGCATTGGCAGAGCTGTAAGAACAGTTCAATTCAATTTGCAAGCACCAGTATAGAACAGTAGTCACATAAATGTTGATGGATATCTATTCATGTGAAAGTAAACGTTAATATTCAGATGTTTTAGCTGAATGCTAAATATTATGATTAATCTGTTATATTACGATAGGGACACCTGATGCCAAAGGTAAAATGTAACCTCAAAACCAACTATTCCTTTGGTCAAAACCATCCCTGATGTAATGCCATAGAAGTCAATCAGTTAAACCACAAACATATCTTGCTGATTATTTTAAGATAGTGCTAACCAAATTTACTATATGATCTGCAGGTGGGTCCTGGCAACAGGAAGACATATGGGTTTGTGCTGGTTATGATGGTATAAGCGAGCCACAACCATACCTCCACCAGGCAGCTTAATGTAAAGAAGAAAAAACAGGCCATGCTGGCTTGAAAGTGGGTATGGCCTGGGTATCCCTTTGCTGTCTATGAAGTTCTTTGTGGAAACTAAAGCTGCCCTCCATCTAGTGTGAATTCCTACCACCTTACTCCTCCACCCCAAAGTGCAAGAGACTAGTTTGGTGAAGACAGATAGAATTTGCACCACAATATGGAAGTAGCGATGAATGGGATCCTATATTTTCTTAGGGCTAAATTCTGTTTCCCTTTTCCTCCTTATGCAGATAAAATTCCTCCTGATGTCACTGAGAACTTTGCCTGAGTAAGGACTGCAGGATTTGGCCCTTTATAATTAGGGTATTTATTTCAACAGTGAATTTATATTAAATTACAGTAGAGGCAAAGCTTAGCTGTGATCAGCATATGAAGCTCCTGATTTAGCTTTTAAATTTGATTTGGGCTACTAGTGATATACAGCTATGATATGTTTTCCTTTTTATTTTTAACAATAGTTTGAGTGTTCCAAAAGCTCTCTGCTTGGTTTCCCAAAGGAAATTGCAGGTGCTTAGATACTATGGTGAATAGCTCAGTGTAAATACTGTATTGAAAGCTTATCAAAGCACCTACTACAATTGTTCACACAGTCACTGAGTGTGTGCATGCTGAGGAAAATTGTCTTCTGAAGCCCAAATTGAGAGCTGATCATCAGCAATTTCAGGGATCTTAAAATGGTATGATATTGCTTCTTGGTATTATAGGTATAGGTTACACATGAAAGCCCAGCTCAAATGCTGTATCTCAAATTGAAATCCTTTATTCCCTTTATTTCCAAACCTTCTCTCTCATCAGTTACCTCCCCCCTCCCACAAGTCAAATAGGAAAAAGCTCACAGATAAATCTGCTGGTATTTTGCTACCCAATAACTGTAAAATTATAAAAAGTAGATTGTTTCAAAAATAGAGATATGGAAAAGAATAGCTCAGTGATGTAAATTCCATACATTACATAAAGAAACAAAAAAAATCTACTTAAAGATTTTATATTTTAGAAGAAATATTCCACTTTAAAGACTATCGTAGATAACTTTCTATTCAGCCGGCCCAAACTACTCTTTTTAGCCATGTGAGTAGTGTCATTGATTGATGGCTGGTTACTTGTATGAGCAATATTTGGCATGTTTTGGTTCTTACCAAACTGTTAAAATTGCTATTTCATTGATTTATTTCATTTATTATTCTCGTGATATGACACTTTATATTGAGTCAATGAAGAGCTTATATTTACCTTAAACCTTTCTCATCTTATCATTTTAAATGTTTATTCCTCTAATCAGCCTTAGCAATCAATTTTTTAATTCTGTCTCTGAAAGAAGAAACCTGTGTGATTTCCATACATAAACTCATTCCTCCCGTAACTTCTCTGGGTCAGTTTCATTAGGGTGCTTTAGCAATCTCCAAAATGCACTGTACTCTGCTGCCACAGACTGCAATGTTGTTCAAAGTAGGTGTGTGTGTGTGTGTGTGTGTGTGTGTCTGTGTGTGTGTGTGTGATTTATTTCACAGTCTTATAGTTTTCTTTGATCTTTGCATAATATAAACCCTGCATGTCTTTTTTTTAAGTATCATTCTCTCATCAGATGCAAAGTCATCTTTTTCAACAGCTTCTGTATTCAAACAGTTGAGTAGCAAATAGCTGTGCCGTTATCAAGTTGCCCATGAATGTTTAGGACTACCATAAAAAGTGTTGTGACATTTTTCTGTCTCTTATTAAATCCCTAAGCTACTGTATTATCACATTGCCAAAGGACACAGACATATTAGCATTGTCCACTTTATCTGTGCCTGGGCTCTTGTATTTCTGTACTTCTTTGTTAACTCACTTCCTCTCCCCCCCCCCAAAAAAAAGATTAATGTGTGTCTAAATATACCCTTTTATATATAAACACACAAATATGTTTATATTGAATGTGAAAACTCAGGGGACAGGAGATGAAAATAGTGATGTTAACTCAGCTATGATACCTACCTTGTAGGTATTTATAGTGTGCATTTAACAACAAATATTTATAGTAGTTCTCACATAAAACACAACAACATGGGATAGCAATATGTGTACTATGTTGCCAGCTTAATATTACTATCAAACCCCTATGTTTTATATTTTTATTTCCTGACCTTAGCGTGCTGGGGGGCCAGACTCTGATTTCCTTATTCTTTGTGAATAGAAACTATGTAACAAGTAGTCCCCTTTAAGCCAATGGAATTACTTATGTAATAAGGTAATATTCAGTGTAAGAAGGTCAAAAACACTTTTTGGTTTCAATTATGTCAGCATTAATTTCTGCATCCATGAGGCACCCTGGCAGCTCAAGTGGGAGTCCCATGATGCTCTGCAGCATCTCAGTACAGAGATAGACCACAAGATATCATGGGAAATGTAGTCCAGCCCAGAAGCAGGGCTCATAGCAGACAATAGGGCTATAAGAGACTTGGAACTACAACTCCAATGAGGCAACATGGTTGCTCAGGTAGATGTAACAGTAACATGACCCAAAACTGAATGTTTTGACATTTCTGAATCAACATTTTTTAGAACTTATCAAAACTTTTAATAGATTAAAATTTTAACCTTTTTGTCTAAAATGTGACAAAAATAAATGTCAAAATATCAGAATTACCCCTGGTATGAAAATTCTGTTTTCCAGTCAGTTCTTCACTCTAAATGATAATAAAGTGATCATCCTGTGGCTCAAAATTTGCAACCTTAGTGCAACATTAACATAAGATTTTTGGGTGCTAATTTTCTATTCTCCCTTCCTCTCCTCTGCAAAGCTTAGCACATCTTTCTGTCTATCTGGTCAACACTGAGCACAGTGTAAATGTTTCAATATATTTTAATTTAGTTGAAGAACAAGTGAAGATGGTGATCCAACATCCTAGTCCAGTCCATCAAAAGAAGGAAAATGAATGTTCTCTTATTGATTTATAGATACAAGGTCTGTATTATTCCTTATTTTTGTCATGGAATAGCTCATATGTAGAAGGGCCTACTTCTTCCACTGAGCAAATGGAAATCAATAGGCCAAATTAATCCCTGAAGCAATTCATTTCATTTCAGTTCAGTTCAGTTAAAACAGGGATGAATTTGGCCCAACGAACTGGCCATGTGCAGAGATTTTCAGTGTATAACTGACTGTTCTGCCCCCTCACTCTTTCTAATCTTTTGCTTTTTAATGGATTCCTGATTTTAGTATTCAAATGTTGGATGTGTGGATTTCACTATCCCATTGGAGTTGCTTCACTTTAGCAGCAGAAATGAGTTTTCTGTCTACAAGCAGGGGATGAAAGATTCAGAAAAGTGTATTCTGTATTTTTTCTTCCTTTTCTAATTGCTTCTTGATAACAAATCTTCAGTGATTATTCTGTTTTCATGGATTTGGTTCCTGAGCCTGAACAAGAAACCTAATGACTTTAGCTCTGGCTAATGCTCTTTAAAATGAATCTAAAACTTTGTTCCTTTGCGTCTGCCTCTATTGCTAACTTCAGTGGCACAATGGATTCAAGGAGATAATGATTTGTGTTAGTTGATACTCGTATGTCCCATAATTAGAAAGAAAAGCAATGGAATATGAGTCACACTTGTGTGATGTCAATACAACAGACAATCTGTCTAAAAAACATGCAGACTATCTTTCAAGAAAAGATCATTGTATATTTTTTCCTTCAGACTCAATTAGACATTTATGGATAAGTCAGAACATTTATTCCTATGTTATATGGGGAACCTGTGACTTAGACTTTCAAAAAGCATTAAAGCTAATTTCCCTTGATGAAGAATCAGTTGTGTCAAGTGACAGAAAAAGTAATTAAACATGTTCAATCCATAGCTAACTCCTCTCTTTGCCAACAAACTAAATAGCTAACCAGCTGTAAGGATCACAACAATAACTAGATTTTATGAATAATGGGAAACTAGGACCACATAATTTGTCCCAATAGACGAGGCATGCTATTGACTTCCATATGACCAAACTGTGTATAATGATTCAAATTTACAGCTTCACTAGTACCTCTGTCCTGTTGAATACTAATTAAAGCATAAATATTGCACTCTGTGCTGCAAGATGACACTGTCTCCACCTAACTAGATTGTCTGCAAAAAATGATGAATGAAAGAAATGCAGTGAGTTAAATGAAACATTGATATGGAAAAACAAAAGACCTAGTTATACAAAATTAATGAAATTTTTTTAAAAAATGTTATTGACTACAGATTTGTTTGTTGTGAGAAGGAAAGCTGCATATCAAGATCTTTAGAAGGATACTTGGTAAGATGACTATAAAGCCCTCATTCCTCTAGATTTACATATTGGGCTAAAACATCTCAGAGTACATAGTCTCTAAGTTTAATCACTCATCCAAGCCTCTAACTTTTTTTAAAAATGTCTCCATTACTGTCTTTCAATGGTATTGCTCCATTGAGAACCATCACAGCCACACACCGGAAAATCTATGGTACATACATCCCTTCCCTAGTGTCCCTAGGGAATGTAGCACAGATAGGAAAAAACTTAGCAAGCTCCAACACTAGAGGTGCAGTGGTGAAATGTTGAGCAACACAGAAGTACCATAGAGCAGTGGTTCTCACAGTTTTCAGAAATACCATCCCCAATTTCAAAATAGAGCTATTGCATGACTCATTGATATGAATAAACAAACAGTAGTCTAGATGTGTGTGTAGCTAAATAAATAAAGCTAATGTCTGAAATCTTTGTCCATATCATCCTTTCTTCTGCTTATCTTGCTACCTGAAACTGGAACACACATCAATTTATTTCTAGTCGAAACATTTCCTTTTAAAAGTCCATAGCAGCCAGTAGCACCATTTTCCCTCTAATAGCAGAAGGCATTTTTCATTTCTATTTAATGCTAAATAACAGTGTGTTGGTTTCCAAAAAACAGAAATGGATTAAGTAAGAATTTGGATCTGCTTCTCCTAGGGAAATGTTCACTTGGTTTGTGTTTATCTTCAGCAGGTTTACTGCCTTAGGACCAAGTTGTGCTTGAAGTCCATGACACTAACCCCATGCTTGACTTTCATAGTAAGTATTTGCTGTATTAGGGCCACATTGCACCACGAGTGTGGATGTGACTATGCACAGGGCTAAATAAGGCAAATAAGTAAGAGTCCTTGACCCAAGAGAAGTTACAGTGTAAAGGTATGAATGGATATAATGCAGCAAAACAGGGAGTTTATGGTTTTTATATCTGGTTTACTTCACGAAGACGATGGGATTCCAGAGGTTTTTGAAGGAGGCGAGTGAGGGCATGTGGCACACATTAAGGAGCCTTGGGCAGCAGAGAGAAGCTTGGGCAGACCAGAATGATGTGTAGGAGATGAGAGCAGAGATGTAGGCAGGAGCCAGAACTGTTCAGTGCCTTCAATATGAGGACATGAAGCTTAACTTTGATGCAGAAAAGTGAAAGCGAGTGAAAACTTCAAAAGAAGGAGATATGGTCAGAGAGGCAAAGAATTATATATATTTCTTTGTTTTCCCCTTTCCCCTCTTACCCACACCTCTTGAATTTCAGCCTGTGTTCAGCACAGAGAATCTTTGTTAGTTAATAAAAATAGCGCTGTCAGTCAATTTATCTGACAGTTGCCATCCTGATTTATAGAAACCTTAAATCTTTGCTGTTTCTGTACCATATATATTAGCACCAGTAAAGGGTATAGGATTTCTTAACTCAAAGTCTCAGAGTACAGCAGGGGTTAGAAGCTCTTGACATTTCCTGCAGGCTGTGTTGCCAACACTACATAGAGCACAGACACAAGACTAAATACAATGGTGAAGGTAACAATACAGGGAGTTTTAAAAAATGAAAATCTTCATTGCCTTGGGGGAGACACAATCAACAGTTTCTCTTATTTTTTTATTTCTGTAAGAACAGAGCAGAACTTCTAAGCTGTGTTGACATCACCCTTTCTGTCCTGATTCTCAGATGACTGTCCCTTTCTTTGTTTATTTACTTGGGACCAGACTGCGCCTTCCCCTTTTGTGTGTTCACATGGCCTTCGGAGCTCAAGTTATAGTAAACAGAATTCTATCTGTGGACAAGCAGCCATTGCTGGTAGAGAAGTTCTGGGAGTCATTCTGTATCTCTCCTTACTAAGGGCTGCACCCAAATGGCATAATCTATCTATTAAATATTTGGATTTATATAACTGAAGGCTCCAATCATCTTTGCCATGTATCACAAATGCGGTTGTTCCAAAATAAGCAAAGTAAACACAGCTCCCCCAACCAGGAAGGGGAAACAAAACATACCCCAACCACAATATCAGATTTCAGAGCACCACTTTCAGTCCCCATTTTGCACCCAAAAATTATTCAGAAAGGCATTTGCTTTGCTGTGTGCCCTAAGGGTCAATATATGGGGGCTATTTTAGACCAACGTAAAGAATAATTTCCATAGTTTGGACCCCTTTGCATGCTCTGAGCAGCTTCTTCTGTGTAAATCAATGTGGCTTCAGTTTGTGTGTCATTGCCCTGTCTAAGTGTGGGTTGCAGTGCTATAAGAGGCTACCTCTTTCCCCCAAAATAGGCAAGTCCTCAGCCAGGAAACAGAGACCATTATTTTACCAGAATTCTCATATGTCACTCTAATATTACACACTAACCCTGAAGGCCTGATGAATCCTGTGGGAAGGGAGACCATGTAGGAGTGCAGAGGCAGTTACTGGTGAAAGTAGCTGTGAGAATAGGAGTTTTCCAAGAGAAGGCAACAGTCATATGAACCTCCTGAGTCTTATCTGAGTAAATCCCTGCTCCCATAAATTGCTAAATAATTCCCCATTTGACACATAATTAAGTGCAGCTCTGATGAATAAATCAGGGATCTTTATGCATAATGCATGTCTAATATGCTGAGTAGTATACAGGGACCGTAGTTATCCCTTAGCATGTTTTCAATGTTTTCTAAACCCCTATTAATATTTCTAAATATTTCATAGTGTTTGGTATCCATCTGACGTTCCATTTTGATGGTATGATACTGGGGCAACACTAAGGTGAGCAAAGAATCTCACTTTTTGTCCAGTTTCTATCCAGATAATCTTGATACACTGTTAATCTAATCCAACCAATATCTAGGAGAGATTCTGATTCTGTTAGCATTATAAGATTTTACCTGCCTTATCAGATGCTTTCTAGTTCAGTGTGACTTGCACATTCCCACGAATACCCTTATATTCCTTCTTCGATATGGTATTCTATATCTCTTGTGCTAAAGTGTTGTTTAGCATTTTTTGCAACCCATTCCCAGAGGAATTTAGTGGGAAGTGAAGTGATCCCTCAGAATGGTTTCTAACACATATAGTGCAGAATGCATAGGGATTCTCAAGAATCTAAGGAACTATACATTTCTAATTTTGTATTTTCAAGTCTTCTTAACTTTATTTAAAAATGAATAAAAACTTCTGGATTGTAGCTACTCTTCAAATGTATGAATTATTTTTAATTAACAAGTGAATGATGGAATTCTTCATTAAAATAGATTGTAGATATAAAACTATCAATATACAGTCTGGATTGAACACTAGTGGAGAATAATTAAGATCCTATTTGACTACATATGTCAGGGCTTGAAAAAAATGTTCCTGACAGCTACTATAGGCAGAAGAACAGACCTATTAGCCTGGGTCCAATATAAAAGTGTTTACACCATGCTCCCACAGACACTGTGTAAATACACTGCATTGGTTAAAAAAAAAAAAACGCAGTATGGCCCAAGTTCTTGGCTTTTTGATACTGATGTTTGCTGGGCTTCTTACTAAGACACTGCCACTAGATTCTAATGGGGGCCCTTCACCCATCATCTCCACTAATACACATCTGATAAACTAAAGTTCTCCCTCCTCAGCACCCAATCAATTACGTTTTACTTCTATTTCTCTAATTTCTCCCTGCTCCACTAGCCTACTTTCCTATTCACTCAGCCCAAGTCCCTCAGCCACTCATCTTCGAGTCTCACCCTGTTAATTCTCAAAAGTCCCTCAGTTTTAAGGACATCAGTCATTCATATTCTACATATATTTGATGTCATCTCATTTATATTGCTTAAAAATATATATTCCTCAGAACTAAAGGACCATAAGAATGAGGTATTAGAGGTATGATTCATATAAACAGGAATCATAGCAGTGTAGGACTGAAAGCGACCTCAAGAGGTCTTCTAGTCTAGTCCCCTGCATCCAAGGCAGGACTAAGTATTATCTAGACCATTCCTGACTGGTCTTTCTCTAACCTGCTCTTAAAATCTCCAGTGATATAGATTTCACAACCTCCCTAGCCAATTTATTCCAGTGCTTAACTATCCTGACAGGAAGTTTTTCCTAATATCCAACCTAGATTGCCCTTGCTACAATTTAAGTCCAATGCTTTGTGTCCTATCCTCAGCAATTAAGGAGAACAATTTTTCTCTCTTCTCCTTGTAACCTTTTATGTACTTGAACACTGTTATCATGTCCCCCTCAGTCTTCTCTTCTCCACATCAAACAAACCCATTTTTTTCAATCTTCCCTCATAGGTCTTCCCTCATTGTTTTCTAGACCTTTAATCATTTTTTGTTGCTCTTCTCTGGACTCTCTCCAATTTTTCCACATCTTTCCTGAAATGTGGCACTGAGAACTGGACACAATACTCCAGTTGCGGCCTAATCAGCATGGACTAGAGCGGAAGAATAACTTCTTGTTTCTTCCTTACAATACTTCTGATAATATATCTCAAAATAATATTTGCTTTTTTTGTGACAATGTTACAATGTTGACTCATTTAGCTTGTGATCCACTGTGATCCCCAGATCCCTTTCCGCATTACTGCTACCTAAGCAGTCATTTCCCATTTTGTGTGCAACTGATTGTTCCTTCCTAAGCAGAGTATTTTGCATTTGTCCTTATTGAATTCATCCTATTTACTTCAGACCGTTTCTCCAGTTTGTCTGGATCACTTTGAATTTTAATCCTATCCTCCAAAGCACTTCCAGCTTAGTATCGTCCGCAAACTTTAAGTGTTCTCTCTGTGCCATTATCTAAGTCACTGATAAAGATATTGAACAAAACCAGATCCAGAACTGATCCCTGTGAGACCCCACTTGATATGTCCTTCCATCTTAACTGTGAACCACTGATAACTACTCTCTGGGAATGGTTTTCCAACCAGTTTTGCACCTACCTTATAGTAGCTAGGTTGTATTTCCCTAATTTGTTTAGGAGACTGTCATTCAAGACAGTATCAAAAGCCTTACTAAAGTCAGGATGTACCATATCTACCTCTTTGCACCCATCCAAGGGGAAAGGAAAGAGTCCTTCATGATCTTAAGTTTCCTGCATGAATAATTTTGTGCCCTGAATTTGTGTCTTTGATGCATATTGTATCCCACCTTTTGGCCTTTGTGGGCTGAGGGGAATGGTTATTTTCATTCTTTCACCCAATGTGCAAGATCAGAGTTTATAGGTTGCAAGAAACCTCTTGCAGGAGGTAAAATGCCAGAAAGATTTTAAAGCCCTGACACATGCCACTGGAAGGAAAAATAATTAGGACATAGTTTCCTTATTACACCTCTCAATAATAATCATAGCATGTCTGCCAATATACAGAATAAGAATATTGGGGTTGAGATCTGCCCTGTGTAGTTGAGAAGAATTTTGCCCTTATTGCAGACATTTTTCTTTTTGACAATTTCACCCCTGCCTCCTTTTTGAGTCTGAGTTTATTGGTTGTTAAATGTTGAGGTGGTGTATATACTTGGGCAGTTTTAAACAAAACAGATGCTGAGACCTGCCAATATGCTCAATGTTCAAACAAGATGTTTTTCCTGCTCCAGTAACTACTAAAGATAAACTGCTCTATGATCAATAAAGCAGAATGAAAATCAGCTTCAGATAGTGCCCAAAGGGTCCAGCTTTGATAATACAGTACTATACAACTGTAAATGTATTTTTCTTAGTTCTTTTCTTTTCTATTTTACAACATACAGTGAGCATAATGACAGTGAAAACAGTGGTACCCACCTGGCTAGCCCTAGACACCCACCCAAGTTACCCACCTGGCTAGCCCTAGACACTGTTGAATTTTCAGAAATAGCAAACCCCCCCAAATTGTATCTTTGCTTAGACTATTAAAACAGTGTGTTAGTCACAGCAGCAAGATAAGTGATGTAAGAGATGAAATGTGGTTGTAGAGAACACACACTGTTTAGGAATAGTTTTTAACTCTGACCTAGCAGGAATAATATGTCAAGTACAAAATGTTCTACCAAGCAAATAATTTCTATTGGTTTTTGTTTGTTTGTTTGTTTTCTTTTAAGAACGGATAACCCTCTGCTGCCTCCAGCCTCTATTAGGTCCTTTTCTAAATGGGGGAGGTGAGCTTTGCCCCCTCCTAGGTGTTACATTTGCATGCCTAGTTAGCTCTTCCCAGTCTTCAGGGAGTGCTGCATGGGCCCACTTTCCATTTGCAGCTTTTTCAAGGACCAGGCTATAAGCCTGTACTTCTCTTCCACCTACCCCTAAGGCACTCCTGCATAAATTCATCTATATATAGTGTACTAATTGTGGATCATGTCCATGGTAGAATGAAGAAATAATCTAGAAAACATGGGATTACAGAAGCATTTTGTGGTTCACTAGAAATTCCTGACAAAGATGATGAATGGGACAAGAACACCATCTGTTCTATACCCCTCCCTACCCATCAAGTATTAGATGGATTAAAGGGGAGCTGGTTTACTTGTTATCCCTCACAAAAAGAAGCAGTTTAAGTCAGACTGCCACAGGTTTCAAATTATGACTAGAAAGTTTATTGAAGACTTGACATGAATATTTCTCACACATTTCTGGAGCTTCCAGAGCCTGCTAATTATCACTTTGGAAGAACGAGCCTTCTTTCATACATAAACCCAACCCTTTTTCAATAGTGATGTTTCGATTCAGCTGTAAGATTTATTGGGCAAATTTTAAGGGCTTCCCTCTTGTGTGGATTATCCTATTTTTATCGCCAAACCCCACATTTGTGCACACAAAGCAAAAAGTTCAGTGTGAAGTTACTTGACTTGTGAGGAATTAAAATGGTTATCTGAGTGTGCAAACAGCACACACACACACACACACACACACACACACACACACACACACACACAAAGGAAGCACTTGAACTACATGGCCACTATATTTATCAACATGTTGAACTCTAAGCAATAGAATTTTTGCAGAATGCTCTTGCCTTCAGTTTGAGATTGCCAATAAGCCTTTCATTTATGAATTTGGTCTTTCTGGTGATCTGAGGAAAAACTATTATCTTGTACTCAGGTTTGCTTTTAGAATGTGTCTATTAACAAACTTGTTGGGTCAGTGGATTCAACAGATACAACCTATAGGTCATCTGCATGCAGTGACAGCGATCCTCCACTTGGGACTATGCTTTTGTTGTTGATTGTATGTGGAAGGTTACCAGCCCTCTGGCAAGAAAATTTTTGCAGCTGTAGAATGTTACTATGGTAATAGACAGGAGTATAAAACCAGAAGATAGTTAGTGATTAATGCTA
This sequence comes from Chrysemys picta bellii, assembly GCF_011386835.1. Lineage (NCBI taxonomy): Eukaryota > Metazoa > Chordata > Testudines > Emydidae > Chrysemys > Chrysemys picta. Next base: position 89,268,325 of record NC_088795.1, read on the forward strand.
ATTTTGATGCTCAGCATTTTTTTTATATATCTACTGGGGCATTATGGACAAAACAAGGAAGGAAGATGTGCTTCCTTGAGGAGTATGGCTACCTAGAGGAAACCGAGAAATAATTATTCTACTGCATATTCTAGCTACTTAGTGTAGATTAATTAGACAAAATCTGTAAACTTTTGACCTACATCAAACCACTTTATTTTGAAGAAAAGACTTTGTCGAAGTGATTTGCTGTGTCAAGTGAAACAGAAGCTTCAGGGAAATCTTGTTTTTTCACAGAATGAAGTATTATATATTGTAAAATTATTTGCTTGGTAGAACATTTTGTACTTGACATATTATTCCTGCTAGGTCAGAGTTAAAAACTATTCCTAAACAGTGTGTGTTCTCTAGCAACCACATTCCATCTCTTACATCACTTACCTTGCTGCTGTGACTAACACACTGTTTTAATAGTCTAAATTTTTAAGTATTTTCTTTTTCTTTTTGATTATATTAAATATAAAGGAAAATTGTCTATTCTAAACAGTCTTTAAAGTATCTGTAATGTGTCAGCATCCCCTTCAGGCAATGAAGCTGTGTATCTCTCCCTGGGAATGACCATTTTAATGATACATCCCCACTGGCTGGTCAGGTTGATAATGCAGATTAGGATTGAGAAAATCACCTGCAGTATTTTGAAAACACTGGAAATTGATACTGTTCATCAACTTGAGCTGTTTTAGGGTGATTTCATCAGAATTTCAGTGGTTAATTTAATAGCTGACTTTAAACATCAGCAAATGCACCAATTTTGTATTTTATTTTAAAATGATCTTGCCAAACAAAAGGTTTGAAACGCTCTGATCCTCCTTTAAAAATTCCCCATAAAGATTCCTTCTCTTTGGGGAAGTGACCACTGGAGCATATCTCAGAATTTTCAAGACAGCAATGTTGGGTTGAGTCATTTGCCCTTCTTTCTTCCTGCAGGATTCTGAGGGTATAAATAGGAGTGGTTCCAATTGCTCTCCAGTTCTTAAAGACCATTGAGGATATGTCTCCCCAGCACATTAAGCCCAAGCTCTGAGAAGCTTAAGCCCCCATTCATCCACACAGAGGTTAGTCTGACTCAGGCCAGGAGTCCTTCTAGACTTGGGCCCCTGGACCTCGAATCCCACTGTGCTTCAGGTCAAACCCAGGCATTTTAGAGTATGGACAAAATTCAAGTCCAGATTGCCAGATTCAAGTCTGGATAACCCGCCAACACTATTCCACAATCCCCTGGGTCTATTTCACAATCCTTCAATTCCAAAACTTGCCACTTGCTTCCCATGAACTGGAAGCAAACTTTTGGTTCAAATGCAACTGCTCGATATTTAACCCTTCATTTCCACATGGATTGCTTAACTGGAAACGCAGTAATGCTCACGCATATTAGCTGTGGTCAAGTGTAAGACCTCCTGCATCGGGTACACTGCTAGCTGACCAGAGGAACATAAGAGGATTCTGGTTAACGTCTTGTGTGAAGTGAACAAGACATTCAACTTCAGCGAGAGCACAAGCAATGATCATGTCTACAAAGCTACATATGAGTGGCTGGCAGCTTTGGGGATTGACCGGAGAGTAGAATAGTACAGACAGCAAATCAAGCAGATGAAGGCAGAGTACTGCAGAGTCAAGGATACTAATGGCACCTCTGGGAACTCCCCATCTTCCAGCTTTTTTCACAAGAAATTTGGCTGGGTAGAGAACTGTAGGGAGCACTAAACCCATGTGGTGCATGACAATCTGCTGAGCAGGGATGGCTGGGCACAGGTAGAGGAGAGCCAACCACTGGTTGGAAGGCAAGAAGTGATTCTGGAGCCAAAGCCACTGAAGCAGCTACAGCATCTCTAGGGTCCATAGTCAAAGGAGCTATTCGGGGATGGACTTGGGGTTGCAGCCCTCCGTAGAACCAGCATCAGAACAAATACTGGTAAGTCTCTGCTGCTATGTTGTTTTTATTAATATATGGATGGGAGAGATTAAAGTTATTAAAACAAGTTGGGGTTTTGATGTGCTTCCCTTCAGGACAGAACTCAAGCCATTCCCCTAGTGCCGCTCCTTCCACCTAATGCCACGTGGGATTAAAATTAACACTGCAAAATGAAAAAGTTAAACAAGAAGTTATGAAAATTTTACTAGTTACTCACTGATTGTTATAATTATGGATTGGGGCTCCACAATTAACAGCCTCATGCAACCCTGCCATCCAGGGCCGGCTCTAACTTTTTTGCTGCCCCAAGCAGCAAAAAAAAGTGCCAGCCCCCGCCGAGCGCCGCTCCGCGCCACCCCCCCCAGCACTGCCCCGCCCCCCCAGCACTGCGCCCCGCGCTGCCCCCCCACCGAGCGCCGCGCCGCCAGAATCCCACCCCGAGCGCCGTGCTGCCGGAGCGCCCCCCCCCCCCCCCCGCGGAATGCCGCACCGCGCTCCCCCCGCCGCCCCTTACCAGGTGCCGCCCCAAGTATGAGCTTGGTTGCCTGGTGTCTGGAGCCGGCCCTGCTCCCATCTAATATAATGCACCTTATAAATTGCTCATGCCCACACTGTCCCAGACTGCCTATGAACTGAGTACCCAAAAACCTGACTGTTGTGAGTTCATAGCTAGCTTTATTATGAGTCCAAATTGCAGCAGAGGATGGCAGTGTTAAGGATGCTGTACTCCATCTCCAAGCTAAATCAGCATCTGTTTGATATTTACAATGAATTTTCACCCAGTACTGACTGGAGACAAAAGTTAACTACTCATGGAGTAGGAACTCCAAACAGTCTGTTAGGTTTCAGGGCAGGGCATGCTTATTAGGGTTGCTACTGTAACTTGCAAGCCTTCTCCATTGCAAGATGTGATGGTTAGTCGCTAGATGTCTAAATATCTCCTTAGTATGCACAGATGGCTGACCACTGCTGGCCTGGAACAGAAGTTCAAGTTTCTAATAGGGAACTTCCAGAATATCATTGTTCTCCAGAGGTTGCCCTGCCTGAGAGAACTGAAAAACTCTTAATAAGTTCCCTATCCTTTGACCAAGAAAAACTGAAGGGGATATAAAAATAATTTCAACTGAATTTTGTATGTGTATCTTACCATGTCTGCTGGTTTCCAGTGTTACACTGAAGCAGAAGGCTTTTTTTGTGTCAGTAGAATAGAATAAAATATCTTTTGACCTTACATTAAAGCAACCCATTTCATAGGGTGGGAAATATAATTTACCTTCTCAGGGCAAACACACAGCACCAGGAACCTGGGGGCATGGAACAACCTACTCTGAGGAAACAGAGTCCAAGATAAGCTGATGGGAGAACTGCTAGATCATCAGATTGAGTTCCAAAAGGATAAAGATGCACACAGCATGGAAAGAAAGACAGGGGCTGCACCGTCGAAGAAGAAACTGGTGGATGGATTCAGGGGGCATGACTGCAGGTTGAGGTAGGAAGACAGAGCAGCCGAAGGAGCAGTTTGAGTGATTACTTGCACTCATGGCTAGCAGACACAGGCTCCAGTGCCAGCTCCTGCTCTAACCCCATGGACTAATCCCCTCCATGTTATTGTGCTCTGCAGAGTGTGTAGCCTTTGGATAATTCAGGGAGCACCTGGACCATATAACAGACAATGAACCCTAGCACATGGAATGGACAAATGTACCCTTTGCATTCATCCACCGCAGTCCAGTCTCAGTCCACATGTGCAAAATATTCCTGAAAGGCCACAGAGAACAGAAGGACAGGAAACACCCAGGAATAGTTGGACATGTCTGTGACAGGTTCGGTCACAGAGACCCCCTTGGCACTGTCATGCTGAAGTTACCTCTGAGCCCATTTTCCCTGCCAGTTTGGGACTCCAGAACCCTGCCTTGTTGAACCAGACATGCTAGCCTACTGCAACACAGACTCAGCTCTGGGCCACGCCCCCAAAGCTGCAGACTTTAACTGAAAACTGCAAGTGGGTCACCTATCTCCAGCACCCAGACACCCAGCTCCCAATGGGATCCAAACCCCAAATAAATCTGTTTTACCCTGTATAAAGCTTATACAGCTTATACAAGGTAAACTCAATAATTGTTCGCCCTCTATATCACTGATAGAGAGATATGCACAGCTGTTTGCTCCCCCAGGTATTAATCACTTTTTATTAAGAATAAAAAGTAAGATTTAAGTGGTTTCAAGTAATAACAGACAGAATAAAGTAAGTCACCAAGCAAAATAAAGCAAAAACACTTAAGTCTAAGCCTAATACATTAAGAAACTGAATACAGATAATATCTTACCCTCAGAGATGTTCCAATAAGCTTCTTTCACAGACTAGACTCCTTCCTAGTCTGGGCCCAATCCTTTCCCCTGGTACAATCCTTGTTAGTTCCAGCAGACATCTTAGGTGTAAAGCAGGTGTTTTCTCATGACTGGAAGCCCCCTTTTTTCTCCTTCCACCCCTTTTATAGCTTTGGCACAAGGCGGGAATTTTTTGTCTCTCTGGATCCCCACTGCTCCTTCTAAATGAAAAAGCACCAGGTTTAAGATGGATTCCAGATGGATCAGGTGACATGTTTGCATGTCCGGTGAGACCCCAGCCTCCATTCTTCCAGGGCTGGCCTGCACGTACCCAGGAATATTTGCAAGTAAACAGAGCCATTTACAACCAATTGTCTTAGTCAATGGGAGCCATCAAGATTCTAAACCACCATTAATGGCCCACACTTTGCATAATTACAATAGGACCTCAGAGTTATACTTCATATTTCTAGCTTCAGATACAAGAATTATACATGCATACAAATAGGAGGAATATATTCAGTAGGTTATAATCTTTGTTATGATACCTTACAAGAGACCTTTTGCATAAAGAATGTTCCAGTTACATCATATTTACACTTATAAGCATATGTCCATAAAACATATGGAGTACAACATCACAATGTCACAGCTGGCATTTCGGTATCCTCCTCTGAGAGGTGCGTTTGGCAATTTAAAAAACCTGCCACCAAAATGTAGATTAAGTCCAAAGCTGAATGTGAAGAGTTACAAAAGGATTTCATAAACCTGGGTGACTGGGTGACAAAATGGCAGATGAAATTCAGTGGTGATACATGCAAAGTAATGAAGACTGGAAAAAATAATTCCAACTATACATACAAAATGATAGGTTCTAAATCAACTGCGATCACTCAAGAAAGAGATCTTGGAGTCATCACAGAGAGTTCTCTGAAAACATCTGTTCAGTGTGCAGCACCAGTCAAAAAAACTAATAGGACCACTAGGAAGAGGATAGATAGTAAGACAGAAAATATCATAATGCCACTATATAAATCCATGATACACACGCCGCTTGAATGCTGTGTGCAGTTCTGGTTGAATGAACTGGAAAAAGTACAGAAAAGGGCAACAAAAATTATTAGGGGTATGGAACAGTTTGCATATGAGGAGAGGTTAAAAAGACTGGGACTGGTCAGCTTAGAAAAGAGATGAGTAAGGGGGATATGACAGAGGTCTATACAGTTATGAATGCTCTGGAGAAAGTGAATAAGGAAATATATTTATCCCTTCACATTGCCTAAGAACCAGGCGGTCTCCCAATGAAATAAATAGGCAGCAAGTTTTAAAAAACAAAAGGAAGTACTTATTCATGCCACACACAGGCAACCTGTGGGACTCATGAAGGCTAAAAGTATAACTGGGTTCAAAAAATAATTAGATGTGTTTATAGGGGATAGGTCCATCAATGGCTATTAGCCAAGATAGTCAAGGACACAACCTCATACACTGGGTGCCCTAAACCTCTAACTTCTAGAAGCTGAACTGGATGACTGGGGATGGATTACTCGATAATTGCCCTGTTCTGTTCATTTCCTCTGAAGCATTTTGCATTGGCCACTGTCAGAAGACAAAATACTGGGCTAGATGGACCATTGGTCTGACCCAGTATTGCCATTCTTATGTTATTGTTCACCGGTGTCTCACAGATGCTGTGCCTGTGTTCCAAAATTGAAATATTTTTCCCACTGGAGTGGAATCCATTTTTGGCTCTGTCTGCTGGGAGCATGTTGACACAAAATAGCTCCTCTGGATGTGTTTTTGTGGGATAAAACCACCCAAAACTCTTCTAGTCAATTCCTGCAGGAAGGCCAGACAAGTTCTCCCACAATCTACTATTAAACAAATCCCAAAGCAGATTCAGCTGGTGAGAGTGCTAAGAATCCTGGGATATGATAGTAAAGGCCTACAGAAGCTGATGTTCTGACTCAGTCTGCATGCTACAGACTGGAAGTGCCAACATGGCTGTAAAGCCCAGCTTTCCATCGCAATGTGGATACTCAAGTGAAGGCTTAGAAACACCATTTCTACAGATGCAGGTCACGCAGACTCTTCCTGACTGCAGGTGGGCCAGAAGTCTTCCTTAAAGTACTCTTTTGTCCTGCTTCTGTAGCTCATTAAATATATTGAGCTCCAAGTAGGAGGTTTAATGAAACAGGCTTGAAAAATGCCTATTTTTACGTTAGTCTATCCGTCACATGCATGGAGGTATATTATTTGTGTAAAACCAATCTCATATCCTATGCTTTGTTTTTTTCTACAGCACTGAAGGTATGCCTGATGGCCATAACCACTGTTCTCAGATTTCAGGGCACATGTCCAGCCATGCCTAGATAACTGGTTGAACAGAGCAGAAAAGTGAGCACATTGTTCTAATCCTGGAGGTTTGCATAAACAAGAAGTCTCCATTCATTCCCCTGAAAAAATAAGATTAATTGAAGTCATTGCAGACTCCACAGCTGCAAAAGCTATTTTACCAAAGGACTGGTCTCATGGTCCTATGGGAAAGCAGATCTCAATTAATCTGATGAGCTTTAGAAGGAAGAATGGGGGCAGGAAGGGAGAATACCTTCAAGAAGATTTCTGGCCCATTTAAAGTCCAAAAGGGTTCTCCAGCTGGAGCCAAGGGGTAGGCCTTGGAGACACATACAATTCCTCTTATGGGTGTCAGTTTAAATCTGAAGTCTCCAATTCTAATTTTCCTTTTGACTAAAACACTCAATATAGCATTGTTTTAAATATGAGGAAAACACTTGCGGAACTCTACATAAGTAAACACCAATACTGATAATATGGCCTTTTTCTCCCACTGCCTCATGTAGAATACCAACGCCACATGGGGTGCGAAAGGCTCAATGAGAGCCTGTGGCTGTAATCAGATTTACCCACTACATCTGCAGAAGGTGTCAAGGCTGGAGAGAAAAGTTAGAAGTGCTAAACTTGGCTCGTTTAAGCTCTGACCAGGAAGAGGAGCAGGTCTCTGATCCTCATTAAGTGAGAGAAGCCTGGCTGGAGTCATGGAGTCATGTAGGACTCCTGCCAGACAGAAATCTCCTCTGAAACAGGGAGCCCAAGGCAGGTGGGAAAGAGCAGCAGGAAGTGAGTCCAACCAAGACTCTGCATGGCAGTGGATGGGCCTACAGGGAGCTTCCCTGCAAGAAGTCAGGTGCTTCCCTGTAAAGGGAGTGGAAAAAACTCCCCTCTAGCAGAACCATCTGGATAGCAGAAAGGACTAAGATGCTTAGAGAGAGCGGAACTGATACTTTGGGAGGCCAGGAAGAAGCTGAGGCAAAAACCCAAGACAGGGGAAGGTAGCAAGTGGTCCAGGGAGCAGTAAGAGGTCTGTGTAGTCAGGCATGGCCTGCCTGTGCAAGGGCCCCTGGATCAGAACCCAGTGAAGAGGCAGGGCCTGTCTTCCCTATCAACCCACCAAAGAGGTGAAGTGGAAATCCTCCTGTCAAGGGGCAAAGAATACTAACTACCCCCCATACCTCAAATACCAGGGGTTAAGGACTAATGAGTCTGACCCTGACTGAAGGTTCAATGTGAAGTTAACAGATTATTATTTTTTACACTATTGCTACCTTACAGTCACAAGAAGCAGCAGCCCACCGCAGGGCTGGAATTGCTGTCAGCAGGCCATGCTAAAGGATACACCATGCCTTGACACTAGGGGGTGCACCAGCTGGTGAGTTGCTTGCTTAAGCTAACCATTTTCCCAGTGCATTCAGATGGTGAGGCTGACTCCTGTATCCCTGTTTAACATACAATGAAAACAGAAGCTTTGTGTTTGTTTATTCAGCTTTTATTATACATAGATACATAATTAATGATTTCCTCGTCTCCTTAGTTATGTAGAATGTATCTTTTATATTTCAGTGGAATTTTCACTTTAAAGTCGATGCACACATGATCTAAAATTGTGATTGAATTAATCAATTCAGTCATTAGTTACATTAGAATAGCTTTTTGAGACTAGAAAATTATCCAGTCTAGCATACAACTGATGGGGCTATGAACAGAAAATAAATTCCTTCTCAGCAAGGTGTAGTCATTAGAGCTTTGTGAAATCCACTAGTTTCAGTTCAGAGCTTTGGTGAACCAATAATGGCATGTTGGTTTCCCTGTACCTGCAGTCCCTTTAATTGCTTGGACGGGGGGTTCACATGAGCCATAAGACATCAAGTCAAAGCCTGAGAAGTTCAGTGGATTCATTACAAGACTACTGAGTTTTATCATTCCTTAGAGCTTGTCTAGATAAACAGTTTGTTCCTGGCAAAGTGGGATGTAAGCTTACCTCATATTAGCTGTCCATATGGATGCGGCTGCCATGCACTAAACGTTCCCAAGTACTCCTTATTCTCCCTAATCTTCTCCCACTTTCAATGTGAAGTAAACAAAAGTTCACTAGGAAACCTTTAATGGGTCCGTCAGTGAGGGATAGATTTACACCTCAATATGCCATGCACTGTTTCTCTAGATTAAGCCCCTAATCTTATACAACTCCACTTCTAAAGTACCCCTGAAAAGAAGTGTTCTGTGGATCATGATGGGCAGGCAAGATAGCTTTTTCAACAGCCTATGTCAGGAAATGTTTCTACTGGTGGGAGAAGAAAGGGTTTCAGGAACCCTGCTGTTGAGACCCCTGTTATATGGTGGTTAAGGGTCCCCAGACAGCCCAAGTATTCTGAGACTGAAACCTGCAGAGTCTTATCTCGTTTCAAGGTTCAGTTAGAAAATTGTGTTATATCCGTAGTAAAAGCCTCCTGGAGACTTACAATAGTAGGTCTTTAGTTAAAGTGTTATTACAAAAATCCAGAATTTTGAGTGGGGAATAGCTAAAATTAGGCATTCCTTGTAGACATTGTTCAAAAGGAACATTAAAATCCACAGTTAGGGTATGTTTGGGATTTTGGATTTTAATATGGACCATCATAACCATTGGACTTCAAAGCCCAGATCCATATCTAGGTTTAGATTTCTCAAATCCTGAAAGTTCAGGGATGTTGTTCTGATCCAGAGTGTTCATCTTTCTAGTAATGTAATATTTTTTCTTCATTATAGGTAAGAATATGTTTTAGTCATGGGTATTTTTAGTAAAGGTGATGAACAGGTCATGGACGATAAACAAAAAATCAGGGCCCCGTGACCTGTCCATCACTTTTACTAAAAATACCTGTGACTAAATCTTACCTGCTGGGAGGAGGGGGCGCTCCTGAAGACTGCTTCTGGGGAGGGAGGAGTAGCAGCATGGGGTGACACTTCTGCTGGGGGGGGAGTGGCCCAGGGCCTCCTGCCGCTGCTGGATGGCCCGGAGCCCCCCGCCGCTGGTCTGGGGAACAGCCCATGGCCACAAACAGATGATTGGTCAGATCCACAATATCCTGGAAATGCGGCTCCCTGTAATACTTCAATTACAGGGAGCAGCAGTTATGGCAAGAGGGCCCCCCAGACTCATGGGAAGTCTGTAAATTGAGGGGAAGGGCACGTAACAGTTAATCAGCTCCGCTCATCCCTCTTCGCTGGACACTGGGAGAAAAAAGCCCCTCCCCTAAGCACACTCCCACATGCCCTTATGGCACAAGGAGGGGTTCAGCTCCAGTATATCATAGAATATAAGGGTTGGAAGGGACTTCAGGAGGACATCTAGTCCAACCCCCTGCTCAAAGCAGGACCAATTGCCAACTGAAACATCCCAGCCAGGGCTTTGTCAAGCCTGACCTTAAAAACCTCTAAGGAAGGAGATTCCACCACCTCCCTAGGTAACCCATTCCAGTGCTTCACCACCCTCCTAGTGAAAAAGTTTTTCCTAATATCCAACCTAAACCTTCCCAACTGCAACTTGAGACCATTGCTCCTTGTTCTGTCATCAGGTACCACTGAGAACAGTCTACATCCAACCTCTTTGGAACCCCCTTTCAGGTAGTTGAAAGCAGCTATCAAATCCCCCCTCATTCTTCTCTTCTGGAGACTAAACAATCCCAGTTCCCTCAGCCTCTCCTCATAAGTCATGTGCTCCAGTCCCCTAATCATTTTTGTTGCCCTCTGCTGGACTCATTCCAATTTTTCAGAATACTTCTTGTAGTGTGGGGCCCAAAACTGGACACAGTACTCCAGATGAGGCCTCACCAATCTCGAATAGAGGGGAATGATCACATCCCTCGATCTGCTGGCAATGCCCCTACTTATACAGCCCAAAATGCCGTTAGCCTTCTTGGCAACAAGGGCACACTGTTGACTTGTATCCAGCTTCTCGTCCACTGTAACCCCTAGGACCTTTTCTGCAGAACTGCTTCCTAGCCATTCGGTCCCTAGTCTGTAACAGTGCATGGGATTCTTACGTCCTAAGTGCAGGACTCTGCACTTGTCCTTGTTGAACCTCATCAGGTTTGTTTTGACCCAATCCTCTAATTTGTCTAGGTCCCTCTGTATCCTATCCCTACCCTCCAGTGTATCTACCACTCCTCCCAGTTTAGTGTCATCTGCAAACTTGCTGAGAGTGCAGTCCACGCCATCCTCCAGATCATTAATGAAGATATTGAACAAAACCAACCCCAGGACCGACCCTTGGGGCACTCCGCTTGAAACCGGCTGCCAACTAGACATGGAGCCATTGATCACTACCCATTGAGCCTGATGATCTAGCCAGCTTTCTATCCACCTTATAGTCCATTCATCCAGCCCATACTTTTTTAACTTGCTGGCAAGAATACTGTGGGAGACCGTATCAAAAGCTTTGCTAAAGTCAAGGAATAACACATCTACTGCTTTCCCCTCATCCACAGAGTCAGTTATCTCCTCATAGAAGGCAATTAGGTTAGTCAGGCATGACTTGCCCTTGGTGAATCCATGCTGACTGTTCCTGATCACTTTCCTCTCCTCTAAGTGCTTCAGAATTGATTCCTTGAGGACCTGCTCCATGATTTTTTCCAGGGACTGAAGTGAGGCTGACTGGCCTGTAGTTCCCCAGATCCTCCTTCTTCCCTTTTTTAAAGATGGGCACTACATTAGCTTTTTTCCAGTCATCCGGGACCTCCCCCGATTGCCATGAGTTTTCAAAGATAATGGCCAATGGCTCTGCAATCACATCCGCCAACTCCTTTAGCATCCTCGGATGCAGCGCATCCGGCCCCATGGACTTGTGCTCATCCAGTTTTTCTAAATAGTCCCGAACCACTTCTTTCTCCACAGAGGGCTGGTCACCTTCTCTCCATACTGTGCTGCCCAGTGCAGCAGTCTGGGAGCTGACCTTGTTCGTGAAGACAGAAGCAAAAAAATCATTGAGTACATTAGCTTTTTCCACATCCTCTGTTACTAGGTTGCCGCCCTCATTCAGTAAGGGGCCCACACTTTCCTTGACTTTCTTCTTGTGGCTAACATACCTGAAGAAACCCTTCTTGTTACTCTTAACATCTCATGCTAGCTGCAACTCCAAGTGTGATTTGGCCTTCCTGATTTCACTCCTGCATGCCTGAGCAATATTTTTATACTCCTCCCTGGTCATTTGTCCAATCTTCCACTTCTTGTAAGCTTCTTTTTTGCCTTTAAGGTCGGCAAGGATTTCACTGTTAAGCCAAGCTGGTCGCCTGCCATATTTACTGTTCTTTCTACATATTGGGATGTTTTTTTCCTGCAACCTCAATAAGGATTTTAAAGAATCCTTTTAAAATACAGCCAGCTCTCCTGGACTCCTTTCCCCCTCATGTTATTCTCCCAGGTGATCCTGCCCATCAGTTCCCTGAGGGAGTCAAAGTCTGCTTTTCTGAAGTCCAGGGTCCGTATTCTGCTGCTCTCCTTTCTTCCTTGTGTCAGGATCCTGAACTCGACCATCTCATGGTCACTGCCTTCCAGGTTCCCATCCGCTTTTGCTTCCCCTACTAATTCTTCCCAGTTTGTGAGCAGCAGGTCTAGAAGAGCTCTGCCCCTAGTTGGTTCCTCCAGCACTTGCAACAGGAAATTGTCCCCTACACTTTCCAAAAACTTCCTGGATTGCTGTGGACCACTGTATTGCTCTCCCAGCAGATATCAGGGTGATTAAAGTCTCCCCTGAGAACCAGGGCTTGCAATCTAGTCACTTCTGCTATTTGCCGGAAGAAAGCCTCGTCCACCTCATCCCCTGGTCTGGTGGTCTATAGCAGACTCCCACCATGACATCACCCTTGTTGCTCACACTTCTAAACTTAATCCAGAGACTCTCTGTTTTTTCTGCAGTTTCTTACCGGAGCTCTGAGCAGTCATACTCCTCTCTTACATACAATGCAACTCCCCTGCCTTTTCTGCCCTGCCTGTCCTTCCTGAACAGTTTATATCCATCCATGACAGTACTTCAGTCATGTCAGTTATCCCACCAAGTCTCTGTTATTCCAATGACATCATAGTTCCTTGACTGTGCCAGGACTTCCAGTTCTCCCTGCTTGTTTCCCAGGCTTCTTGCATTTGTGTATAGGCACTTAAGATAACTCGCTGATTGTCCCGCTTTCTCAGTTTGAGATAGGAGTCCTCCCCTCTTGCACTCTCCTGCTCGTGCTTCCTCCAGGTATCCCATTTCCCCACTTACCTCAGGGCTTTGGTCTCCTTCCCCCGGAGAACCTAGTTTAAAGCCCTCCTCATTAGGTTAGCCAGCCTGCTTGCAAAGATGCTCTTCCCTCTCTCCGTTAGGTGGAGCCCATCTCTGCCTAGCACTCCTCCTTCTTGGAACACCATCCCATGGTCGAAGAATCCAAAGCCTTCTCTCCGACACCACCTACGTAGCCATTTGTTGACTTCCACAATTCGATGGTCTCTAGCCAGGCCTTTTCCCTGCACAGGGAGGATGGACGAGAACACCACTTGCGCCTCAAACTCCTTTATCCTTCTTCCCAGAGCCACATAGTCTGCAGTGATCTGCTCAAGGTCATTCTTGGCAGTATCATTGGTGCCCACGTGGAGAAGCAGGAAGGGGTAGCGATCTGAGGGCTTGATGAGTCTCGGCAGTCTCTCCGTCACATCGTGAATCCTAGCTCCTGGCAAGCAGCAGATCTCTCAGTTTTCTCGGTCAGGGCGGCAGATAGATATCTGGGACCCATGGTCTTCCATCTCTCTGCTGAGACAGGTAGGTTCATTCACAACTATAGTCCTTGCATTTCACAACTCTGTATCTAAAGTAAGGGTGATTTTGGTGATCTTGATTCACTGCTTTTAGTCGTCACCAGCAATGTACATTTCTTAGGTCTCATTTACTCATCAGTAAGGCTACAATTTAGTCATGGAGGTCATGGCAGTCACAGATTCCGTGGCTTTACTGGACATCTGTGACTTTTTGAGGGTTGAAACCAGAGCCATGTGCCCCTGCCCCACGGCTTATGGTGGGAGCTGCAACCAGGGCTGTGTGCCCCACCTTGCCCCACAGTGGGGGTTGTAACTGGAGCCATGGGCCCTTGCCCTGCGGCTTCCGGTGGGGACTGCAGGCAGGACCAGCCCTACCCCACGGCTTCCACAGGGGGCTGCAACCGGGGCCGGGCACCCCTGTCCTGCTTGTATAGCTATTTTTAGTAAAAGTCATGCACAGGTCATGGGCTCCATGAATTTTTGTTTGTTGCCCATGACCTGTCCATGACTCTTACTAAAAAATAATCATGACAAAATCTTAGCCTTAGTCATGAGCTGCTATTCGCCACTTCTGCAGAAAAACCCTCCAAATACAGTATAAAGCAATGATATTTTCCCCGAGAAATACTTAACTGCTGCTTTTGTCATTGTGATATGAATGAGGCAAGTTCATTTAAAAATGAGATATACAATAGCAAGTAATGAAATCAGGCATGAAAAAGACATCACATGGTCGACCTGATTACAGGATGGCTTTCTGCAATGGACAGTAAGTGCCAGACATATCTATTTTGTACCATTTAACCAACTGTGGCTGACAAAACAACAGCTGTTGGTTGAAGAATCTGAACAGCTACCATTCATAGCAAGAACTTGTAAACTGTTTGTGTCAAAACCTTTACTCACTCAAAAATTCATACAATGGGAATGGAGGAAAGTTCACATTCAAGCTGGGGCAGAGAAAAGCTTCTGGTTGCAAAGATATTTAATGTTGTGGAGCCAGATTATACTTCTACCCTTATTCATATGGAATAGTAATTTGTTCCATGAGTCTTGCCATTGATTTCAGTGGGACTGCTAGCAAAGAAAGCTTCTGCTCATTATGAGTAAGGTTGGCAGAATCTGCTCCCCCTCCCTTCCATGCAATTACTGAACATGTAACATTACTTTAACAAACTATTTTCAAATGTATCATTCAGATGATATAAAATAGAGTGAGAAACTTAGGTAAACTTTAACTCCAAATACACATTACTGAATATGAATGTTAATGTTTTCTAGAAAAAATATATTTTATTAGAGCAGAGACAATTGTTTCTAACTGATATCAAAATGTACTTTGCCAATTCTCCTTTTCAATATGCATAATAATGTCTATTCACTCTAATGGGAGCTATGCATAGTTGAAGATTTATTCACCAGAGTAAACCCAAAGACTGTCCCAGTCAGTATTTTAGGTTTCCAAAAGATCCAGTGGCCTTCTAGTCTTCCCATATGCTCTGTGTGTACACATGTTTGTGTGTGAGGTAGATTAAGGCAGTTCAGGGCCCCTGACATACCACAACAGGAGTGATGGGGGGCTACCCTGACACTTCATTTGCCCAGAACTCCATTTGGAGTGGCGCTGGCTAAGAGTTCCCTCCCCACCCCATGAAGTATAGGGGCTGGACCCATGGCACTCTTCTCCTCCTGCCACACTCAAAGTAGAGGGTCATGGAGTTAAACCCTATTGTTTAACAGTATGGTGCAGTTTACACTTTTCAGAGTTATTGTCCCAGGCTGCCTGCAAATGCAGGCTAGCATTGCTGTACCAGTTATACTCAGGTCACATTTTCAAGCTTTTTTTCACAACCATGAAGGCTACCGACATTTAGCATCCACTTAAAAAAAAAAAAAGATTCTGATGTAATCTTATGACCTCAAGCACAGATCTCTAGTGCATTTACCTTAATCCAGCCCTGACTGTTGTTATCATCCCCCTGTGGCAGCCAAAACACCTATTGAGGTTTTTTTCCTTCCAGTAGAAGTTGAGTTGATAAACAGACAGGATTAACTTTCCCCCACCATGCTCCTAGCAAATATGCCATTATGACAAGTAAATGCAGAAGATCTCATTAGGATGGATGCTTCATGGCAGGGAACTGACTAATGTAGCATTTTCCATTCAGAGTTTTGAAATTGAGGAGCTGTTCAATTAAAAGCCTGAATCATGTCATTCCATTGAAAGGCAATATTTTTTTCTTTAGTAAAGTAAACAGAATCTGAGCTGCATCAACCTGTCTGCTTTTCATAATATGCATATTTTCTCAACATCCAAAGAGAATATTATTTCTGGATCAATTTATATTGTACACATTACAGCATCAGTTGTATCCATATTAACAAGATTACTATATGTCTTTCAATCCAACAGTTTTTGATGAAGCCGGAGTCCTTGCTACAGAGGTGCCAGCCTCCCCTGGAGCTGGATACAACCACATCCACAAAATACTTTCAATTTCTATTTTCTTACACACTCTTTATAGCCTATTCACGTGCAACCCAGTTATTGGATGAGACGAAAATCATTACACACTATGCTCCACCATATGTAGTTCCCAAATGTGGTGTCATGTCTTCTGAGGGCAGAGTTGCAAATTTCAGAATGTCTGTCTCTTCTGGCAATAGTTTGTCTTGTCTCTGTCGGTGGATAGGCTTGTGTATCCATCCTCCACTGAGTGGCTTACGAATGGTGTCATTTTAATAGGTGAGGGAACTGGTGCCATCTATTAGAAGCTCTTCCCTCTTCACTCCATGAGGCTGGGTGGTTTGGATTGTCAGCTATCTCCAGTCCCTCTTCCTCAGGGACCCTCACTGTAGAGTTCATGTTTGCCCCTTTACTGAGTCAATATTGTGCTAGCTGCCCTGGTAAAGGTCTCTTTCTCTAGCAATTAAATTCCACTCAGTACACTTCTGATGTTCTTTCTTATGATACAAGGCCTTTCCTAGTGTCAGCATGTTTCTCACTTTCTGTTTTTTGGCTTAAAAATCAGAGAACATACCACAATTGGCTACCACTGTATGCAGTCCACCTGCACGGTTGGCTACTTTCTGTAAAACACATCTTTTCACAGTTTCAGATAGCCCACCTTGGTCCAGAAAACCTTAATCAAAACTCTTTGAAGCTATGTTGTTCTAGAAGTCTCCTTCTACAACAGAAAGGGTGATATGTTTTCATCTTCGGTGTCCACTATTCATGACTCAAACAGTTCCTTGTCTTCCCTATTGAGTATAGGTGAGCACTCAAACTTGATTGGGGCCATGTGCGCGCACACACATACACACACACACACACACACACACACACACCCTTCTGTCTGGAGCTGCACTTTTCTGACAGATTTTAATCTACAGTAAAGGAGGGCTCATGAGAAGCTGCTGACCTAAGGTGTGATCTGTCAACAACTTCAACAACCTCCTGGAGGTATTCCCTTTAGTGCTCCTACCCCTCTGCTTGTGCAAATTCTGCCCACCCACCATAAAAATCCAAAGAGAACTAATCCATAAAAAGGAGTTGTGAATCAGTTAGTTATTGAACACTTAGCATGCCTTTCACAAAAGCAAGGAAACCAAACATTAAACCACCTAACACGCATACCCTCTACTCCTCCACTCAAAAGCACATACCTTACTATTACCACAAAATACAAACCTCAAATTTAACTGTGTGCCATAGAGATGCCAACCTTCCATCACCCCCTTTAACCACTCTTTTAGGCCCAACCCCATATCAATTAACTTTTTGCAGTTATTGTTTTCCGTTTTTAGTATCCTACATACAGATGGCCACTATGGTAAGATGAAATAATAATAGTTTGCCATTGAGTTTTTCCCCTTTCCCAATGTGTATAACCAATTTTTTCTCTTTCCACCCCCTTCCGCCCCAAATCTCTGTAGTGTGTCCTTAGGTTTGGCTCTGAAATCAGGCATGTTTCCTTATTCCTAGTTCCCTTTAGTTTCCGCATCAATCACTATATCATCCACTATGTCTTACAAACCCAGCATACTTGATTCTACCTCTATCAAATTCGAACCCAGCTCTGTAATTGCTTCTCCAGTCTCTTCACAGCACTATAGGCTCAGGACTATCTGCACTCAATCTGAGGGTGTCTCCTCCTGCTGGAAAGCTAGGTAGACACATAGACTCATATCTGTAAAGGTCCTAGAGTCATACGCTGGTGGTTCTATTCATAGGTACCAATTAGCTTTCTGCCTGACCTGACTCTGCTACTCCTGGGTTAGCATTATGTCCACCATGTAATCTAGGTCACCAAAGGATTACTGAAGGGACAATCCAATGTCACCACCTGAGCAAGTTCCCTGATTAAGCTGGGAGTTCGCCCACTGGACTCTCCTACACAGGCCAGCGACCAATTTTGATACAACTAACAGTTTCACAACTCTGCCTTTCTTCCCATCACACTGTTTTTGTAACTGCTATCAAGTCTTCTTTCATAGAGTTGGATCCACTTACTGTCACCTGGCACCTGCAGATTTGAACCACCCAGGCCACCTATGAACTAGTCCAGTCCCCCCTGTTCCATTGTTTCTCCAAAAAGTATCTAATAAGTGCCCCTCCTCCAAACCACTCACTCTAGCTTTGCAAAATCCAAAATTCCTCTGATTTGATATGAAAGATCTCCATCTGCCTCTTTTCCCCATATCGGACAGTGAGCACCTCAGACAGGGACTCATAATTATGGTGCTTATCCATGTTGACTGAGGTGGCCAAATGTGCCATCTTTGCTTTTTGAGCACCCAATCAATTTACTTGTTATTTCAAATTGCATCAAGAAAATTTCTCTCCCAGTCTCCTTCCTTGTGATTAAATATAAGTGCTTTTGCTGATCCTGACTACTTCTCCTACCATTCAAGTGTGACTCATTCCTGCCCCGGATTCCCCACACAATTCTCTGGACTCCTCAGTTGGCTGGAGAACTCCATTTATTCACTAGGCACTTTCAGCAGAGAGTCTCTATGTGTTGGCTTCCTCTCCAGTTCTCTCTGCCTACTTGCAACCCAGCCCTCTCTCTTGGGTTTTCCTAGGCACACACATGGTCACTGTTTGGTATAATCTTTGGTGGCATGAGTTTAGTTCAGCACTATCCCCTCAATCTGACACTAATGAAGAATTGGTGTGGGTGGGCTGAATGAATGAGGCAGGATCATGTTTCTTTAAATCTGCTTTAATGGAAGCAGAACCTCTCTGCAGAAGTGTCTGTTTCTCCTAGGGCTGCCTGCAGACAGAATCACATAAAACTTGTCATTTTCCATTCCCTTATATGATCCCTTTATATCTGCCACCATGCAACCCACATAGTGGAAAAAATCCATCACAAGATGATTTACTGCATCTAATTCCTTATATGCAGTATGGCACGATGATTTACTGCATCTAATTCCTTATATGCTGTATGGCAAGCCATGTAACTGGCATTTCTGGAATGATGGTGTGAGTTTTCAAAATGTCTGCTTTGTACATTAATCCCAGGTCACTGTGAACTTTCCTGTCATGTTCTACATATACTGCAACAGAAAAGCATCCCTCTTACATATTTTACCACCTTTGTGTATACACAACTAATCATCCCATTCCCATTGGCATGCAAATACATTTTCTCATACGAGAGTGACTCGGATTTTCCTGAGAATGCTGTCCTTGAATTCGCCTATATAAGCTTGTTGTGTTACAGAAATGTCGTTTCTCTATTAATTCTTATTGCAGATTTTCACATTATCTAATGCTCCCTAATAGTTTCAGTTGGCTTTTGACACTGATTTTTGTACATTCTGGGATGACTTTAAAATTAAAGATTTATTTTGTACCATTTCCTCACCCTGCACCTCATGACAGCAACAATTTTTCATTAGCCTTCTGGTTAGTATGAGTCTACAGAGTGTGAGCGTACAGATTTAACTATGATAGCAAGCCTTTGGCTTCTCTGCCCTAAAGCACAGAAAAACCTTGCATTTGCAATGTAGCCTTTGTCCTTTCTACCCTTCATTCTACCAGGATACATTTTTAAATCCTGATTACTACATCGTTAAACCATATGTTGTCACCAAATTATTAGAGTCTCATTACATATAGATCTCCCAATTTAACAGCTGTTATGCATTTTGCATCAAATCCCGCTCCTTTTATTAACTTCTCTTGAACATTCACATTTCTGATATTACTATAGAGCCTACTTATTTGGCATGTATTTTTAGAATGGCTGTGAAAGCTGTTTCAGCGTTTGTTGATTAAGAGTCTATTTGTCTTCTTCAAATGTAATTTCCTAAATATAGCAAATAGGTATCAAATGTTTTTATTTGTTTCTTATGAAAACCTATTATTAAGAAAGTCTATCTTGTGTTAAATGATACTAGAAAAGTAGTAGTTCCGTCTTACAACTGAAGCTATGGTATAATACATGTGAAAGAAGATTGACAGTCAAGCGGCAGTAAGCTGCTAATTAGTACACAGTTAAACAGTATGAAAAACTGAGGTCTCTGGCTGAAGCATTTTTGAAAAGTATTCTGCTAGTTCACATATGTTGTGCTAAGTGCCGGTGAATAATTGCAGGTGGTTGAGTGCTTCCATGCATGGATTACTAGTTTTCCTCTCCCATGGACATTTTCAAGATGGCAGGGAGGAGAAAGGAACCTCTTCCAAATCATGAGAAAAAGTTGAAATTGCAAATTTCTTTTAACCAAATACCTGAAAAAAATAGTTTGCATCAAGACATTGTTTTGATCATTTCTAAGTTTTACTTCATTCAACCATTTAGTAAAACACAAGCTAAAAGCGGTTGAAATTGGAGTAACACTTAGAAATTAGAAACTCTCTCTCTCTCTCTCTCTCTGACTAGTGTGGCAGGTGATTAAGAGGGATTGCTACACTCTTTCAGGGCTAGTGATGGCCATCAATCCATATGTGTGAATGATGATGTATCATTATCTATTATATCTATGTAATTAGGTTTTGCCATAGCTCACAGTAGGCTAAGAACTTTCCAAAGAGCAAACTAGTAACAGCCCCTTCCCCAAGAAGTTCACAGTCTAAGACTAGACTGTTGTTAATTCTCACATGCTTTTTTAAAATCTTCTTAAGTATAATGAGTGATGAGCACCCCAGTTCTCAAGTGGCTATGTATGGGCACAGCAGTAGTCCTGCATGCAAACACGTGCAGAGGCTATCTCTACCTCCCTGCAGGTAGAGCCCAGGGCTAGATGATAGGATTAGGATACACACTTAGGGTGAGACTGCAACAGGGCACATGCTCTAGAATGCAGTTTATGAAAGCTGAGGGATAGTTACACATATTTGTCAGTTGCCATATTTGTGTATGTGTTAATGGAGTTTAGAGTTCACTCCAGGGAATATAATATGCCAGAGTGAGCTCATGTTTCCATGGTGTAATGTTTCCCATGTCTAAAAGGAGAGCCCGGGAGAATCATGGAAGATATAGTCCAACCAAGAAGCCCAGGCAACAGAGAATGGAAGCTTGAGGTATCCAAACTAAAACTGTGGAGGCAATGCAACAGTATTTTTAAATTGATTTCTTGTTTCTGTTTTCAGATGAAATTTGTTGGTATTTAAATCTCTGCCAAAAATTGAAATTTTCCATGGAAAATGTCAATGAAAAATTATTTATCTTCACCAAACTTTTTTTTGGGGGGGAGAGACATTTTTTGGCCAGCTCCATTTCTTAGTTTTCAGTTCTGTTTTCTAACCCTCCACTCTTTCCTAATGATATGGGAAAGGGTTTGCATGATTGGAATTTGTGTGAGGCAACTGAGTGTGAATTGAGGGTTCCATTTGATTGAGTACTTCAGTTTCCATGGGGCAACTTCAACTTTCCGCCAGTGGTCAACAGATAGTTGAGTACTATTTAAAAACTCTGTTTAAGCACTCTATTCACTTTTTCCTATATACAATTATATATTCCTATACTGCCTTCATGATGCTGGTATCTGAAATGCCTTCTAAAAATAAACATAAATATCCTAAACCAAACCCAGAATTAAACATACTGTATCAGTCTTCTTACATCATATTAATAACTTTGGGATTTAAGTGTTGCCAACCTTCATGACTTTATTCTGAGTCTCATGATATTTGATAAGGGCACAGTTTGTAGTCTATAAACACCTTATCTAGAATAATGTTTTGTTTTTAGTTTCATAAACTACTTTGACCACACACATTTACACAACATTTTATATAGAGCAAAAAGACTCTTGAATATTATAAAATAAGGCAATATTTATACATTTATATTATACATTGTCATGCATAATTTATTTTAAAGAAATTAGAGCACAAATGTTGTATATTCAAGTGTTTTGTTTCTAAACCCTATTCCTCATCCTTTTTTTCTACCAGTCAGCTGAGAACTGATTAGTTTCTCAATCCCACTTCAAAATTTTAACTACTTCTTGGGAGATATGGAAAGCTCAAATAAATTATCATTTCTCATTACCTTTCAATCATGTTCCAACAACCATTCAGACACCTAGAATAGCAATCTTTGTCCTATCCGATGGTGGAGGTGATCCCTTCTCTCCATTACAGCTCTTCACATCCAGCCTTGAAGATGGGGATATAACTCCTTTTTTTTTTAACTGCTGTACAAGTCATCTAGCATGAGTAGATGATGGGTGACACTAGGAGCTTCATCATTGATTTAAATGGGTTCAGTATAAAGCCCAGTGTCTTACCACTGAAGACCCAGCAGATACATTTGCAAATACGTACTCATCCTCTTACAGCTCTAGCCTATTATAACAATCTAGACTTGGAAGGTTTCTATTGATGGTGCATATAGTGTGTCAGGCCATAGCACTACTCATTGCATTAAATTTAAATTTTAATATCTTGTGTGGTATTTAAATGTTTAATAATCTGAAACATTTGTGTCAGAGGGAAAAAAAGTCAAACTGACCACATTTATCAGACTAAAAGTCTAGCATGAAATATTCTGCTTCATTGGCTGCTGTTGACTCTGCACCTTAATTTGACAGGGAAGGCAGGTGAATGATCTGCTCAGACACTTGTGTCACTGAATAAATGAGCTTAGCTGAAAATAAATGTGCTAAGAGAAAGTAAAAAATACTTGCTTTTCAGTTTATGGAAGCTGTGTGAAACTCTACAGATTTGGTGATTAAATACAAATCTTTTCTTTTTGTTTAATCTGTGTGGGCTCACACCCCATACTATTGCTTTTGGTTTGGGATTTGAATGTATTCAAAGTAAAATTGAGGCAAAACAGGTGAGTTTTGCCCATTTTCAGGTTGAAACCAAGCAAAACCACTAAATAAGATTTAAGACCAGAAGGGACCATTTGGTTAGCTAATCTGATCTCCTGCATGATACGAGCCATAACCTCTGGTTGAACTAGAGGATATCTTTCACAAAGGCATCCAGTCTTGATTTAAAATCTTCAAGTGATGGAAAAAATCCACCAGATCCATTTTTAAGCTTTTTAAATGGTTAATTGCCTCACTGTTTAAAAAGTGCATTTTATTTCCAATTTAAATTTCTCTAGCTTCAATTTCCAGATATTGGATCTTGTTATGTACTTCTCTAAGTTAGCGAGCTCTATA
This sequence comes from Chrysemys picta bellii, assembly GCF_011386835.1. Classification (NCBI taxonomy): domain Eukaryota; kingdom Metazoa; phylum Chordata; order Testudines; family Emydidae; genus Chrysemys; species Chrysemys picta. The sequence goes on from NC_088795.1 coordinate 89,291,360, forward strand.
GTATCATATTTTCTCTCTACTAGGGAATTTATAGACCATGGGAAAATCCACTTCTTAACCTTGTCTTTGACAAATGAAATACAATGAGCTTATTAAGTCTCATTGTAAGCCAGGTTTTCTAGACCTTGAATCATTTTAGCAGGTCTTTTCTGAACCCTCTCCAATGTCATAGTTTTCACAGAAAATCATAAATATCAACCTTCCACCTGAAACATGGCCTACAGTCACTTCCTTATTGAATTACAATTATGAACAAATGCTTTTTAGACCATTATAAAAACTGACAGGCAAAGAAGGATGTTGGAATTGGAAGGAAAAAGAATACTGTTATGATTTAAAGGAACTGGTTGCTATCGTGACTTGTATACACTTTTCAAATCCATCAGTGGCATAGAGATTGTTTAAAATGATTGTTGTGGTTGACCTTGCATGTGTGGATGTTTGAACAAAAGATGTATCACCATGAAGATGAACAAGTTTGAATAAAATAAGAACCAGCCTGAATTGTTGCACATCTGTTGGGCTCAACTCAAAACTCTGCTAAAGATGGAGAAAATTCACTATTTTTCCTTATTTTCATGCCACTTTCAATTCCTGATTCTGATTGAGGCCAGGAGCAGAAGTAGCAAGCTATCAATACCATGAAAGAGGTTATTCTTGTGGGTCCAAGTTCAGGCCCAGGCTGTGCATAGATATATGCCAAAAAAATGAAACCAGGAGAGGAAACTTTAGGTACAACACTTGCATTCCACTTCTGGAATTCCTAAAGCTTGAATAACAGAAAGGAGCATTGTAGAGTTCAAGACCATGGCTGATACATTTTAGACCATGTGACTCTTGAGTCAGTCTGACCACATCTTGCAAAGATTACACCTGCCCCCCAATAGGAAAAATCTGCACTAGGGCAGTATATGGGCCAGATCCATTTGGAATGACTGAGTGTAAAATAGCATACCTGCCCTATAGCATCATCTTCTGGCAAAACATGGTTCAGCAGCATCATGTCTCAATTTTCCTTTTTGGACTCATGAGAAACTCCATACAGGCTTTTCTCTGTCAGTAATACCCTGATTTATTGTCATAAACTGATCCAATGAAAAAACAGTCCTCAGGGTTCCAATTCCATCCTTCCCAGCCCTACTTGGCTGAACCCATTTTCTACTCCAACTCTCTGACTGTGTCTCTCCCAGCTTCCCAGGAATCTTTCCTTATCTCCCTGGGCTGAGAGAGGGCAGCACTGAAGCCTCAAACTCACCTGCAGGCACCTCCCCAGCTTTTTGCTTTTTTCTTTTTTTTTAAATGGTGAAGCCGCTTTGACTGATAATCTATAACCATCACCAACCACAGTTCCTCAATATTAGCAGTTTATATTCTCTCATTTTGCACCTTGTCTTTCAGATAACATAACACCACCTTTTTAATACCCCATTTCCCCAATGTTTTTACTGAATACATAACATGATTTTTGTTACCTTAAGATGTTTAAATTCCTCAGAAAGCTTTTCCGTTCTTTATCAAAGGTGATCAATTGTTTCTTCCTTCTTGAAACATGCACACAGTCCATCTTTGTGTCTACTTGAAAAATATTTTTGTTTAAGCCACAATGGCCAGTTAGTACTCTAAACAAAATCACTTCATTAGTCCTGAAGTATGTTGTTATCCTCAACTCTAGGGCACAATTCAAAATATCTTCTTCCTCTCTTTTCATGAATCCAAATTTTTTGCCATTCCTTTTTTAATTCTTTTTACAAGGTTTTTGAATTCCTGTTTGCTCAAGGATATTTCTTTGTCAATCCTTCCATTTCTTACAGTGTTTTAGATGCTTTGTTCACCATTTTTCCCATTATCCCTATATGCTCTGAGATCCAAACTAATGCTACATGTATACCTATCTGTAGTACTTGAGTTATTAGAAATATAATTGCATTGATTAAATCTCTTCTACATACTGAGACCACCTTTTTATCACCATAAAACCTGAGGTTAAATTAAAAAATAAAAATGACTGCTGCTGCTGGGTGCACATCCCAGAGCCAATTTAATGCTAGCCTCGTTGCTACTAGTTCGGCTCTCATGAAAACTTCATAATCAGATATTCTTTTGGGTGCACTAATTCCTAATTTTAGCATACAGTATGCTGTCCCCACTCTTCCTGTTTTTTTTTTCCTTTTTTGAATCCTTCTGTGTATATTTGACAAAACCAACTCCACTTTTCCTCTATATAATGGTACACTTCATTTATAATACTTACCATCTCTTTTTTACCCTTAAGTTTATAAAATAAATCTAAATCCACTATTGAACATGTGACTTTCTATCCATAACTAACAGTTTCCCATGACTAAAAGTTTTGACTTCATTCAGTTTTACCTTGTCTTTCAACTCCGGCATCCACTCTTCAACTCAAATGGCATATGGAGTTCTACTGTGTGCTTAAGTTCTTCTATCAGATTCCCAACAATCCTCATATATTTATTTGGTACTTTCATCATTGCAATTCCCATTAACTTTGGCCTGGAAAGTTAAGTCCAGTAGTTTTATTTGTAGTTTAACTGGCATTTCTGTAGCACACATATAGGTGTTGTAATAAATGCACCACATGCAATTCATAGTGTGTGGGCTTGTATTAATTTAAGTTCTGATTTTGATGCTGGCCTGAAAGCTTGGCAGCCATAGTCAATAACTGGTCTATTTAAGGCTCTGTGCAAAGTCAGCGGTTTTTCCTTATCTGCCCCCCAATTAGTACCTTCAGGACTTTTAAGCAAGTTAATCCTTCCTGTACATTTATCTTAAACAAAATCTATATGATCTTTCCAAAGTAATTTAATATCAAATATTACTCCTAAGAATTTAAACCTTTTAACTATATATCTATTTGTCCTACATACAGATACAGTTTACATTCCTTTGTAATTTTCCTTTTTGTAAAGATCAGTCCTTTGATTTTGGCAATGGAAACATTGAAACCCCAGCATTTCCTCTGTCAGAGGTCTCTTGTAACACTTTGATTTTCTTTTCTGCCACCTCAACAATCTTGCTCCTAACCCACAGAGCACAATCATCTGCAAATAGAATGACACCTACCCCAGCACTTATTTGTTCTGGGAAATCATTTATCATAATATTAAATAAGGTTGGGCTGATAAAAATGATACACCAGAGAGAAGTGTTAACATTATATATATTCAACATAATATTCCCAACTCTGACCTGTGTGGTCCTTTTACTCAAAAATTCTCTAGTCCACCCATATTTCTTTTCCTTATCCCTAGTCCATCTACACTGTACAACTAGCCTTCCCTCCATGGCATGTCATACACGTTTTCAACATCTAGACCCACAGCTATCATAAAATCTTTGCGCCTTTTACTTCTATGTATTTTGATTTCTAATTTAACAACGTAATCAATGATGCATCTTTGTCTCCTAAAACCACCCTGTTCCTTGTCTATAATCCCATTGTTTGCCAAATAGACAACCAATCTGCCATTCACCATTCACTCCATAATTTTACCCAGACAGCATATAAAGGCAATTGGTCTATAAGCATTCACTTCATGGATAATTTGCCTGGTTTTCGTATAGGTATTACTACTGCATGTTTCTACCCTACCGATATCCTATAGTGTTATATAATTTCAAAAGAACCCTCAAATTGCTTTCAGAGAGCTATTTAAACACTATTACATAGATTATCTTTACCTGGGGGGTGTATTCTTGCTGATATCAATAGCTTTTCTCAAGTTCTCACATGCAAAATTATTCGGTGTATTATCTTCATGTTTACCTCAACTACATATAGATCATGGCTGTCTTCAATGAATAGTCTTTTAATATGATGGAAAACTTCATCATTACTCACCCCTTGAAAAGCTTCTGCTAAAACTGTTGGTTTCTTATCAGAACTTCTAACTATGTTGTCAGTCCCAATGAGGCCTGGGTTATGACTACTATTAGTCTGAATTCCATCCATTCTTCTAATTTGCCTGTGTATTTCTCATGTCTTGGTATCTTTATTTACCTGCCTGCAATGCTTCCTCCAACTCTTTTTTTTTTTTTTTTGAGGGGGGGAGGGAGTAAAATAATTCTTTTTGCTATTTCCTTAATACTTTTATATCTTCACTATTCATTGTATTTTTCACTTTTTATAGGCTTTGTTCCTTTCATTCACTGCCATTTTGCACTCCTCATTCCACCCTGAAAGTGAGTTTTCATTTTGGGGTACTTTAATATCTTAGATATGGCTAGAGTAGCTGCTGCTATTAATCCCTTTATTACACTATTACAGAAATGCTCTGTCATGATTATTCAAAAATTCACCACATTTACTGGTAAATAGCTCCCAGTTATCTTTCTTAAAATTTCAGGTGGTAATTTTCCATTACCTTCAACCTTATCTTGCCCTTGAAAGGTAATAATTATACAGAAATTATTGCTCCCCATTCCTTTGTCCTAATAGATTTCCCATTTGCAATTCCTTGCAATAACTTATATTATAATTCCCAATTCTAAGCAGGAAAAACTACCATCTGCTGCATTAAATCTAGTTGGGGTACTATCATTTAAAAACTTTGGATTATTTTCATCCTTGAACTTTTCTAAGCTTGTACAATTTTTATCAGTTAGCTTACTTCCTTACTAATTGTCTCACTTAGTTAATGACTATTTAGGTCTTTTAGCTTCTTCACTATTTCTTATAGCTCTGAGATTTCTAATTTCCCACACAGGTTATAGATATTATAAATCCTTAAAGAAATATTTCTCTTCTGCATTGGGAACTCAGCACCACTGTATTCTAGGTTTACTTCTTCATTCTTTAATACTATGCAGTTTAATATTTCCCTCATGCAAGTACAAACACCTCCTCCTCTTCCTAGTTCTCAGTCTTGCCTAAAGGACATTTTAAATGCAGGGCTTTTTTTTATTCAACCATGTTTGCTGGATACTTATATCTGCTTTAATTTTCATTTCCAGCATATTTTCTTTTAGTTCTTGATCATGTGCGATCAAACTTCCAGCAAAAAATTGTGATCCACATACTAATCATATTTCACCATTAACCTCATGCAAAATTGTATGAATACAGGCCACTGACAAATTGCTAATATACAAGTATTTTTCCTTTGCCCTTGCTATATAATTTTCATTTTTTTCTGATTTGTTTTCCCAGTTTGTGATGTACAATTTATCACTTCTATCATAAATGCAATAAACCTTTCTTTTTTCATTACTAATATATCATAGTGTTTATCATGTTCTTTGTAGAATGAGGCTGTGTCTGCAGTTCCCTTTTTCCTATACTGATTGTCTTTTACTTCTCTGCCTGATGCTTTGAGAGTCTCCTTAAAGCTTCCGCATAAGATATATTGTTAACAATTTTTGGGTTTTGTATCTCTTTAGCTTGTCTTGCTATAATACGCCATCTATATGCTGGACTATGACTCCCACCACAGTTACTACATTTGACCTCTGTCCTTTCTGTATAATTTTCGTAGAAATGCTCCCTCCCACATTAACTGCAACTCATTTTCCCTTTACAAACAATTGTTACATGTCCATTGGCACTTTTAATACCTTAGGGGAAGGGGAATATATGGTTTAGTTCTGAACCTCTGAAACCCTGATGTTACTTTCTCAGGTAGAATCCCTCCCTTAAATGTAATCCTCACTGCTGTTGATGGCTTGCTTTTTCCTCCTTGTATACGAATTAGTCACTTATTTGCTAACACTTTATATTCTCCGGTGCTTTTGATGATCTCGTCATTGGTCAGTTCTCATGGCAATCCATATATAACCCCCTTCATTTCAGTCAAATAACTTTGTAGCTGGCATTTATTTTAACTTTCCGTAGCATCTTAGTTTTTAGCAGTTTATCAGCTTGCTGTTTGTTTTCACTGTCAACTAAAAAAATCCTCATCTCACAGCTTCCTGGCTGTTTATCCCCTTTAATCCGGTCAGCCACTATCACAGGGTTAAAGTCACCTAATCTTATTTCTTTGGCTAGGGATCTTACAATTATAACACTTTGGTTTATTTCCTTCCTCATCTTTTTGTATTTTTGCTGATATCACAACAGCATCTGATTCTGCTTCTACTCTTTCCCTCCCCCCCTAATTTGTATCCATTCTCCCTGTCTAATAGATGCAACTTTATTTGGGGTCAGAAAATCTTCCATCTCTTCCAACCCTCCCCACCTTCTTCTTCCTGTTTCCCTCTTTATAAGGCCCTGGTGCCTTCCTATAAGTCTATTTGGACAGCCAGTAATCACTGGACCCTTCTCCCTCTTAAAGAGGACAGTCACCTTTTGACACTGGGACATCCCAGGAGTTAGGGATTTTTAGCTTCACCTTTAAATTTAAAGTAGGAAAAAGTATTCTACTATAAATGTATGTGCCATGAGAGAATAATTACAACACATGTCTGCAACTCCCTTCGTTTCAAAGACAAAGCTTCATCTTATTTTCATTTGAAAACTTGTTATCCATATGAACCAGACTGAAAATCCCATGTTTGTCTCTAACACTGAGTACACTCATTCAAAATAACTTCAAATATATAACAATAAATAGGAAAAAGTTAATATAATCAAAGATGCAACAATAAAATAACACTAATTTAAATATTGCCTCTAATAGTTTGTAGCTATTACTCCTGCAATACTCTGTAATACATGGAATTTATATACAGAAATCCAAATAATCTCTTTATGTTCTGTATAATGTTGGAACAGACCATCTTTTTTCTTTTTTAGCAAAGAAATAGTAGCACACAGGGGGAAACCACAAAGTGGATCTACAGCAAAGCCTTCTGTCTGGCATCAAACTGTACGTACAATCTGCTAACAAGCAGCAAAATGAAGAAGAGGCCTAAAGGTCACCTCTGAGCTCAGCTTTCTACTCTTCAAGGAATGGTCCTGTGGGAACCCACCAGATCTCAAAAGAAAGCCAATTCTCGACAGTTCAAGGTGTCAGGTTAAAAAGGAATACAAATATGAAAGTTGGATAAGAGTTCTAAAATTCTGCAGGAGTTGTAAGAGCAGCATAGAAGCTATACAGAAAAATGGTAAACAGAAAACTTTCAGATTGCAAATAAATAGGAAAGCTTGATATGTTGTATAAAGCAGAAATCATAGATTGTAGAGAGGTATAGAAAGTGCATGCTGTCGTCACTAACTATACCTGTAATAGCCACACCTTGCATCTGGAAGTTATACCGTATAGTTTTATTTTGTATAGCAACTTGCATGCAAGTCTTAGCCTAGCATTGGGTACCATGAAATAGTACATACCATGTAGTATAAATTACATTGATTTAAAAACATTGTGTGGTGGATAAATTAATGCATATAATTCTGAGACCAATGACACAAGGAGAGAAAAATATATGCTTTAAGCAGAGATTTCAAAAGATCTCCCTACAGGGCAGAGAGATATCAGAAGGCTGGTCCTGGTAACAGAATTTGCAAGGGAAAAAGCTCTCACACCAACACTATGGAAACAGAAACAATTTAAAATTGGATACTGTTTCCTGTCGCTTCTTTCTGTAGTTTGGTAATGGAATGGATACTTTTTAAAGAAAAGGCAGAATCCGGATGAACAAAGTATTTCAAATATAAAACAAAGCTTCTATCAGTTTCATAAGAGTCTCTTTACTTATTTGGCTTTGATTTCTTCTTAAGTGGAACATTGGATTTTGTGAATGGTGAAGGTGCATTTTGTTTTAAATTAAGGCACTAAATGTACTGGTAGTTTTCACACAGCCTGTCTGGCTATCTCTTCTGAGCTTTCTGCAAGTTTCTGTGGCATTGTGAATTTAGAGGTGCACCAGAATGAAGTTTACACTCAAGACCCCATGTGATTTGGAGAAAGCTGCAAGGCAGTCAGAGGCTGCTAGACCTATTGAGATCCCATGTTTAATTTTCTGAGACATCAACATAGGTTCAGTGTCATGTTGGGAGAAAGAGAGGTGTAAATATCTGCACCTTAAAAAGTTTAGGTGCTGTTCAGTCTTTAATGGTATTGGGGCTGCACAGGGGTTTATGGGAGCTCAGGACAAAATCTGAAATTGAGCCCGCCCCCCCCCCTCCCATTCCAAAATACTACTTCTGATGTAGCACAGGGTTGGAGAGCGAGCCCATACCACACTCACTCTGCAGTGGCATTTTGGCTCTTGCCTTATGGTGCTGGGCATGGCTTCCCACTCCACGTCCCATGACAGATTTGGCCCAGACATGCCCCTATTGTGATGGGGACCTACCAGGCCAAATTTCAGTGAGTGTTGCTGCAACCCTGCACACCCATTCACAACACTACTTGATTTAGTGGCCCTCTCAAATGGGGGACCAGGGGCAAAAGCCCCTCCCCTCTGGCATCTCTGGGTGGTTCTGGTTCACAAAGAACCAAGTAAATGAAACAGCCATAATGACTGCATAAGAAATAGAGGAGGAGAATCAATCCTACATAAATGTTCAATGGTAATATCAGTAGGGGACCAAAATATTTCCAAGGCTGTGAGATTTAAAAAAAAACAGGTAAAACTTACTGTTACAAGTGAAAAGAGAAGCACTAACTGTAAAAGTGTTAATTGATGAAGTCTAGCTATATATTTGTATTAAAATATTTTCAAATTCTACAGGAGACAGCTTCTACTTGCCTGCTAGAGGAAAAACAAATGACTGTAAATTATTTTGTGCTGATTTTCTTTTAAATCCATAAATATAGCAAGAAATATGTGGGTCAATTTATGCAGCACCTCATTTCAATATGTACCATACTGCAGCAAGATGTAATGTTTTTCTGTTGCTACAATATGTTCTCATGGTAAGCAAATATTATAGTACACAATAAAATAAATGCTGATTTTTGTTTGGTCCATTGTAGATAAATAACTAGCAGGTGAACCGCCTCAGAGTGTGATAGTTTCATATTTCATAAATAAAGCAAAGTCAGCTATGGTCAGTACTTGGATTTGAAACCTCCCAAAGGTGCTTCAAAAGCTGTATTGGTTATTCAACATATGTAACTCTTCCTTCTGAGTCAGTATACTCCCAACACACCCACATGATGTTAGCGGAGCACTCTGTTGCTTGAAATACTTGATTATTTGTATAACCATAGCACTGAGGAGCTGCAGTCATGGACTGGGACCACATTGTGCTAGGTGCTGTACAAACACAGAAGAAAAGGCGCATCCCTTCTCCAAATAACTTAAAATGTAAGAATAAGACAAGAGATGGATAGAGACAGACTGATCAGTACAGGGAAACAATGGGTATGTCTACACTTCACACTAAGCCTGGGCTCTGACTCAGGTTTGAGCCCAAGCCTCACTTCCATCCACACACAGATAAGTCTGGGTCAGATCAGCAAACACTCAGGAGCAGTGTCCTAGGACTCTGCTAGGGGCTGGATTAGAGTCTGAGTCCAGCTGGGACTCTGGTCCAAGTTCTGTCATTTTTCTGTTTGGACACAGGTTGAGCCACAGACTAAAGTCATGAGGTCTGTGTAGTGTAATAGTGGATGCATTAGCATGACAGTGAGACCTGGGTCCAGCAACTGTAAACCTGGGTTTACAATGCAGTGCGGATGCTCAAGCACAGGCTTGGAAAGGCTAAAGCCACAAGCCTGGGTCCCACAGACTAGGGCTTAATGTGCAGTGTAGACATAGCCCACGAGATAATATTGTCCAAATAATAAAACAAACACATGGAGGAAGAGGTAGAACACACAAGCAGAGTGAACAAAGAGATAGCAGCAAACATTTTTATTCCATTATTTGGGGTGCGGGGGAGGGAGGTAGAGCTGGTTGCTTAGAAGGTCAACTAAATGGAAAAAGGGAACAGAGTGGCATGGGCAGGTGGAAGAGGCAGGTGTGGAGTGAAGCTGAGGTAAAGAGACTGATGAATAGGGGGGTTTGGTGTGCAAAGCTGTGCTGTATTTGTGATATCTCACTCTCCAAGAAGGCTGATGGGGAAAGATGGACTGAATATAGGGAGTGACATTGTTCTGAGTTAGGGACTTCCCCACTGCTGAGCAGATCTTCAAATCCTGCCTACTAAGCTAGTTGAATTTTTCATTTTTTCTCCTTAAGCAGCTGACTAGCGTGGCATTTGAATATGTAGCACAGTAAGTTTAAGTGGTGGTCTGGGCATTCCCCTTCAATGCCTAAAGACAGTACTTATAAACCTAGTTAGACAAATGAAATATAGTTCCAAGCGTTTTAGCAAGAGTTACTTTAAAGATTTTTTTTAGTCAGTTTAAATGATAAAAATCAGAGGTGTTATTTTTTAAATAGGATATTAGAAGACTTTTGATCCCCTGAGAACAGAATTTAATCAGATTGAGGCAAGATAGCTGTGATGGACAGAGTTATTTATTTAGTGGCAGCAAGGCTTTTCATCTTTGGAAAATGTTGCATATTCTCTTAGTATTAGAATAGTACAGCACTGAACTTTCTAACAGTGTCAGTATGTGCCAGAAAAGTGATTTCATCAAACAGGAGCATTCTGTATTGTAGACTGAGCCTAACAAACTTAGATTTACAGAGTCCTAATCAAAAATCCTATTCACTGGCTTTTTAGTATGGTAGATTTACCATTTTCTTTTCATTTCTACAGTGAATTTATTACTTGTAAAGGTTATGAGATTTGGTAACACTGTAAAATGTATATTTCTCTTTATGCACAGATCACTGACAATAGACCAAGCTTTCCCTAAATTGCCCCACCACTGTGTATCAAGTCTGTTCAGGCACTAGCTCAATCTCTATGCCCATTCAATACTTGTTCTTTCTGATGAGACTGACAGATACTATGGTGAATGGTGTACTCAATAGATATTGATAGAATTCTTATTTAGACCTTGGTGAGATCTTTGGGGCAGGTACTGTCTGCATTTTGTGTCTTGTATAATGCTGAGCACATTGTCTGGTTACTTAACACATTAGTTTGCCTTGGATTTTTTTTAGTGGTTTCAAACAGTTGAGAACATCACTTCTTGTTATATAGGCCTCTGAACAGTCATCAGATTTATTCATTGGATTCAGACTAGTGACTTAGAGACAAAAGGCTTTATCCTCAGTTACTAATCCTCTGAACTCCCCTATAATATGTTTACTTTTACATTTAAAATAACAATAATAAATAATACAGGAGTTGCCTATTGCAGACATATGGAATACATGAAGCTACACAAATTCAGAGTGGAAATAAGGTGTATATTTTTAATGGTGAGAGTAATTACCATTTACTTGGAACAATTTACCAAGGGTTGGGGTGGCTTCACCATCACTGACCATTTTTAAATCAAGATGGGAGGTTTTAATAAAATATGTGTTCTAGGTATTATTTTGTGGAAATTCAATGGCCTGTATTATACAGGAGATCGGATTAGATCATCACAATGGTCCCTTCTGACCTTAGAAGCTATGAATCTGTAAAAGTGTCTTTGTTGAGTACTGGCTGGCCATGTGTTTGGCACTGTACAAAGCACAAATGAAGATTTGGTCTTGAAGATCTTGCACTATAAACTAATTAGGCTCCGAATCCAGAGGGTAGTCCAGAAGATGAAGCTATCTTAAAGCTCGAGTTTTAACATTTTATTTGGTGGAATGGATGGTTGTCTGTATCTTAATAACATGGGCAGGCTCTTTGGAAGAAGTTAGTTTTTAGGAGGTTTTTTGAAGAAAGAGTGTGCTGTGATGGAAAGAGTACCAGAAGTTTCATGGAAGAGCTAGCACAAAGAGAAAAATGGAATGAGATTCATTGGTTGAGTACAAGGGACAAGAAGAGTAATGAGGAATAAGATAGAGATGCAGCAGGGGTGGAGTTGTTCAAAGAATAAAAGCTCATCTTAGTTCAGCATAATGTGAAAGGAAGTCAATTTAATCAGTAGAAGAGAGGAGTGACTTGGTCTGAGAAGTAGGTAAGGAAGAAGATTTTTTGCTATTGATCTTTGAATAGACAGCATGGGAACTAGAGACCAGAGAGGGAACATTGCAGTAGTCAATGTGATACATAACCAAGGCAGATAAGAATTTTTGCTGTCGGGACAGAAAAGAAGGCTTAAATTTTTGAGGTTTTATAGAGAAAGAATTAACAGGATTTGGTAACAGCTTGTTTTAAAAAGTTACTATGGCTTTAGTCCTGATTTACACTGCAGTAACAGCAGAAAATCAGAACCACTATTTCTGTCTAAAGTGATTGAGAGGTTAGTGGCTTCTTAATTGCTCTCCAACATGAAAAAATATAATCTATTGAAACCATTTCAATCTGTTTTTGTCAGCTGCAAACTACTGAACCTGTTCAAATGCGAATTTTAATTAACATGTTTTATTGAGGTCACCCAGAGCATCTAATTCTTTTGCTCCTCAGAGACAATGGCCCCTTGTTGTTATAAATCAATCTGTTGCCCTTGGGAACTTTAGTTGTGAACTCAGCTTGAGTCCTATTTCTCTACTGCTTCTTGTATCTGTATTTCTCATTTGGTATCAGATATCCCTGCTAAATTGTGCCCTTTACCGGGGTGAAATTAATAAACCATTTTTGTATAAGGGTAAGATGGAGTCATTGTTGTTCTCTGATTTGCTCAAGCTGTTTAGGCTGTCAGGCACTGAAATCTGAGAAACAAATGATAATAGAATATTTTACTGAGAATCACCATGTTTTCTGGATCTCTATTTCTTTGGTTACCAAGAAGTGTTTTTTTCAACATAGTATGTGTATTGAATTCTGTACATAGTTCTGTCCCTGAAGGATTTTTTATAGGATGAACACAAGTATAATGGCTCCCAGCCCAGGACCAAGAATTATTTTGATTCATTTGACTCCCTGTATGTTACACAAAAATATATCCCTAAAAATTTTGTTATGTTACTCCTTGCTTGTGACTACAATGAAATATTTAGCTGTAACAAATTATTTCATGTTAAAAAAATAATTTTAAAATAATCTCTGGACTTACTGCCTTCATTTCTTACTAAGCATGACTTCCCTAATATTGATTTGGAGTAGGTCTGTCAATTAATCGCAGTGGACTCAAGCGATTAACTCAAAACAAATTAACTATATTTTAAAAATGGTCACAATTAATCCTAGTTTTAATCACAGTGTTAAACACTAATAGAATACCAATTTACATTTATTATAAAGCCCCCCACCCACAGGTAACATGGAGCAGGGAGAGTATGGCATTCCTGGGCTATGTGCAGGGCGGGGGGGAGGGTCACTAGGCAGAGGAGACACATGGGTGGTTATGTGTCCTCCCCTTTAGATTCATAGAATCATAGAATCATAGAATATCAGAGTTGGAAGGGACCTCAAGAGGTCATCTAGTCCAACCCCCTGCTCAAAGCAGGACCAATTCCCAGCTAAATCATCCCAGCCAGGGCTTTGTCAAGCCGGGCCTTAAAAACCTCCAAGGAAGGAGACTTCACCACCTCCCTAGGTAACGCATTCCAGTGTTTCACCACCCTTCTAGTGAAATAGTTTTTCCTGATATCCAACCTGGACCTCCCCCACTGCAACTTGAGACCATTGCTCCTTGTTCTGTCATCTGTCACCACTGAGAACAGCTGAGCTCCATCCTCTTTGGAACCCCCCTTCAGGTAGTTGAAGGCTGCTATCAAATCCCCCCTCATTCTTCTCTTCTGGAGACTAAACAATCCCAGTTCCCTCAGCCTCTCCTCATAAGTCATGTGCTCCAGACCCCTAATCATTTTTGTTGCCCTCCGCTGGACTCTTTCCAATTTTTCCACATCCTTCTTGTAGTGTGGGGCCCAAAACTGGACACAGTATTCCAGATGAGGCCTCACCAATGTTGAATAAAGGGGAACGATCACGTTCCTCGATCTGCTGGCAATGCCCCTACTTATACAGCCCAAAATGCCGTTAGCCTTCTTGGCAACAAGAGCACACTGTTGACTCATATCCAGCTTCTCGTCCACTGTGACCCCTAGGTCCTTTTCTGCAGAACTGCTACCTAGCCATTCGGTCCCTAGTCTGTAGCAGTGCATGGGATTCTTCCGTCCTAAGTGCAGGACTCTGCACTTGTCCTTGTTGAACCTCATCAGGTTTTTTTCGGCCCAATCCTCTAATTTGTCTAGATTGAGCCCCCTCAGCATGGGAAGGCATGAGTCATCCATGGTTGTCAGTGCTGAGGGGAGGAAAGTGATTGAACTCTACTCTAGTTCTATCGACACCCACAACCAGCAGTTGGATGTTCCTGCTAAAATGGGCATCACTGAACATGCTGATTAAATCAATGGGGCCACTCACACCTCTCTCAAAGATATCATATCAGGCCTCTCTCTTGAGACTCAGGGCAGGTCTACACTTAAAATGCTGCATCGGCACAGCTACACTTTGCTGCTGTCACACTTTAATGAAGACACTTTACCCTGATGAGAGCGAGTCTCCCATTGGTGTAGTTCATCCAACTCCCCAACAGGTGGCAGCTCTTCCACTGATAAAGATTTTTCACACCTCTGAGCGATGTAGTTATGCTGATATAGGTCCGTAGCGTAGACCAGACCTCACTAAGACATGATATCCTCAGGATCCTATCTGAAAGATTTACTTTGCAGTAACAAGGGCTAGAAACTTAAAATTAAAGCTTAAATTCTGCAGTACATGATGGAAAAGTGCTGCTGTAGGTCAATGTAAACACTGTTCCCCTTTCAGTCTGATCCCAAGTACTCTGCAGCTCCTTGCTGTGGGGCTTTTTTATGAATTTTCCACAGTGGTTTGGCCCTTCTCGTGGTTAGGTTGACTAAGCAAAGCCAACATCTGTTATCTTCTGGAGCTTTAGCAAGATAGAAGACCCCCAGATCTTTTTTGTCTGATCAGAACTATAGTTGTTCTTAATAGGAAGAAGCCCCTGTATTATTGATTACAGAGGTACATTTTGTACAACAGCAGCAACTCTCCTTCACAGACTTTAGTCTAGTACACATTTATTATTAACCCCCTTTGAACTGTACATATACCAGTCTATCTTTTTCTCCTATCTGAATTTATCTGATCAATCCCATATATATAATGTGTATGGGGGTGGAGGGGCAAGGGTGTTTGGGGATCACTTCTTTGTGCTTGTGCCATTGGAACAACACGTGGTTTTATTATATTATTTTTTATTATTTCGTTACTATTGTTTACATTGCAGTGTACTAGTTGTACCCCAGGTAGAGATGGTATTTTACCTATTTCACTGAATGGGTATGTAAGGTGTGAGGTTAAGTGGTCTGACTGAAGCCCATGCAACATGTCAATAGTAGAACATAGATGAAAACAAAAGAATTTCAGATTTTTTTTACGTGTTTTCAATCCACTAGATCCTGATATACCCATTCATGTATCAAGTAAACCAAGAAAACAAAATCCAGTTACTTGAAGAAGCAGAGTAAGAGGATACTAATTATAAGTGTTCAGAGTACTATAGTTGAAGTCACTTAAGTGTTTCCATTAAAAAGAATCTTTTATATACATATGCTTCTTTGAATCAGCCATACAGTCATTGTGATGGGGGACCAAATATGAAAATGCTAATGTTGTGTCTGCAGAAAAACGGAGTTAGAACTTGATTTGAAAAGGGTGAATTGAATCATAACAACTCTTTTCTTAATATATATATACTGAAATGCCTTTATGCCTCCACCTTCCTCTGCATTTCCTTATTTATCCAATCTTACCACATCACCTTCCTGCTCAAGCTGCAAGTATAAAAGAGATAATTTTCTTATATATATTTCTTCAAAATCTCTACCTAAAAATGTTTGAATATATTATTTGCAGACTTATCAAATTTGAGGGCTGTATGTGTCAAAGACATATGCATAAATTAACATACTATTGGCCCATTATTATTCTCTAGTGCTTTAGTGTACAGTTTGCTGGAATATGTTTTGCAGGCAAGCTTCCAAAAGCAGCAGAATAATATTAATGTAATTTAAAGTCTGTTACCTTTTTGAGTCCTAGCAATATATATTTCAGTAGCTAGTAATTCACGACTTTCATTTCATGGTTAAAAACCAGAACAATGTCTGACCTTCTGCTACAGTACTTAATGTCGTTATGGATACACTAGTTTGATTTGGCCAGGCCATACCCATGTGCATTTAGTGGCTTGTCAATAGAAGTTATGCAATGAAAGGATAAAATGTCAGCCCTTTCAGCACTACAAGAAAAGCTTTCTTACTAAGGGTCAGGGACTAGAATAATGTGTCACTCAGATTGAAAGCCTCTTGCAAGCAAAAAAAAATTACCATTTTGAGCTCAGGGTTATAAGGAAAGAAAGATTTCATACTGTTTAAAATATGTTTTACATTGAGTCTAAACAAGTCCACATGGCGAGAGGGGTTTGTTGGTGAGGTTTCACCAGAAATCAAGGGCAGCACTGAATGTGGAGGGTAGAAGGAATTCAAACAGATCAATGTATGCAAAAGAAGCACACAGACATTCATAAATCTGTGGGTAACATTTTTATAAATCTGGCTTGCAAACATGGAAAAATACATCATGTTGCCAATACATTATAGTTGATTTTGCAAAAGCACTAGAGTAGTTTGGTATTGAAGCATTGCACAAAGTTAAATAGCACATAAAGAATAAATTGCAATTATTATTAAATGAAGGAGCTAGAAATTCTGTTGTTTACTATGTGTCACTGACCAACTGCGGTAGACTTGCAGAATGACAACTCAGGACAAGTGGAGGTAAAAAGCATAAACAAGTTATCAACACCCGAAAGGCAAATTGAACATAGTATATAGTTCCCCAAAACTCAAAAAGCACTGATATTGTTAGAACCAAATTCCCCAATGGAGCAAGCAAGCACAACTTAGTTGAAGTTGATGGAGTTGCACCTGCTCATGCAAGCAAAGCATTTAATCCTATGACTTCAGTTCCTGAGACCAGAGCGTACATGACCACCATCCTGTGGGTCTGTAAATTAGCCACAGCTGGCCTAGCTGGGGCCTAATAGCTTCCAATTTTCAGGAAATAGCTGACACATTCAGTTTCTTTCTCTCTCACACTCTCTCTAAATCAAGCTGGCACAAGGGAGCAATTGCAATTCTTTTTCTCCTATCAAATATGACAGCCTTTACCACCAAGAGCTGGAAAAAAGGAAGGAAAAAATTGAACTGAGGCTTTCTCCTTTCTTTGAAAGATGCTACTCTTTGTCCCTAAGTTTAACTGAGAAGCAGCCTCAGTGCAACTATCCAATTAGCTCCTGAAATAGGTAAATAAGAAGAGACAACTAGTTTTCATTCTGTTCTGGAGAATAATTAAACAGCCAATACTCTACAAGCACACAGAATAACTTACACCTTTCACATTTATTATTGATATTACAGAAGGGCCTAGAGGCCCCAACTGAGACCAGTGCCCTCTACTACTCAGCAGAGGTAGGCAGCGTTCCAACACATAATGAGAGAAAGTCCCTTCCCTGAAGAGCTTATATCTTAAATAGGCAAGTCAACAGACAGGAGGGGAAACAGACACAGAGAAGTGATGTGACTTGGTCAAGGACACACAACAGGTAAGTGGCAGATATGGGAATAAAACCCAGGGGTCTTGAATCCCAATCTAGTGCCCTATCCACTGAACCACGCTACCTCTCCGTAAATCATACATACTACATTTCTTTATATGCACCTGATGGAATTCCTAATGCGGAGAAGGAACTAATTGCTACTGTCGTTCCTGAGCAGGAACACAAGAAATGTGGCACAAACTACTTTTAGATGGAAGAAGCAAAGAAATAGCTCGTCTTCAATATTGATGGGGAAACGATTCCCCAGATACAGTTAAATATAAAGAAAATTAATTTAAATATCTTACCCTGTCTACGCCCTAGCAAGACAGCAAATGGAGTCTGCAATGTCCAATAAAGTAAGTCAGGAAATTAAAAACTAATACCCATGGCATAACTTTAACACATTTTTGTTATAAAAGTGCCAGTAAAGACTTCTTTATTGCACTTACAGAAACTAGACTAGCCTCTGTTTAAACTTCCCATGAACTCATGAGCATGCATCACCAAGTATGACAATAAGGAAATCAATTTGTTTGCAAATTACCCATTTTAAACAATAGACACAAGAAAGTCTCTGTCCAGTTCTTATTTTCCTTGATATTAATGTCAGGAAACCAAAGCATGGATGGTCTTAACACTGAAGATAGGCAGCAAGAAGCAGATCTTGGACGTGTTGCAGTAGCATTTGTCAAAAGCCTAGATGTGAGAGGTGAAGTCAAATGAAAATGATCCCCAAAATTGTGAGTTTAAGTGGCATGGAGAATGGTGGCATTTATCACACGACAAAGCCGTTGACTTTAAATGGATCTGGATGAATAACCTCACCAGAATTGAACAAGACACACTACAGCAGAAACTTTGCATAGTAATATTATCAACACTAATGACTCATAATTAAATATTGTTTGTTTTGAACTTGATCCTACCCTGAGAACCAACCACACAATGGGACCGCTAACTTTAGTAAGGCTGCACATAGGGAAATGTGTACAGGGGTGTCTGCCTACTTGGTTCTCTGTGTGAGATCACAGACATGGTTGTCTCCTGCTTTACTAAACAAATCAGTTATCAAGCTCTGGCTGAATGTATGGATTATTAACTAAAATAATAGTTACAGGAAATAATAACACTGCTCTACAGCCAAAATGCTTCTGAAATAAATGTAGTCAAACTTTACTAATTCTGGATCACTGAGAACAAAAATGATGCTTAAAATTGTTGATTGGCTCTAGTTTTCAAGATATGCTATTGGGTCAGTATATACGACCTTTGACTTGGGAATGGCGGAGGATAAGTGAGTTATAAAGGGAAGGGATCTCAGTTTAAACCAGAAATGACTAAAATACATCGTTGACTGGATCTATGAATAAATCTATGACTGGGTTTGGACAGTACTTACTTTTTAGGCAAAACAATGAATGATGCAATCTGAAGCTGGTATTGCGCCATACATGATATGAATTGCATCATGTTATTCCTAGAAGTCATGGATGATGCAATCATAACGAAGCTTACATCACTCTGCTGAACAAATTGCCCTATATCAGCTCTAGAAATCATACAGTGTCATGCTCTCTTATTTGTCAGTGTTTGATTTTGCAAAGGGACACATTTCTGTTTAGCCAAAGTGAGCAGAGATGCCTCGTACTTGTGTGAACAGTGCAGATAACTTCTGCTACGTTTGTGGTGAAGTGACTTTTGCATCGCAAAAGCGCAGTATAACCACTATGGTTAAGAAAGCCTATCACCTTTATTTTGGCTGCAAAATTGGAGATCAGGACAAGAGGTGGGCCCCACACATATGCTGCAACACTTGTGCAACAAATCTTTGCCAGTGGTTGAACAGGAAAAGGAAATCTATGCCTTTTGCAGTGCCAATGATTTGGAGAGAGCCAACAGATCATACCAGCAATTGTTACTTCTGCATTGTGCCTCCAGTTGGGAAAGGTGTGTCAAAGAAGAAAAACTGTGCATTATTCAAACATTCCATTAGCTATACGCCCAGTACCCCACGGAGAAGGACTGCCAGTTCCTGATGCACCAGAATCATTCTCACTTGAGTCAGATGAGGAAGAGGATGAAACTTCTGGTCCTGAACTATCAATGTCACAGGACCCACATTTTCTCCCATCTTCCTCCTCTGAACCACACCTCATAACACAAGGTGACCTGAATGACCTTGTCAGGGATTTGGAACTACCCAAAAGTAAGGCAGAGCTGTTGGGCTCCAGACTACAGCAGTGGAATCTCCTGGCAGGTGATGTTAGGGTTTCCATGTTCCATAACAGTCAAAGGGATCTTGTCCCATTCTTCTCCATGGAAGGTGATATTGTAGCCTGCAACAACATCGAAGGTGTGATGGCAGCCCTCAACATCGTTCACGATCCAGATGAGTGAAGACTGTTCATTGATTCATCGAAGATGAGTCTTAAAGCTGTTTTACTGCATAATGGCAATGTTTTGCCATCATTTCCAGTTGGTCATGCAGTCCATATAAAGGAAACCTATGACAACATGAAACAACTTTTGAGGTGCATAAACTATGACCAACATCAGTGGCAGCTTTGTGGCGATTTGAAGGTTGTTGCTCTCTTGCTTGTTCTGCAGACTCGATACACAAAGTACTGCTGTTTTCTCTGCGAATGGGCTAGTCGTGCAAGAGATTCCCACTACATCAAGAAAGATTGGCCACTCCGACAATCATTGGAGCCTGGGAGGAAAAGTGTTCAGCATCCACCACTTGTGGAATCAAGGAAGATTTTGTTACCACCCTTACACATCAAGCTGGGTCTGATGAAGAACTTTGTCAAGGCCATAGACAAAACACAAGCAGCTTTCAAGTACCTCCGTGGAAAATTTCCAAGGTTAAGTGAAGCTAAGATAAAGGAAGGTGTCTTTGTTGGTCCTCAGATTCGTGAACTTCTTCGAGATGATGCATTTGACCATGCACTGTGTGGCAAAGAAAAGACGGCATGGAAAGCCTTCCAGTTAGTGGCAGTAAGTTTTCTCGGAAACAACAAGGCAGACAACTACAGGTTGTTGGTGGAAAACCTCCTGAAGGCATACAAAAGCCTTGGTTGCAACATGTCACTAAAGATACATTTTTTGCACTATTATCTAGATTTTTTTTCACCAAACTGCAGAGCAGTGAGTGACATGCACGGCGAGCGATTTCACCAGGACATTGCAACAATGGAGAAACGCTCTCAGGGCGAATGGAGCCCATCAATGCTTGCAGACTATTGCTGGACAGTGACAAGAGATGCTCCATTTAATGAATACAAGAGACAAGCCAAGAAGCGCCGAGTAGACACTGAATAGGACTAAACTATGTACATAATAGTTTTTTGCTTTTTGTTTCATAATAAATTTTATTTATATAACCCTTTTGCTGATTTTTAAAGTGTTACATAAACAGGACAGGTGAAATATTATCATGTAAAGCAACCATAAACACATGAAAAGACCTAGGTTTACAATTTATGATTAAAACTCTACTATCTACACAATATACATAGCCATAAAATGTAAAAACTTAAATATCTTAGAAACAGTAGCCAGTTGTTTTAATTGTCATATTTGAATTCAACACATCAAAATACATAATAAATAGCACATTTTATCTCTGAAGCAGATGACTTCTCAAAAATTGTAGACCAGTGTAATGCTAGGTAACGATCCTATGACTATAATAAAATGTTATGAATTAGTACGGAATGCTCAGAATTTATCAAGAAGTTATAATCCATGTAATAAAGTAAATAGACAACAATTCAAATGTTACCACATAGTAGTAATCTTATCTAATGTTCTATTCTGGAAAGATGATTTTTATAAGCGGTGCCAAAACAAAGTATCCGTTAATACAGGACTTTGTTAAATCCCAATCAAACTGTATATAACAGAAAATAACAGTTCCAACAAAATTAATTTTACAGTTAGAAGAAAATTTGAATAGCTTTTAATTAGTTAAACATCAGTTAATCAAAACCCTTTTCACAATTAATGATTATCATAGTCAACCTTTGCACGTGTGCAAACATGCTTCAATATTTATTGTGTGTTCTATCCAAAAAAATAAAAATAAAATGTTAATATTATGCAATTGAATTCTCAGATCACAAAATGCAAAGTTAAGGTTGTATCTGTGGATTTGGTAATCCAGTCTGAATTTCTTGAATCTCTTTTCCCATGGTCCCATCCTTGTCATTTTAATGTCTCTCTCTCTCTGTCTGGAGAAGAAGCAATATTTGTGGAGTGCAGAGTTTCTTGTTTTATTTTCAGAGCCCTGTCAAATATTTCTCTGAGCCAGCATCAGCCTCCTGCTGACTTATACCCAGATCTGGGCTATATTCTATGGGTTCTGTGCAGGCAGCTAACTCTCACCAAACACTTTATCTAGTAAATTTGGGGTTTCTTTGGGCTGGCTTTAACGAGGGTGCCTTCTGTAAGTATTAATCTGCATTTCTTCTTATTACAGAAAGGTGGTTTTGCCCAGGGTTTCATTTTAATAATGGGGCGAAAGTGGTGACTCTTAAACTCACCCTTATACTTTTCTTTTGTTACATGTTTTTGTATACACTCATCCAGGGTTTGGCTTATATGGGACTTACTTCATGGGCACTTATTTCAAACCTTTAGGCTCCATTTGTTTAAACTCCTGACTGTCTAGGTCATATTTTTGGTGGTCAGGACTTCAGTCAGGAGAATGGGGGTGTGGTGGGTGGCTGCCCCACACAGGCAGAAGAAGCAGCCTTGGGGACATTGCGGAGAGCCCAGCCAATTAGAAGAAGGCTCAGTGGAGCAGCCAATCAGGGCTAGGCTGGCCTATATAGGAAAGGCTGCTGAGAAGAACAGAGGCAGTCTCTCCCTGGAGGCCAAGGAAGGAGGACTGGCTGCCCGCCCGCCCTGTAGGAGGGTTGAGAGAGACAGCACCACAGACAGAGCAGTGCTGGGCAGGGTCAGGGGAGCAAGAGGGAGCTCCAGCCTGACAGCTGCCAGACTGAGATCCTGATACAAGGGCGGAGAAGGTGCTAGGGCTGCAGGGAAGTGGCCCAGGGAAATAGATAGTGGAGTATAAGGAGGGGCAGTACATGGCTGACGGCTATAGGGTCCCTGAGCCGGTATCCAGAGTAATGGGTGGGCCCTGGTTCACCCCCTCTTTGCCTCCCCCCCACTTGCCACTGAGGGGAGTGGCCAATGTATGGACTGCTGTTTGCCACTGAGGCAAGTGGCTGGACTGAGGACTGTCAGGTCCCCCAGAAGGGAGGAGAGAACCAAGTGGGGAACAGCCAGAGGGCTGTGTCCAGAAGAAGATGCCACAGTCCAGGGAGCAACGTAGGTCCTAGAGATGGAGGCAAGAATGATGACGGGCGAGACACCACTAGACAAGGGCACTCCAGTGAAATGAGAGCTAATTCCCAGGACAACCAGCAGGAGGCACTCTGGTGGTAAGTCACACCCCGTTACAGGGTGACATGGGAGCTTTCTATTCCTCTCATAATCTTCACATTACTCTAGATAGGGCTATGTTTTGCCATGTTTGCCATGTTTCTTGTTTCCTGTATTTGATCTGAAATATTTTATCTTTGTCTGCTCTTGTTCTAAATTCCAGTTGTTCTGAGGAATACAAATGTTTCTCCGTGGATGTTAAAATGACTGTAAACTCTAATTAGACCAAACCAAGATTTTTTTTAATCAGTTCCAGGCATTGCTTGTTTGTCTCTTCCTGAACCTAAGACTAGCTTTGGCTGCCTTCTGCCATTCTTTCTCATTGGTTTTGGGACTCCATCATCCAGCAAGCCTTCTCAACAGTGGGTAAAGTAACCCTAGAAGAATCTATACATATGCCACTAGTAGGCAGACCAGAAAGGGTAGAGATTTCCATAGATAAAAGCTGCAAAACTTCTATGTGGTCATCCTGGCATACAATTGTGTTCCACTAAAGAAGGGATATTTTTGCTTTGAATGAGATTGCCTTTAGTAGAAAGGTACACCAACCTTCAATATCAAGTAATCCTTCTCTCCCTCCTGCTTGTTAGCGCAGTATAATGGGAGGATAGCAAAGAGGATAGATGTATGACAAGTGAAAATTACTTAGCAACAATTCAGCTGTCATAGTCTCCTCCTGATCTTCACCCTACTTCTCCTCCCTTGGCTTGTACCATCAGCTTTGGAACTTATCTAACTAGAGAGAGTGAGTATAGCTTCATTCTGTAAATTGTAGGTCTGGGTGACTACATTTTTCTTACCTCTTGCTTCTTGAGAGATGGTGTCATAATTCACTTTATGCTTGTATCTTTCTGGCAGGAAATTTACATTACATACCCCAAAGGTAGGTGCAAGCAGTGTATCTTGGAAGTTACTTGGTTTGAATATTCTAGGTAATGCAATCCACACTCAGATGCACAAAAGATTAATAGGAAAAGAACTGGCCACAGAAGTAATGTACATTTTGGAAGCATATTAGTGTGAATTTCAGCCGTTCTAATGTCATCCTAAACAGACCGCATCTTAGTGACAACATGAGCTTAATTTCCAAAACACTTATCATTAAACATCTCAGCTAATCAACAGGAGCCCCATAAATAGTCCATAAAATGCTTTTCTTATGTAATTTAGATTAGTACATGAAATCTTTATCTACAGTATCATAATGACCTTATTCCTGATAAACCTACAAAAGCAGTTCAGTATGATGTTAATAAGAGTGACAGTTGTTTCCGCAAATAAAAAATGTAACAGCATTGTACCTTCAAAATTACTGAAATAATTGCTGTTTCTAAAATATGCATAAAATCTACTTTGTGAGCATTTGTAATTTTCGCAGTAATGCAATTCAGTTTAAATGATAGGACTCATCCATGTTTTATAGTACTCTGATACACTTTATAGCTCTTGTAGAATGTACTCATATCTGGCTGACCACACAACAGATTGCAAAATCCTCTTTTAATGTAATGAGTTCCATGAACTTAACTGGTTTCTATCAATACAAAAGATACATAAAGACAATGCAAAATATTTTTCTCCTTTTTTTCAATTTGCTTCTAACTATAAGGCACTTACAGAATTTTAAAATGAGAGGAATACATTGTAACAGAATGTGCTATTAAACAGTAACTTCCTCAGAGGTGGTCCGTTTTACTTTCTATTTTAATGACTTTCTGGCTCTGCTGCTAGTGGTCTGGCTAATAATTATATGCTTGCTAAAGGAGTACTCTGAAATGAATTTTGACCTTTCATAAAAGTATATTTGGCAAAATGATGTTACAAGAAGCAAACCTAATTAAAATAAAAATATCTGTCCTAGCCAGTATTACTGTTAAAGGATGCTCCACAAAGTGGCCAGAAAATATGAGAGTATTTTTTAACCGAAAAGAAAAATAATATTTACTGGGATTGTAAAATAACAAATGGCACCTTTTTGTCTAAAAGATTTCATAAAATTACACTGTGAAATGTTTTTTCTCATACTTGTCTTAGATGAAATCTAAAAGGCTGCAGACTGTGTGCTAGTATATTGTAGTTAGTGAGTATCTGGAGCATGTCTATTTTAAAGTGTGCACTAGTAGTAAAACAGAGGAGCTCAGAGAGAAATTAGTACCGTAAACTGATTTTTTTCCCCCAACTCATTGAGGCCTTGCTTGAGAGTCAGACTAAGATCACAAGTGAAAATAGGTCATCCTTTTTTCTTCAGAATAAAATCATGTATTTCATATGGTAATTCAGCATTGTTTGTCAGTGTTGCCCCAGAGACTTTTAAGTCTAGAACGTCAGTTGTGCCACAAGTCAGGATTTGGGTGCATTGGCAGATGTGTAAGGAAAGCTTTCTCAGAACCTGGCTTTACCCTTACATATCTGACTATTATCTTACTTATTCATTCTTATAATTTTAAACTGAAACTCAGAATAATTTGTTTCAAAGTAATCCAATGGATGATTTTTTTTTAAATAAACTCAGCTCAGCTGAGCATGGGTTTGCTCCAGATGTTCATAAACCTTTAAGAACCAGGGGTTGGTTTTCCAGTTTGTGATGAAATTGAGGGTGAAGAAATTTTTTGCAGGGTTGGAGGCTGTGCTTCATTTATTTCACGCAGTTCTATTATTGGTTACCTGGGCCCAATCCTGGGGTGTGACATGCTCCCTGATGTCATTAGGAGCAAAAGATACTCAGCCTTTGCTGTATTGGCATCTCACAGGATTTGGGCCTGTTATTGAGTGAGATAAATAGTTGCTCTGTATTTTAATAAAGGAATAAGAAGTAGAGCTATAATCTGTGCTGGCAATGTCTAGTCCCCTCCCTCCTGTGTGTTTACAGTCTAATGTTGTTTGCTGTTTGGTATAAGCTAGTAAAAAAGGAAAAGTATGTTGTGTTCCAAGCCGTCTGTAATAAGCAGTTGTCAACTGGATAGATCATCTCTACCACATTATGCTAATGAAGGCTATGAGTGAATATAGGTTACTGCCTGCTTTGATGACTTCTTAATGTGATTTGTGCTATAAGTGTTTCTTATTTCATTAATCTCAATTCCAAGGTATTCATTTTGTGATATCTTACTCTCTACCACTTTCTCTATCCCTTTGGGAGGTTTAGGTTACTTGCAGAGATGCTTTCTTCTGTTGTTGGTTACACTGAGTTGACTTTTTCTGTTGTGAAATTAGTTAATGGAGTCCAGAAGTCCTTATTTATAGATTCTTTTTCCTTTACACATCAGCAATAAATTAAAATGTCAAATTTCAGTCATTGTAAAATATCCATTTTATCTGACAGAAACGTTCTATTACTATGATACAGAATAGGGACAGGTAACAGGGGAATCCAAAATTATAATGGGTTTAATAGCTGGAATGCATCCCTTTGTATTTATTGGCTAATGGTTTGACGTGACTTCTTAGCCCCATTAGCAGCTATTAACTTTCTTTTTCTGGCTTTTTAACTTGCTTTTAATTTAAGTTGGAAATTTTTGAATTGTGAATCTTCCTGATGTGGTTCAGGTTTATAGCTAAAGAAAAAGTTTAAAAGCTAGAGCAATGACTGACCTGTTGGATATTGAGGGATAACATTATGGTTTTTTTTTCTTTACTGTATGATAGAATGTCCGCAAATAAAAAACATACAACTCACAAGCAATGTAAGATTCTAAGAGCGCTGCTGAGCCATAGGAATTGCCATATTATGCATAACAATGTATAAAACTTTTCTTTTTAATTGTTTCTCTTTCTGATGGTTGGCAACAATACAGATTTTTGTTTTAACCAGATTTCATAACTACAAAATAATTATTAGGAAGGTTCAAAAGGCACAAGTGATATTTTCCATCTCCCTTTCCTGAGTAAGACAAATTTAGAAGGGGTCTGGCTCCAGTAGGCCTTTTTAGTTAGCACTGTGGACTGTAAAGGTGAACAGAATGTAGTCAGATATGTGCTGTATGCAGATGTATGCTCGGCACTTAAACCCTGCAGGATGAATTTGCAGTTTGGACAGTAGACTGAGAATCTGGAGCTCCCAGCAACAGGGCCGGCTCCAGGCACCAGCATTCCAAGCAGGTGCTTGGGGTGGCTATCTGCAAGGGGCGGCAGTCCGTGTGTTTTTGCTGCCCCAAGCAGCGCGCCAAATTGCCGCCGCAGATGGCGGAGGCAGTCCGTGTGCCTTTAGGGCGGCACACACGTTTCCGCGGTGGCGGCAATTCGGCGGCAGCTTCTATGTTCAGCTGCCCGCGGCGGCAATTTGGGGGCTTCTGTCTTCCGGCTGAAGACAGAAGCTGCTGTCGAATTGCCGCCGCCACAGAAATGCACGTGCTGCCCTAACGGCACACGGACTGCCCCTGGCGTCCACGGCGGCAATTCGGCACACTGCTTGGGGCGGCAAAAACAGTAGAGCCGGCCCTGCCCAGCAATCATTGTTTTGGACTGTACATATTGGGTTCCCCAGCCTAAGGGGAGGATCCACAGGGCCTGGAACTCAAATAATTACGGGGGACAACTAATGTAAAAACAGGGACAGGAGTGTGGTCAAAGGGTCAAAAGAAGAGAACCAGACGGGGACACCGAGCAGAGAACCCCGGACAGCGCCCACTGCTCCTCAAAGGCGTCAAGGGAGCCAGTGGACGCCGCCCAGAGGAACTCTGCCCGGATACGTGAACGGACAGAGGATCGGAAACAGGCCCCACAGTCACAGGAACCTCCATGTTTTGGACTGTAGCGGGGTGAATGCCCGCTCCAGCCCTGAAGGGGTTGGAAAAGCCCTGCAGAGGGCTGGGGCTATGTAAAGGGG
This sequence comes from Chrysemys picta bellii, assembly GCF_011386835.1. NCBI lineage: Eukaryota > Metazoa > Chordata > Testudines > Emydidae > Chrysemys > Chrysemys picta. The sequence goes on from NC_088795.1 coordinate 89,319,167, forward strand.
CAAAACCCTGGCTGATTGGGGAAGTGGCTGCAGTTGGGGCCACGCCCCAAACTGAGCCACTCAGCCTTATAAGAAGGCCAGGGTAGCCAGCGCTGAGCAGTCTCCCTCTGACAGGAGAGAGAGAGACAGGCCTGGCTGCCGGGAGCTCACCGGGGACCTAGAGTAAGGCAGGGCTGGGGAAAGGCCTTGGAGGGCTGGGAAGCCCTAGGCCAGCAATTCCCCAGGCTGCAGGGCCTGGTCCCAGGTCCATATAGGTATTGGGGTTGCAGAGGGGCAACCTGAGGGTGGGTAAAGACAGCCAGTCCAAACCCCTTGTTGCTGGTGATGATTGGCTGATAGACTGGTGGGGGTTCCCCTGGGTGGGGAGACCCAGAGAAAGAGTGGGGTACTGCCAGGGGGGCAGCACCTAAGCCAAGGGCACCGGGGTCCGGGAGGGACACAGGGGCCGACAGGCAGATCACCGGCCTGCAGAGGGCATTCCAGAGGCTGGTGAGCTAATTCCCGGTATGACCAGCAGGAGGTGCCGCAGGAGCGAGTCCACGCCTGATTACATGGACCTTTTCGTGACAGTTGATGTCAGACAGCTGGCTGCCAAGGTAAGTGAACTTTGATGTTTGAATGATGCAAAAAAAATAAAAACTTCCCCCGTGCAAACAGATATATTAAGAACCAGATATTAGCATGATGAATTTTGAACTGAGATGGACAAAGAAGTACCCAACATAGCTGGCATTCAGTATGAAAGTGAAAATGTTTGGCCTACAGTTTTATGCAAAAGTTGTGAGAGTTTGTGTTCTTCGTCAAAAGTCACACTCTTTGGAGAGAAATTTTTTGCAAAATATGCTTATCATTTTTACCATGCTTACCATGAGGAGGATGTGACACTGGCAGACCAGATGCCAGCCCATGCCAAGGCCCCAGTCCTTACTGAACACTTACAAATGCATAGCTGGAAACCAGTCTGGCTTGCCGGTGGGCTAGCATTATCAAAATAGATAAGAGATGTTAAGTTGTTAAGAATGTGTTTAGACTTTATAAAATGCTTGTAGGATGCTGCATGTATTAATCTCATTTAGAACCTCTATAGCCCATGGTATAAAGTTCTATTGAGATTTGCGTTGTATATCTCTGTAATTATATAACTCACCAAACAGGAAAAGAAGGATTAATTAGGATAACATGCTCACCCTGCATACAAGTATGGCCCATTGGAGGCAACTGAGTTATTGTAGCATCAAAGGACAGAGGCCCTGCTGACTGCATTCCTAACTCCTTCCAGGAAGAAGAGACCTACACATGAACTCATCCAATCCGTTTTGAACTCTGGACAGGAGGGGATACAAATCCCTGACAAGGAGAAACTGAATCTCTCATGTGATTAACTCAAAAAAATTAATCGTGGTCAAAAAATTGATCACGATTAATCACACTTATAACAATAGAATACCAATTGAAATTTATTAAATATTTTTGGATGTTTTTCTACATTTTCTATAGTGATTTCAATTACAACACAGAATACAAAGTATAGTGCTCCTTTTATATTATTATTTTTATTACAAATATATGCACTGTAAAAATGATAAACAGAAAAAGAAATAGTATTTTTCAATTCACCTCATACAAGTAGTGAAGTGCAATCTTTTTATCATGAAAGATGAACTTATGCAGAATTTTTTTTTTTGGTTACATAACTGCACTCAAAAACAAAACAGCCGACAAGTCCACACAGTCCTACTTCTTATTCTGCCAATCGCTAAGACAAACAAGTTTGTTTACATTGACGGGAGATACTGCTGCCTGCTTCTTATTTACAATGTCACCTGAAAGTGAGAACAGGCATTCACGTGGCACTTTTGTAGCTGCCATTGCAAGGTATTTACATGCCAGATATACTAAACATTCATATGCTCCTTCATGTTTCAGCCACCATTCTAGAGGACATGCTTCCATGCTGATGATGCTCATTAAAAAAATAATGCGTCAATTAAATGTATAACTGTACTCCTTGGGTGGAGAGTCTCCTGCTCTGTTTTACCCTCAGTCTGCATTTATTTCATGTTATAGCAGTCTTGGATGATGACCCAGCACATGTTCATTTTAAGAATGCTTTCACAGCAGATTTGACAAAACACAAAGAAGGTACTGACGTGAAATTTCTAAAAATAGCTACAGCACTCGACCCAAGGTTTAAGAATGTGAAGTGCCGTCCAAAATCTGAAAGGGATGAGGTGTGGAGCATGCTTTTAGAAGTCTTAAAAGAACAACACTCTGTTGCGGAAACTACAGAACCCAAACCACCAAAAAAGAAAATCAACCTTCTGCTGGTGACATCTGACTCAGATGATGAAAATGAACATGCATCAGTCCGCACTGCTTTGGATTATCAGCAGAACCCATCATCAGCATGTCCTCTGGAATGTTGGTTGAAGCATGAAGGGACATGAATCTTTAGCGCATCTGGCATGTAAATATCTTGCAACACCAGCTACAGCAGTGCCATGCGAATGCCTGTTTTCACTTTCAAGTGACATTATAAACAAGAAGCAGGCAGCATTATCTCCTGCAAATTGTAACCAATCTTGTTTGTCTGAGTGATTGGATGACCAAGAAGTAGGACTGAGTGGATTGTAGGCTTTAAAGTTTTTCACTGTTTTGTTTCTGAATGCAGGATTTTTTGGACATAATTTTTGGACATAATTCTACATTTATAAGGTCAACTTTCATGATAAAGAGATTGCACTACAGTACTTGTATGAGGTTTTTTTTACAGTGCAAATATTTGTAATCAAAAATAAAGTGAACTCTGTACACTTTGTCAAGTATCAGAGGGGTAGCTGTGTTAGTCTGAATCTGTAAAAAAGCAACAGAGGGTCCTGTGGCATCACAGGACCCTCTGTTGCTCTGTACACTTTGTATTGTGTTGTAATTGAAACGAATATATTTGAAAATATAGTAAACATCCAAAAATATTTAAAATAAATGGTATTCTTTTGTTGTTTAGCAGTGTGATTAATTTTTTTAATCGCTTGACCGCCCTACTTTGGGAGTTTACATTTATTATTGGGTTGGTGAAAACTAATTATAGGACATACACCCCAGTTTGGGTTCTGCCCTGTTTTTTGACCATCGGCCTTGAGTTTGGTATTCTCATTCGTGAGCCATTCTAGACAGCGTGTCAGAGGCCTCATAACACATAATGACCAATGGGCTACACACCCAGCTCAAGTTATTGTGCACCTACATTTATGCACACTTCATACTTTTATTCATGCAAGAGGTCTTTATTTTAAAATAGAAAGAGGCTTGATAGGAAACTTTTTTAGGCAATGTTTTATGTCTAAGTCAAAAGTAAAGGGTAATTTTCTTCATTGGCACCATATCTGCTTTACACGTTTTTTTTACCTGTCACAATAAGTTACCACTTAATAGTTGAGAAGGAAAATATATTCCATTCAATTCATTTTCCAATGTAATTGTTTTTATTTTTGTAATACTTCAGGAAAAAGTCTACTTAGAAACTGTTCTCTTTAAAATGAATGTAGAATCACTTCATCAGTAGTAGTTCAAGTTATGAGAATTTTTTCCAAGTTGTTTTAGAATTAACAAGATTAGAAAAGATGTCAAACTATCCAGGATGATAAATCATAGCAAATGCAAACAAATAAACCACATAATAATGGAATTAATCTGACAAGCCATCGTCAAATTATTAACCATTTACAATTAGGAGCTTTGCTAATTAGAGTATAATCTGATTCACAAACTATTTAAATATATAGTTAGGATGAATTTTTTATGCACTACTCAGTCTATGAAATATTCGTGACATTAAATGAGCATACTGACAGAGATATTTAGGAGTGAATGGAAACTTACATGCACAAACAGAGTGACTGCCCTTAAATTTTTTCCAGTGTTGTCTCTGCAACTAATAATGTTACTGCAGTATTCAGTGTATTTCCTATGCTTGATGCACTAAATACTGTAGTAATGTTATTTAGTTATAAAATCAATTAGGAAGTTTTTAAGGATGACATTAATATAGGAATACTATAACATTGCACTTCATTGTATGGGTAAAACTCAAAAGATACAGTGGTTTTATTAAACGTAAAAAGTTCATCTACATCTATGAAACTTATTAAAACCCCTTTGAACTGGAAATAGAGTGGAATTGGGAAATACAGCGATATGCAGATACATTACTGGGAGAGGTTGCCCTTGGCCATGAAAAGCATTTTTTCTCAGTAAACAAAATAAAGGGTACATTCAAAAACGTGGGTAAATTATTCTGAAGGCTAAAGAAGTTTCTATACTTTATTATGGACAAGGCAAGGTATTGGAGCATCTGAAGAGCTAGAAATTCTACCTATGGACTTCTCTGCTTAGCCATGCATGATGTCAGAACAAAGTCTATTTCTCAGGAGGAAGGTAGGCAAAATTCAAATTATACTGTTAATGCATTTCTGAAAATGAAAATTTCCTTAGTATCTTTTTCCAATGTTGATAAATGCAAAGTAATGCACATTGGAAAACATAATCCCAACAATACCTATAAAATGATGGGGTCTACATTAGCTGTTACTACTCAAGAAAGATCTTGGACTCATTGTGGGTAGTTTTCTGAAAACATCCACTCAATGTGCAGCATCAGTAAAAAAAAAGTGAACAAAATGCTGGTAATCATTAAGAAAGGAATAGATAATAAGACAGAAAATATCATACTGCCTCTATATAAATCCATGGTATGCCCACATCTTGAATACTGCATGCAGATGTGGTCATCCCATCTCAAAAAGATGTATTGCAATTGGAAAAGGTTCAGAAAAGGGCAACAAAAATGATTAGGGGGATGGAACAGCTTCCGTATGAAGAGAGATTAATAAGACTGGGACTTTTCAGCTTGGAAAAGAGACAACTAAGGGGGGGATCTGCGGTCTATAAAATCATGACTGGTGTGGAGAAAGTAAATAAGGCAGTGTTATTTACTCGTTCTCATAACACGAGAACTAGGGGTCACCAAATGAAATTAATAGGAATCAGGTTTAAAACAAACAAAAAAAAGGAAGTATTTCTTCATACAACACACAGTCAACATGTGGAACTCTTTGCCAGAGGATGTTGTATGAAGGCCAAGACTATAACAGGGTTCAAAAAAGAATTAGATACATTCATGGAGGATGGGTCCATCAATGGCTATTAGACCGGATTGGCAGGGATGGTGTCTCTAGCCCCTGTTTGCAAGAAGCTGGAAATGGGCGACAAGGAATGGATCACTTGATGATTATCTGTTCTGTTCATTCCCTCAGGGGCACCTGGCATTGGCTACTGTTGGAAGACAGGATACTGGGGTAGATGGACCTTTAGCCTGACCCAATATGGCTGTTCTTATGTTCTTCTTAGGGCTGTCGATTATTTGCAGTTAACTCATGTGATTAACTAAAAAAAATTAATCATGATTACAAAAATTAATTGCACTGTTTAACAATAGAATACCAATTTCAATTTATTAAATATTTGGATGTTTTTGTACATTTTCAAATATATTGATTTCTATTACAACACAAAATACAAAGTGTGCAGTGCTTACTTTACATTATTTTTATTACATTATATTATTTTATTATATTTTGAGTGCAGTTATTTTTTTGTACATAATTCTACATTTGTATGTTCAATTTTCATGAGAAATATTGGACTACATTATTTGTTTTAGGTTAAATGAAAAATACCATTTCTTTTGGTTTTTACTGTGCGAATATTTATAATAAAAATAAGAATATAAAGTGAGCACGGCACACTTTGTATTCTGTGTGGTAATTGAAATTAATATATTTGAAAATGTGGAAAACATCCAGAAATATTTAAATAAATGGTATTCTATTATTCTTTAACAATGCATTTAATCGTGCGATTAATCGCGATTAATTTTTTTTAATCACTTGACAGCCCTAGTTCTTACGTTTCTAATAATCTGACAACTGGTTTGTTATGGTGAAATATGAGACTGGTTTGCAGATTAGGGGTCTGTAACAGGGCAAGGAGACCTTGGGCCAGTTAGCCCTGTTCCACTATACCTGTGCAGGGTCTGGGACTTAAAAGGAGGAAATCCCAGTAGTTGAGTGCAGGATCGGGAGGAGAATAGATAGGCTGCTGTTACATGTGGGACAAGAAGCTGGGCTTGAGCTAGCCTGACAGAGCCTGGGAAGCCAGAGAAATCAGGAGGCTGGGGAGCAAAAAGATGGAATGCCTGGGCCATAAGAAAGCTGGTGAGGCAGATGAGGTCTACAGTCTGCCAGAGGCTACTGGCAGGAGGCTAGGTCTGACCTTCTTGAATGGGCTGACTGGAACCCAGGAGCTAGCAGTTATACCTTGAGCCAGATCACTGCTGTTGGGAGAACGCCTGTAAGAAAGGGGGCTGAATGAGCCAAATGGTCTCCTGTTGTGATGTTGTTCTTGGACTTGGACGAAGGGACTCTGTTACCCCAAAAGGGGCTGAATGTTTTAAAGCAGTTTGGCCAGAGGCCATGTCAACTAGACAGCAGGAGGAGGTTGAAATTCAGTATGGAGAAACTGAGACAGAACTGTCACAAAGCCAGGTCTTGCCATGAGCAGGTGCTCTCAGAGAGTGAGTAATGTAACAGGGTCATTGATGTATCAGTACCCAGGATGAATTGATAGGAACCAGTCTGTCTAGAGCTCTCTCTGGTATAACTTGTGGGGGATGAGGGAGGTATTGCGTTTTTAAATAGTTGGATTTGTATGCGTTTTGAGAGTCCTGAGGAGAGAGAGAGAGAGGCCCAGGGCAGTTGCTTCTTAGGACAAGGGAGTAGTGATGTTTTACCTTCTACAAAAGGAAATTGCCTATGTGCACTCTGTTATCACTGCTATTAAAGTATGCAAGACTTGTGTACATTCAGTAAATAGGTATTTTCTTAGCGTAATGTGTTTGACTCTGCATCACCAATTTCTGCTACAAATGGAAAACTGATCTACGTGGCTCCAAAATCTGCTTCTGTTTGCCAAAGGGGTAGCAAACTTAATGACCCAGATCTTCTCCAGTGGAGTGAGTGTTTGCCCTACTCTGGTGGGGCAAAGGGGTTGTAGACTGGCCAGATCTACTCAGGTGAGCTTTCTCTTGCCTTGGGAGTTCCTACCTGGTGTGCAGCTTGTCCCTAAAGCACTCCTCAAGTTTAGATGCTGTTTCAGGGATTGTTGCGGATAGAGGGGACTTTGCCATAGCATACTGTGCTACCTCCCAGCCGAGGAATAAACAAACTGTCCTCTCTCAGGTTTCAGAGTAGCAGCCATGTTAGTCTATATCCGCAAAAAGAACAGGAGTACTTGTGGCACCTTAGAGACTAACAAATTTATTAGAGCATAAGCTTTCGTGGACTACAGCCCACTTCTTCGGATGCATATAGAGTGGAATAAATATTGAGGAGATATATATACACACATACAGAGAGCATGAACAGGTGGGAGTTGTCTTACCAACTCTGAGAGGCCAATTAAGTTAGAGAAAAAAAATAGTATATAGTCCATCATTTCCTCCACTTGCTCCTTGCTGGCCAGGATGGACTCTGCAAGCACTTCCATTTGCTCTCAGGTCTCCTGCTTCAACATTTCACTGCTTCCTTCTATATTTGTTTTCAAGGTTTACCTGTGTCACTCTCTACCTCAGGATGGTGTATCACAAGCTGTCCTTGGCTGCCTTCACTGCAAAAAAGGTAATTATTTATTTATGAAACCATGAGATAACTAATGCATGTTAGCTATCCCAGTGTAAAATCCTAGTGGAGACAAGGCTCTCTAGTTTTTACCTCCAGAAAAACTAGACAAGGTCAAGCACGGGCAGGGACATAGTGATGACCTCTCCCAGTTGCCTCATGTTAAACAGTATGAGGACCTTTTCTCCACTAGGATTTTACACTGGGATAGCTAACACATGTTAGTTATTCCACAATAAAACAGTGAAGACAAAGCCTCAGTATTACAATACTTCTATATAACTTCCCAGCTAACTACCTCCTCTCCGAAGTACTGGGAGCATAAGCTTTCGTGGGTAAGAACCTCACTTCTTCAGATGCAAGAAGTGAGGTTCTTACCCACGAAAGCTTATGCTCCCAGTACTTCTGTTAGTCTCTAAGGTGCCACAGGACCCTCTGTTGCTTTTTACAGATTCAGACTAACACGGCTACCCCTCTGATACTTACCTCCTCTCCCTTACCCCAAAAATGAAAAGGCACAACAATGACAAACCAAATTTGGAATATCTAGATGAAGCCATTCTGGGAGATGTCCAGAACCATAAAAGGTTAAAATGTCAAAAGTGAGCTCCATGTACATTTTTTTCAAACTCACCAATTTTAAAGTTTCTTTTCTGATTTTACCGGACTTCTCAAACCATATCTTGTGATGACACATAGCCTGAGAAATTTCAAGAAGATCAGTTTCTTTTAGGGGAATTTTAAGGTTGGAGGTTTAAAAATCCAGCTTAAATGAGAAGTTAGCTTCAGTTTTAACTGTGGAACAGATATTGCTGTCCTATAATAAAGAGAATGGCCTGATCAGTAGGCACAGCATGCATCTGTGCAAATATTCCAGGAAGAATTGAAAAATTGAACTTAAATGTATTTGGTTTGTAGCAATTCAATAATTTCTCAGCTCTGTCATAAGGCTTTTCATCTGCTGCTTCCAAAGTGCTTTACAAAGGGGGAGACTGCGGCACTGACTGTTCAGGTGACCTGCCCTATGTCTCACTCTGACAGCAAGTCATAGCAGAGTCAGGACTAGAATTCCCTTGCACCCTGAAAGCATACATACAGGAAAGCATTTTACCCACCACTCAAGTGAATTTCAAAATGCAGCAGAGATTTTAAATATTTATGTACATTAAATGTGTTTGGGAAAATATTCCTCTCTCCGTTTAAATTATTTCTAGATGCCATGCAATTATTGACTCTGATAATAAAATGGCAATCACAGAATTCAATGGATGAGATCACATCTGTGTGAAAGTTATGGCTGACTGCTATTTTTCTATCCTTATTTTTCTTTCAGCCCCCAAGGCACCTTTCTTTAACAAACCATTAAGTTTCACAGTATGTTGGAAGATTTTGGCATCCATCTGCTTATGATTATAAAACAGATTGTATCTATTTCAATCTACAGATAAGGTAAACTGCATCTAAAACAATTTTCATTCATTACCCATCATATAATAGCAAAATTACACCTATTGGAAGAAGAAATAATTCAAAAGGCAATTCTGGGAAATACTACTGAGGAATCATGTTTCAGTTCCTATTCCTCCTATTTCCTCATACTGACAACTTTAAAATTTGAAACACTAGAAGGTGCCTTTACCGTAAATAAACAGACAGCATCCATATTGCCAAATAACAAGAGAGACATTGTGTGTTTTAGTGAACACGAGGAACATAACACATTGAAGAACTTTGTGAAATAAGACCTACTAAATTTTACAGCAACCTTCCATCACTTATTGTTTATTGTTGTGCACCTTTAATCTGAGTGTCTAATTAACTAAGAAACTTCTAGTTCTGAGTATTGCTATCAAGCCTGATCAAGAGCCAGAGTGAAAGGGCTAAGTTTACAGGGCTGGCCTTACCATGAGGCGAACTGAGGCGGCCGCCTCAGGTGCCAGACTAGGGATGGGTGGACATTAGGACCCAGAGTGTAGAAAATTGTCTGCTGCTGGTGCATATGTATTCTCTCTGCTCTAGATGCACAGAGATGGTGGAGTGCTGTGCTGGAGGAAGGAGGGCACAAAAGACATAACAGGCAGGCAGGAGAAAAGGTGACAGGGAATAACAGAAAGCAGCAGGAGCTGCAGGGAGAGAGAGGAGGAGGAGCCTCTTATGTACCTCTCTAGCACCCCCCAGGAGACTGGACTGATTAACATCAGCTTCTCAGGGAGCTTCCTGCTGCTTCCCTGAACCCACTTGAGGAGAACAGGCAGTCAACTGAAGTAGTAGGAGCCAGGTAGGCCCTTAAGATGCTGATGCCTTCCCTCACTCAGGCCCTGCTACCAGCCTGCTTATTTGTCCCCTTCAATTGAGTGTTGAGAGCCACTATTGCTGGCACAGAACAGCAGTCATGAGTGAAAGAAGAAAACACCCCTTTGGGGCAGCATTCAGAACAAAGAAAGCAAAGGAAGCTTTTCTATCTAAGCAGGAAGGAGCTCTCCTGAGATACATAGACACAAATGTTCACGGTGAGCCTTCCGTCCCCAGTGAGGATATGAGTGGTGAGGAGATCTTTCAGTTAGTCAGAGTGCAGGTGACCTGGCAGCTATTGCAGCATCCATATCTACCTCTCAAATGGATGTAATCATGCACATTCCTGAAGAAAAGTGTAGATCAGAGAAGAGTGTGGTGGAGGCACAAGAAACAACTGCTGCCAAGTTTAGTTACTTAAATCTAGATGATCTAGGACTGTGGACCCACTTGAGCAGTAGCCTGAGGGACTTTCTTGTACTGCATGGGCCACGGCAAATGAAAAACTTCATGTTCTCCAAAGACAATGAAAATAGAAGTTTCCATCCAACACATTACTGAAATCCCCAATGGTGACAAAGTGGAGAGGCCATGGCTTATGTACTCAAAAACCCAGAATGCTGCATACTGTTTTTGTTGCAAACTCTTCCAGTCTAATGTTCCAGCCACCTTGGGTTCTACAGGAACAAAGAACTGGAAAAATCTGCTAGAAATCTGGCATGCTATGAGAAGGCAGATATCACCAGAAAGCATTCCATAAGTGGAAAGAGCTTGAGATGAGACTAAGGTTAAAGGCAACCATAGATGATCAGCATCAAGAGAAGATTACATCAGAGTCTCTTTACTGGCAAAATGTTCTGAAAAAGCTCATTGCCATTTTGAGAATGCTTGCTACCCAAAACCTAGCACTGTGTGGCACTTCAGATCAGCTGTATGTTTCAAACAATGGAAACTTCCTTAAAATTGTGGTGCTGATGGCAGAGTTTGATGCTGTACTCCAGGAGCATCTAAGAAGAGTCACCACCCAAGAAATGTACACACACCACTACCTTGGAAAAACAATTCAAAATGAGATCATACAGTTACTGGCAACAAAAGTCAAACAGAAGATTGTGGCAGATCTGAAGTCAGCAAGATATTACTCTGTTATTCTGGACTGCACACTTGACATCAGCCATACGCAGGGCCGGCTCCAGGCACGAGTGCAGCAAGCAAGTACTTGGGGCAGCCAACAGAAAGGGGCTTTTCGGCAGCAATTCGGTGGTGGGTCCCTCTTGGAGAGAAGGACCTGCTGCCGAATTGCCACCAAAGAATGAAGCGGCAGCGGTAGAGCTGCCACCGAAGTGCCGCCGATCGCAGTTTTTTGTTTTGTTTTTTTTTCCTTCGCCGCTTGAGGCAGTAAAAACGCTGGAGCCAGTCCTGGCCATATGGAACAGATGACTTTAATGGTGCATTTTGTAACAACAACAGAACCTAGTGAAAATGTCCCTGAAATGGTGACTGTCAGAGCATTTTCTAGAATTTATTGACATTGATGATACTTCAGGAGCTGGTATGACAAATGTGCTTCTTAAAAAGCTGGAAGAAACAGGAAGTGCAATAGCTGACATGAGAGGAAAGAACAGAGGAGGGCTACGATAATGGTGCCAACATGAGAGGAAAGAACAGAGGAGTGCAGACATGGATCCGAGAGTTAAACCCTTGAGCTTTTTTTGTCCCATGCAGTTCTCATTCATTGAACTTGGTGGTCAGTGATGCAGCATCAGCTTCTAGTGAGGCTGCTGAATTTTTTAATGTAATTCAAAACATCTATGTATTGTTCTCTGCATCAGCTCATCGATGGCAAATTTGAAGCAAATCTGGGGGTGGGAGGAATCCTCTGTGCCAGTTGAGAACTCAGACCATGTTAGGAAGTGTCCTTTGAATTTTTTTTCTGGAAAATGCGGCTTCCACCAAATCAATTTTTTCCATAGCAAAATGTCAGTTGAACTGAATTTTTATTTTTAGGGAAAGTCTAAATTAAATTTCCTGTTTTGGGTGGACCCAAATTAAAACATTTTGATCTGTTAAATTATGTGGTGGTTTAATTTGTCTTCTGGTTTTTGACTCTTTAATATGCACTCAGTTCACTTTTTCAATCTTTTCTCTGGAATCTTCAGAGGTAGAAACTTATTTTAAAAAAAATAAAAATGGTGATTCTCACTTCATCACAGGATTCCAGGAGCTAGGCTTTAAGGAAAATACCAAATATCACAAGATTCATGATAAAATTTGTACCAGTTGGTAATACTGGGTCAGTTAGATATTTCTTGATGTCTGTCTGAGCTCCTGTAGTGCCTCATGGGAGTTGCAGTATATGTACCTCATATCCCATTCTATCCTATGCATCACAGTCTCCTCTCTCTGGCTGTGACACCAAAGTGCATCATGGAAGTCCCATGGCTGTAGTGCATTATGAGAGATGTAGTCCAGCCAGGGAGACCAACCAATATAGGAGAATAGAAACATGGGGAAATCTGAACTACAACTTCCATGAGTCACCTTGGCTGCTCAGGCAGATGTAATTTAATGTCAAATTGACTCAAAATGAAATATTTCTGAACTGAAAATTTTCAGAACTTTCTGCCACATGAAGAAGTCTGTCCTAATGTTAGCAAAAACAATGAGGAGTCCTTGTAGCACCTTAGAGACTAACAAATGTATTTGGGCACAAGCTTTTGTTGGCTAAAACCCACTTCATCAGATGCATAGAATGAAAAATATAGTAAGCAGTACATATATTACAGCATGTGAAAAGATGGGAGTCGCCTTACCAAGTGGGAAGACAACTGTTGAAATAGCAGGATTTTCTGCAGGATGGAAATTCCCATTTTTGATCAGTTCTACTGAGAATGTACAGATATCTGGCTTGCTGTTGTCAGGAGAGGAGAATTATGGTCCTCTCACTGGTTCCTACATCAGTTTTTAGTAATGTGGATTCATTCTGAGAACAGACCCCAGCTTTAGCTCCTAACATACATATATACTCTTCGCAGTGCCTTCCAGAGAGGCAGTAAAAAGTTACATCTATTGTCTGCACTGGGATGCAGAGTTACATTGCATGTATTCTCTGCCTCTCCATCAATGCAGCAGAAACACAGCATTCCCACTGCTTTTCATTCTCACACACATTAACTAGCTCCTCCATTACGCTCCATGACTATACAGCAGGATTCTGCTATTTTCCTCCATTTTATTCATCATGAACAGAATAGATCATGATTATTTTGTCATTCTCCATTAATCTGATTTTTAAAGTACAATTCTACTCTGAAAAGTGACTGTAAAAAGTGGGGTTTCATAATCATTGTCTCACTGATTTCTATATCAAATTTGCTCAGGATGTGAGTAAGAAGATGTTTTTTCTAACTGGCAGCCCCACAGATTTACACTGGACTGTATAGGTTCTTTACATCCTGTAATAGAAGTTTTGTCCTCATTTACATCTGTGTATCCCTGTTGTCTTCATTCTGCTATCAGGGACACCTCTAAAAACCCATTTACCTCACAGAGGTTGCTGTATCAGCAGCTCCATCCAGTTTCAACTAATCTAACTCCAGCACAAGCATCTCCCTCTCATCATTCCTGTGGCAAGATCACAGAGGGTCAGTCTTTTAAATGTATAAATTCCAAGGTATCTGAACCTCTGTCGACACCCTAAACTCCCTTATGCTAGTTAGGGACACTCCCACTAGTCAGGAGAGACCAGCCCATCTCAAGAACTAATGGGGACATATACTACTTGCAATCTTCAAAGGAGTCCTATGTTACAATTTCGGCAGTCCATCTCTGGTCCTACTTATGACTCATTCAGTGATCATTTTAACAACTTGGCCTTCAGAATATAGATCTTATATCAGTGTACAACAGAATTGTTCTTTTCCTCTTTTTTTCTTTATATGTTCAAAGTGTTGTGGATCTAATTCTATCAATACCTTCTCTTTTAAAGTCTGTTTCTGGCACTTCCTGATATAAGGCTTTCAAAATGTTTAATCCCCACATTTTTTCTTTGCATGTTAGACACACTTTTTACTATAGCAACACCCACCTCTGTGTAAAATCCACAAAATTGACTGATAAGCAACACTGAATAGTGAAGAAAAATGATTGTACTGCATTAACTTTCTTAATTTTTTTGTTAAGTTAATGCTGTCAGATGGAGACATATGGAATTTTATATACTTTTATTTATATAGTTTTTATATATAAATTAATAAAAAATAGATATTTTTGTCAGACTGAAAACCAGTAGGTGAATATGAATGAAACTAAAAGCATGGAGCAGACCCTAAGTAAACAGAAATGTGGTAAACAAATATTTTTGCAATCTATTCTGTTCTATTTATTTATAATTCAAATGTGTAGTGAAATGGTTTTGTGGTGCAGCATTAAAGTGTTGGTACAACATGGATTCCTAATCTTCTCCCTCCTCCCCCCCATAAAATCCGTGGCCCACTTTGAATAGATTCTGGACAAGAAGCACAATATTACATTGCAATGAAAATGTATCATAAAAGTTGTCTCTCTCTATATATATATTACTCTACTGATTTCTTTATATCATATGTAATTGTCATAGAGTAACAGATTTGCATCCACTGGGTTTAGCAGTACAATAGTTCATCTGTGATGTGGTATGTCTTAATTCAGCTTGATATAAAATCTTATAATGCAGTTGTTTATGATAGAATATTCTTGCTGTTGGTAACATCGGTTGTTTACAAAGGGCTTCCCAAACCCTTTTAACACTCATATTTTATCATCAGGCTTACAGCTGTTTCTGAGCTCTTGAAAACTCAGTCAGACATTTCTCCCACTAGTTCATGGAGCCTGTGGGTAGTGCCGACCATAGAAGAAATATATTCAACTATAACAGAAGAAATATTTTGTTTCTCCAACAATAAACAGGCACATCTGTAATTATTAATATCCCTCTCTTCTGGTCACCAGACAAATATACTACATTATCAAGACATAGTGCTGTAATTTCACAGAAAATAAATTATTACGTTAACAAAAACACTCTCTAGAAAACCGAATCTTAGCACAACATGGACTAGGTCAGATTTCGTAAGGCTAAAAGATGGTCAAATAGCAGGATTTTTATATAGAGGACTCAGGGAAACAAATACATACTAGCAGAGTAAACACAGAATTATAATAAGTATACATAAGCAATTCAGCTAAATGCTCATAGTTCACAAGGAGTCTTCCCCTATAAACTTTTAAATGGTTTAATAAAGCTAATAAATGATGCTTTAATGTCTCCTTGTGAAGGCCAAAACGTCTGAAATGATGCATGCATTTCATGCACAGAGGGTCAAATCCTATTCACCTTACTCATATGAGTAGACTTTTCTAAATCAATGGGATTTCTCCTTTAAGCAAACCAAACTGGATTTGGACCATAGTTTATAGATATTAGCATAGAATAGAAATATGGTATAAATATATACCCTATAAAATGTGGGTTGATGTATCTTGTTATTTCCATGGTTTGTGCAGGTACTTCCTCTATGCTCCTGTGAAAAATATAACACTTTAGTGGCTAATCCTAATTGCTGTTGAGCACCCTCAGCACTGACAGACATGAGAGTAAGATGGACCCAGCATCTTGTAGATAATAAATATCACCCACAAGTCACAACTATCCACCCAATAAGGCACCCTCACTGAATGTAGATTAGAGCTCAGTTCTCAGGTTTGTAGCCATGATATATAGTGGTCAGTCCTGCAAAAGTTGACCAAATACCTCTTTTGAATATCAGTGTGACAAAGAATCTCCTTTCATGTTTCTATTACCTTCTGCCAAGTAATCCCTCTACTATAGTTGTTGAAGAGTATCATGCTTCTTTTGATATATCTCTTCAGGTAGTTAACCTTGGCAGATACCCTTAGAATCATTATCACTTATTCACCAATTCCATTGGTGTGTCAGCATGAGAGGTCAGCGCTGGAGAAAATGTGCTAGGAGGCGGGATGTCACTTTTTTACTTGTTCTGTTTAAGTGTAGGTGGAGGACAAAGGTAGGTCCGTTGAAAGCATCAGGGATTTAAATTCATCAGTGTAATCATCTGTAGCCCTCTTGTTGGTGTCTTTAAAGGCAACAAACAAATGTCAGTTCCAGAACTGAAGCTCTAAGAATAGTTAATATGTATCTCGTGCAATTTCCCCAATAGGCTATGAGGTTTTTGGTCATTGGTCAAATGGACAAACAGTTTTTTTCACTGAGGTCTATTTCCCTCCCTGGTTGTCCCTCCTGCACTCTCTCACACACTCTGTCCATTTTTCTTTTTCAACAACAGTAGAACTGAGATAATTGACTTAATAAATTGTTACTGGCTTTGTTGCTGGGTCACCAGCTATCCGTAAATAAACAAGCATTAATAACTGACTGGAAAAGTCAATAAAAATGTACATGTCTGTGAAAACACATTTAGAAACACATTTTTCCTTACTCAGGATATGTCTACACTGCAAAGAAAAACCCGCGGCACCAAGTCTCAGAGCCCAGGTCAATTGACTCAGACTCTCAGGGCTCAGGTTGCAGGGAAAACCAGCACTCTTGATACTCAAGCTGGAGTCTGGTCTCTGAGACCATTTCAGGGCCTGGGCTCCAGCCTGAGCACAAATGTCTACATTGCTATTTTTAGCCCCACAGTCCAAGTCCATTGACCCAGACTCTCAGGCTCGGCACTGTGGGTTTTTCTTTGCAGTGTAACCATACATTTCCAGGCAATGAGAACTCTTTACAAATAATCTGGAATGTTCGAGAGATGGTGTGATCACTTCTGATCCGTGGCCAATGATGTTGCCATAAAGCAGAGTGCATCTTTTGGTAGACATTAAAACAATGTAATTCTTCACCAAATTTTACCTTATTTCACACGTTTTATACTCACTAGAGGTAAAGCTCATCACCCTGGATTCCTCCTCGAATATCAAATACTGTGTTTTGAAGTCAGTGGTGTTAGCCTATTCACTGTCCACTTCCCTCCACAATAGTATTAATAGGGGTATAAGAGAGAGGGAAGGGACTCTAAGGTCCATATAGGCCAAATCTGTTCTGGCTGTCGGGTAGCAGCATGAAACATAGGACATTTGGGGGACTGTAATCTGGAGGGACTGATATGAAGTATAGCCCAGCAACCTTGTGACTGTGGGCTGGAACTATAGAAGACAAGCTTCTTACTCAGCCTACAGAGCTCAGGAAGCAGATAGACTTGATGTGATATCTTACAGTGAGATGAGTGGGAAGATAGCCAGGAGGGTCTCTGAGGAAGCTTTAAGAAAAGAAGACGGAAAAATTTACCCCAGAAAGAGGTAAACCAAGTGAAAGAAAAAGCCCAGAATAACAAAAAAGTAATGGTGTGTAGGCTGGGTGGTTAGAAGTTGCATGGTACAAAAGCTGTTAAACTTTCACACACCTAGGCAATTTTTTTTCACTCCTCACCTGTCAAACTTTTCACACCCTAGCTGTAAAATTCTGTTCACAATCTTTAGCAATGATTGATTATGGGGTAAAGCTAAGATGGTGTGACATAGGCCCTGCATCCCCTGACCATGTACTATGGGGCACAGGAAGGACTTCTGATGGTAGCACCTCCTCTTTCCTTTACCAGTGTTGAGACATGTCTAGAAATCAAGTGTTTGTTTTTACTTCTGGAGTGACTTCATCTGTGGCCTGCCAATGTTCCTCTCCATCAGTTGGTCTCAATCGAGTCCTCTGTATATGCCTAATAGGGAGAATAAGCTAACTGATGTGGCTTTATGGGCAGTGGGCCCCCGTGCCCTAAACCAACCAGATAGGGTATCAAGGCCAGAAATTTAGCCTCTAGTGCTTAGCCATTCACTGTTGAGTAGCATTGCCCCAGAAACCCACAAAGCACTCAAGGTTTGAAAGAGCCACCTTGTTTAAAGAGTCCATTTTCAGAAACCATGGAAATGCAGAAAGGAAACATGGACTCTTTTACCACCCCCATGAGAACTACAGGATTCATTTTAGCTCCAGTGCTTGGGCACCGGCAAAGAAAGTGCTACATCAGTGATTGTTCGGAAAAGGTGGGGGAGGTTGAGGGGAGCCTTCTGGTCCAGCTGCTGCTGGAGAGTCCAAAATCCTACCAGGAGACCTGAGCAACTGTGATGCCATCTGAAGAGCAGGGTGCCCACCCATTGTCTGAACCCAAAAAGGGGGAGGCCTCATATGAGGCTGGGGAGTCTCCTCAAAAGATTTGAAGTATGGAGCTGAGTCACAGGGGGATAGGGTATAAGATATCAAGGTGGCTGGGTTGAAGGAACCAACCATAGCTGCATAAATCTAAATCAGGTGTTTTCTGTTATTCTTTTCTGAAAATCTCTCGACAGCTGGATGAGGCCTTTCTGGAGACCCGCCAGAGAACCTGGACAGCATTAGATCAGACGACACAGATGAAACAAGCCCAAGTTGGTTTTACCCATCACCGAGACAAGTTGTTCAAGAGAAAGCCAAGAGTGAAGAGGAGGCTATATGGCTTTAAGGAGGTCATTAGGCATGGAGCTATCTGAGCCTGTGTCACACAAAGACTGTAAAACAGTTATGAGGTCTTGTGATGGGGTGTCCACCGCACACATGACTGGAAGGGGTTAAGGTGTCCAGGCAGGCCTATTAACTGAAAAAGATGCACCTGGAGGAAGAGCCAGGGAGCAGGAATTGATTGCAAGCAGGAACAGGTGGGGACTATAAATCCAGGAATCTGGTGATAGACAGGGTCTGCTGCTGGGAAAAGACAGTCACTTCCTTGGAAGAGAGAGGATTTGGAGCTGGTAAACTCAGACAAAATGGGGGAACCAAGAGTTGTAGGACGCAGTCCAGGGAAGGAGCAGTGAGGGCTGGGAGAGTAAAGTCAAGAACTGCTGGCTTGAGAGTACTTGGACTGGAACCTGGAGGAGAAGCTGGGCCTGGGTTCCCTTACCAGCCACCGTGGATGTGGTATAGACCGGTGGGGCAGACAGGAAGACTGCTTGGGTCACTGTGGAAGTGACAGAGAAGAAGGACTGTATTCCAGATGGGGAGACCTAGCCAGAGGGCTGATTCACGAAGAGGATGCTGCAGTTCTGAGAAAGGGGATGAGAGAGGAGCTGCAGACCCGAGAGTGAGAGACAGTGTGACGGCATGCAATCAGAGGAAGGGGCATTGACCTCAAGAGCTAATCCTCAGAATAACCACAAAGAGGCGCCAGACAAGCGGTGATGGAGCACCCCATGACAGGTCTATTGTACATATTTCAGTTCATGGTATCCTTAAGCACTGTTTTAAGGACAAGCTTTCTGAAGGTTGCCAGGGGTGTGTTATAGATGTGCCATGCCAGTGGCATCATGACAGTGTAAACTGTACTTCAGAGAATATAAACTGCAAATTCCAGGCCCTTTGTGAGGACCTATATAAGTAAATCTTATTAAATACTATTATTGCCTTAGGTTTTTTCAATGCAATGTTTGTGCTTAATCCAAGAAGATTTAGCTCAAGGTGTGACCTTGGTAAGTGATGACCATTGTGCTCGAGACCCAGATGGTGTTTTAAACAAAATTTACCAAACTGAAGGGTAATTGCTTAATGGTTTATACTGACCGCCTGCTCCGGACAAGAAGTTACAAAACCCTGTTTAAGAAAAAGACTGTAAGAAATCTAAAAGGATTAAGTTAGATTATGATGAGGGCACAAACAGATATTGTAAAATAAAATATATTTAAAAAAACGAGTTAAACCAAATATGACTCAAAACAATGTGGCTTTGTTAGGATTCAGTGGGTTTACTTTGGTTGGCCTTTATATTATCCAAAAAAAACATTTGCTTATTAACACGGGCCTCATCCCTTTCAAGTTAATGGGAGTTTTTTCATTGCCTTTGTTGAGCTTTGGATCAGGCCTACCATTTCCTCTTACTTCCACCAGGCCACCAAGAAAATCATTTGACTTTGTAAGTGAAAAATAATCATCTATGTAAATGGCCTTGCAATAGCTGAACAATAATAGTAGTGAAATTCTAAAAATGAACACACTATCTGACTGGAAACCAGTATTGGTATTTCTAAAACAAGTAAAGTACTTTGACTATCTAATCTTGCATAGATCTCTGATGGCAGAGTTTTGGAGCATTAGTAGCCTTGTAGCAAGGAGTGTGGCCTCCCTCAGAGAGTGACAAGGAGGGACCACAACGTCCCATGGTAGGCTGAATGAGGAGAGCCAGGTCCGCCCTGCCGGAAGCAGAAGCGTGGGATAGAAAGGGTACGTACAAAAGGCGGGCCCTGCAGCTCAGTTGGGCTGCAGCCACCACAGGAAACGGATGCATCCCACCTGCTGCTGGAGCCTGTAGAGGAGTTGCCGGGGCTGCAGCCTGAGGACTGGCCAGATCTCCCCGGGCTGCCAGCCAACCAAGACACTGAGGAGCTACTGGGGCTTCCACCTGCAGACTGGCCACAGCTCCCCAAGACGATAGACACGGGGAATACGAAGCAGCCCAGGGAAACTAGGCAACAGTCTGGTTGGGATCTGGCCTGATACAAGGTCAGCGTGTTGTGGGTGGATTCCTGCTGACCCAGTAGCAGACCACTCCACCATTGTTAGGGGCCTGGGCTGGGACGCAGTTGAATTGGGCGGGCCCACGTCCCCCCTGACACCACACTCCTGGGGTGGCAGTACTCCCCCTCCTTAGGCCAGGAGGCCTGTGCTCCTCGGACACCCCTACCTGAGCCCCATAGACTGTTATTGGTGCTCACCCTTACCTGAGCCTCTAGACTCCCTTGGTGCTTACCCTTACCTGGAGCTCATAGACTGCTTAGCTGCTCTGCCCTGATTGCTGGCCAGAGCCTACTCATTGCTTTGCTGCCCTACTCTTGCTGAGGGCCTGGGGCTCAAGGACTACTTAATCGCTCTATCCTGATTGTAGGTTAGAGCATGTGAACTGTTTGCTGCCCCGCCCTGACTGAGGGCCTGGGGCTCATACGCTGCCTATCCGGAGGACCAAAGCACTAGGTGTGGCTAATTCCCCCCTTTGAGCTCACCTTTTCGGGTACACAACAGCATGGTCTCCCTCAGAGACTGACTGGGAGGGATGGCCATGCAGCCTACAAGCCTGTTTATGAGATGCTCCAGGCAAATGATAAACAAGGATTTACTTAAATCAATACAGGAAAACACAAATATATGTTTCAGGTACTTGGCATCACTAAGCGACTAAAAGTGATTTAATTTTGGATAACTTTTTCAAATGAAAATAGACCACATTTTCTAAGTGAGGAATTCAGTTATTGAAGATATGACAGATGCTTTAATAAACCTCTGAACCCATTGTAACTGGAGAAAGCAGAATGTTATGGGCCACAAAATTAATAGAAAAGGTGAAAAATGTAACAGATGTTAGGAATCACATGATCTGTTTGGCCTTTCCATTATTACAAGAGAAACAATATTTAGTTCTCCCTTTTATACATAACTAATTAATAAGGCAATGGATAAAATCCTAAATATTTTTATTCACACTTGGAGTAATTGTGTGTATCTATTAAGTGGAATCCTGTGCTATAACACCAAATTCTAGCTCCAAACTGCATCATGCATACCAAAACTGAGGATACCTGTATGAGTAGGTTCAAATTCTTCTCTCAGAACATCCATGATAGTCCATTGACTTTAGGAGTTGCACTCGTAATGCATTT
Organism: Chrysemys picta bellii; assembly: GCF_011386835.1. Taxonomy (NCBI): domain Eukaryota; kingdom Metazoa; phylum Chordata; order Testudines; family Emydidae; genus Chrysemys; species Chrysemys picta. The sequence goes on from NC_088795.1 coordinate 89,340,925, forward strand.
GGTTCAGTATCTTCAGTTCTGTTCTGGTGTATGCACTGTCAATTTTGAAAATGCATTACAAAGGCAATTTTTGAATGCTGTTTTAACTGTTCTGTATTGGTAATTAAAAGCTTAGCTCTCTAAGAGGGTGGGACACACAAGTGAGGGTTTCTTGTTTGGTTTGGGTTTTTGATTTGCATTGCTGGTCAAGGTCTCTAGAGAAATTGGGAATCATTCTGTCCTTTTAACTAAATTGCAATCACTTTGGAAAAACTCAGTGGGTGGCATATACAGTATAACCAGTGATCATTTCATTACATAATTGGTACATTCAATAATATTGTATCTACTGAATAAATTCCTTGTATATTCAAAGGAATTAATCCAATAGATGGGTGGGCAAACAAATTTTGACTAATTTTACACCCACTCAAATACTAGTTTGAAAACATAATTTGTTTGAGCATTTTTGCAAAACTGAGAAGAGAAGGGGCAGAAAGAAAAATACAGAGTATAAAAAAATAGTAGGAAGAGGAATAGAGAAAAAAATCTTGAAATAAGCATATGTGGAATGTGAGCACCTATTGATTACAACATAAGCTTCTTTTTTTCCACTCTCTCTCTCTTTAATATGTATCATAGACTTCTTTAGCTAGCAATTTTTTTTAATAATGAATAGAAATGGTGTGGAGAAAATTAATAGGAAAAAAGATTGCAAACTCAAATTGGCTTCAGATGTTTGCAAAACTATGAAAGCCACATGGTTCACTTATCCCTAGCTAAATAATCCACACTGAATCTCTCCACAATTTTAAAAAACGTAGTGTATGATTAATATTGCACAGTTTGGAGTAGTGGTGGAGGGGCTTTCAATGTTCTCATAGTTAATTTGTTCATCCACTTAGATTATTTTATTCTCTAAAAATTGCATGTTCCCCAATCCACTTGTCCTTAGTGTTTTGTGACAGCTGTTCTCCAAAAGGATGCAATTTCATTACAAAGGTGACTAGGCACTTTTAAGTCAAATAAGGAGACATTGCCTTTTTCTCTTCTGACCATCATTCCACTGGATTTGCTTCTGATTAGGGCTCGATCCACCTATTGGAATCAAAGATAAAGGGAAGAAGAAAATGGTAGTTAGATCAGGCCTTTGCACTTGTGTGAGAGGAGAATCTTCTCCAATTTCCCCACTTGAGGAGCTTACAATCAAAATATTATTGTTTGTCCCATGCCCAGAGTCACCCTCTGCATCTTTCAGGATGGATATGTAACCAGAGCATACAGTATAGCACTACTAAGAAGCAGAAGAGGGATGGGCACCAGCACATAACAGAAGCAAATGATTAAGCACATGGTGACGTACAGCATGCATCTTTTTGTTCTGTGCGTCTTTCCCCCTGCCCTTTTTGCTTTATTGTACACACACACTTTCACTCATCCTCCCCCTCATCATTTAAAGTGAGGGGGTGCAGGCGTTACCTTCCAACAGGTCTTTCATTTGATGCAGATCGGCAGGTTGATTACTCAGACACTGCCTCCCTCTCTTTCTGGATAATCATTGGGTGTCCTATATGGCATAAACCTCGACTAGTTTCTGCTGTTATTTGGTTTCTGAGGCCACCCTGGCCTGTTCTCTTGCTCTGGAATTGTAGGAGGGAAAGACAAGTAAGGATTTTTTCCCAGAACTGCAACTGGCAGGTGTGATACATTGCCTTCTTGGCTGGGACCTGGTGCCATTTTGTTCCATTTAATAGCATGTAGAGATTTTCCTGACTCTCTTGCTTCTCTAGTATCCTGCCAATATTCTGCTTCTGAAATCCCAGTATACAATTTAAAAATAAGTGTTTGGATAATTTTTTTCTTCCAGTTGTTAGATCAGTATTAAAGCAGAGTACTTACACTGGGCTCTCAGGTTATGACTCATTTATATAACAAGATGGCTCCTCCACTATAGAGGCTCAGAAGGCAGATTATTAAACTGTTGTTGTTAAAACATTACACTGACTATTCATGCTGAGAAATTAGAAAGATGGTCACAGGCAAATAGGTACAGTTTTCATGTAAATACTATTAGAAAATATGGTGTAGAATGTTCACTTTAAAAAGCTTTAATATAAATTTATATGGCAAATGATTCAAGCCAATGCAAACTGACTTGCAGACCTCTGATTCTGCTACCTTCTGTGTTCAGATGAGAGACTGAATATAGAATGAAGGTCACAGGAAACTTACTAATCCCAGCTACTGACAACAGATAAAACATTATCATTAGATAACATAAATCTTGTTTATAGAAGAAAATCCATTCATGTCTTCCCACGCACACACCAACCCACCTCAGTTTGTTTTTCCCTTGCACTACCCTTGCATTTGACAAATGAGAACTGTGTGACCCTGAAAGCTTCTGTATTTATATTGCATTCTTGAAAATAAAAAATTATCTCAACACCTAATTCATCTATCTGTTTTTCAGTGATCAATCTGTCTACAAGCCACTTTAGCATTCACTTTTAAACTCAAGCACTACCATAAATATTCTCAGATAATCCCAGTAATAGGCTTCTGCCATCCATTCAAACACCTGTAGCATCCAGGTCATTTCTTTTATAGATCCTCTCTCCTTTTAGATATCCTGTGTTTCTTCCCAGATATTAAACTCCTTCCTTAATTAAACAACCTACTATTTTCCATTGTCAATACATTGCTTCAGCACTGAATTAAGCTAACATGTCATTGGAAGCAGGACAGGCAAAATATTTGCTGCTCTTGGATATAACTAAAATGTCGTTAAGTATGACCCATCTCCAATTGGCTTCAATGTTGCAGCATCAACCCCTTGGTGTTTACGGTTCCCTTCCACCCACAGAGGAAGGGAGACTCAACTAGGTAGAAATAAGTAGGCAGTGACAGAAAAGGAGGTGCAGTTCCTCTGTTAACATTAAAGTCGCTCCTTACAGCATTATCACTACTTCTCTCTCTCTCTCTCTCTCCTGGGGGGGGGTGTGTCTCTGTTCCGTTGGCAAAAGCAGAGAAACCAATGGGAGCACAGCTTCTCAGGGAACCATGATGCCAGGTGAGAGGGAAGCTTTCGGGCAGCACTATGGTGAGGCATGCCTTCTATGGCATTAGTACTTACGTTCCATGGGACTGAGGAGATTTGTCTACCTGCCTCCACCATAACTCCCCAACTCCATCTTTCTGAAGGAGACTGTAGCTGGAAACTCCCCAATGAGTTTCTCACGCTTTGGATTTTGCTATTGGATTCAAGTCCTGAGTAGAGCTGGGGAAAATATTTTGGCTAAAACTTTTGTCACTTTAATCAAAACAATGATTTTGGGGGGTTAAATTCTCAAGGGGACTTAGGCCCCATTCAGTGGGAGCAGAAGGAGGTGAGGGTGATGCTCCCCACTCCTTTTACCCAAAAGCCTCACCTGAGACATGGGAGACATGGGTTCTAATCACTGTCCTGGAGCAGGGACTTGAACCCAGCTCTCCTGGTGAGTGTCCTGATCACCAGGCTATTGGCTATTATGGGGTTGGTCTTGCTCAGTCTCTCCTGTTGTTCCATCTTGTACAAAATACTTGAATAGTCATTGGAGCAAGGACTGGAATAAAGGTGAGTCCCCTAATCACCAGTCTATAGTCTCTCTCTCTGGCCCAATTGAATATTTAATTATCGATATGAAAAGGAACAGCTGCAAGAGGAGAGAATGAGAGAGCCCCAGCCCAAAACAGCAGATAGTCTGGTGTGTAGGGTCCTCCCTTGGGTGTGAGGAGTGCTGCGTTCAATGTCTGCTTCAGACTGGGGTTTGAATCTGGGTTTCCTACAGCCTACAAAAGTGCTCTAATCATTGTGCTATGGGATGCGAGAGGGTAAGGCACAGGTGGTATCAGCACCTCTTCCATTTTGTGAATGGCACTTTTGTGAATGTGGACCTTGATTTCCAAATTCCCTTTGATTTTTTTTTTATTAAGCTATGGTTAAAAATGCCCCAAAGCAAAATGTTTAATTTTGGACCAAACTAAACATTTTGTTTGATCCAAACACAATTAGGAGTGGGGGCAGGGTTGATTTGCGAAAAATATCAGATTCGGGTTAACCCAAAACAATTTTTTTTCCTGAACTGCCGCTAAACTGAAAAATCAGTTATTTGCACTGCTCTAGTCCTGAGAGCCCAGGTATAAAATTATCAGTTGTACACAAGTTGTTTGTTGTTGTTTTGATCTGTGGCAAAATTTGCATAACTGGAAAAATAAATACATGGGGTAATTGAATAATAAAAGAAATAAGAAAGGATTTTTAATGTTTCACAAATGTAACGTATCTTGGAAATGTGTATTAGTCTGATTTGTAGATGTGTGTATTCGATTTGCACTATAATAGCATTTGGGGAGAGGGCATGTGATGCCTGAAATCCAGCACCCTTTTGCCTAGTCAGGGAATGGATTCTCCCCCTATTTTTCTCAGCTGTACCTCACTTTGAGCTATATCATTTTAGAAAACATTTATCTCCATCCCACCCACTGAATTTTTAAGAGGGACTTAGACTGCTAAGACAATTATTAGCCTATGAAACAGTTGTGCAAGTTTTCATGAGAAAGTCTTTGGGTGAAGCAAATTTGCCATCTCCCTAAATTCATTGCCTACCTTAAAAACTATTCCTGCATGTAGAGTAGGTCAAAAATCAGAATTACTATCCCTAGGAAATTCTGATGTTTTGAAAATTTGTTTTGCTATTTTGAATTGTCATCCTGATTCAGGAGAAAATTATTTTGCAGACTGGAAATTTGCAAAAATTTCCAATTCAGAAATGTCTAATTATTTCTTTTCAACATTCTGTGTCCTCCTGAGCTGCTGAGTTGTAGTCCAGCCAGGGAGCCTGGCCCAGAGAGGAGAAGAGGGTATGAAGCACCCAAACTACAAACTCCCATGAGGCACTGTAGGAACTCAAGCTGTCATACAGAGAGCCAAGAAGGAAACCATTTTCCTGTCACATTAACATTTTTGACCTTTCAGTTTTTTCTTTATTCCACACTGGAACAACACTGAGATATTCTCTCCCCCCGCACACATGCACACACACAATCCAGAGTAGTCAATAACCCAGTAGTTGGAGCACTCACCTGGGATGTGGAAGACCAGACAGAGGAGGTACTTAAATCTGGGTCTCTCAAATCCCAGGTGAGTGCCTTAGCCACTGGGCTATTGGTTATTCTGGCATAGGGATTGGTCTCGCTTTTATTTTGACTCACTCATGTTTATATTTTTATTTGCATGGAACTGATACAGAATGAAACATTTTGTTTCAATTTTCCCAACAGAAATCTGAAAAAAAATCTGTAATATTGATATGTTTGAAATTTTCATTTTTTTTTATTATTATTTTTTGTGGAGACTGCGTTTTTCATTGTGGGGGAAACCCTATTTCTTTAGCCATCTCCAAAATAAGTTTCTGATAAATATTTCCAAAAATTCATGGAAGTGAGAAATTCCTGTTTGTCATTTTCATTTCTGTTTTTTAAGATTTCAGCGAGATTAACAATGTAAGGGGCAGGGCAAAGCAGAGGCCCCTCAGCCACAAGGGGGCCTAAGGAGTCAGACAACTCTTCTACAGTTGTCTGGTTAGCAGTTTTTGAGTTGTGTGTGAATCTTTAGTAACATATAAACTAAAGTAGCCTTAGGTGAAGAGCTGTGTTTACTTTGCTTCCAAATCAAAAGGGTATTGTCTGAGTGTTACTTATGTGAGTTTTTGTTCGATAGCATTCAGTCTTGCCTTCTCTCTTAAAGTTGTATTACAAATACTTCAGTTTCGTAGGTGGTGAGATTTGTCATCATCACCACATCTTGGCTCTTGTCTGCTGCTTTCTTCCTGTTTTGCGATTGTTTTATGAGGATTGTGCAGCACGCCATTCATCTTTTGTCAAATTTAAATATGTCATTATTTTTGGATATTAGATTTCTCTCCCTCACATATAAAACCTCCCAGGGGAGATCAATGGTTTTTGGACAAAAATGCTGTTCTTTTATGGCTCACTTGTAGCCACAGGCTGCAAAATAGGGGACTGTGAGCATGCGCTACCCCAGTGGGGGCTGCTGCAGGTGTGTCTCAGGCAGGAATACTATTCCAGGAGATGAAGGGGGGGGGAGTGTGTTACTGCTGCACCATCCTCTCTTGGGCAAGTAGTCGCCATCTTTATGCACAGCAGGGTATGTTTGCTAGACGTAGTCGCACTCTGCCCTTTGCCCCAACCTCTCTGGGATGACTAGACTAGTAACTTTTTGTACTCAGATCTCAAGGACTGCCAGTATGTCCTGCCCCTATATGGGTATGGAGTGGACAGAGATTCTTTGTGTTCTTCCCCACTCCTCCACCTCCACCTTGCACGTCCATTCATGGGTGGGCACAATCAAGTCCTTAATGTTGTTGTGTAACAGCTGAATTACTTGTGCAACTCTTTCTTTTAATACATAAAGCCCCCGCTCTAAAATCCATATTCAGAACTTTCTCCTTGGCTTGAATTCAGTCCTCTTGAGATCAAAGCTGAACTTGGCCCCTTAAATCAGAATTAAACAATGAATCAGATTCTCAAATTGAATTGCTTATGCAAGGAGGGCTTAAAATGCTGCCAACTTACTTCTTCACTTGGCTATAATATGAGCTGTAATCCAGCCTCTTTCTGTTACTCTGGAGGTGTAAAGCAGCTAGATCTTTTTATCTGGGGATTCCCCTGGCATGGTAGCTCCTAATTTACTAAATTCCTGCAATCACCGGCTGGTGGATGGTCACATAGAGCTATTACCAGCAAGCATATTTTTAGAATAACCCTAGAGTAAGACGGGTAGGACCAGTGTAGAATTGGCCCCATGAGTAGAGATCCACAATCACTTTCTTTGCAGCTCTCTCATCAGTTACACCCAGTTAAAAATGCAACCTACTTGTACTGGTGGTATAATTTTACACTCATGTTGCACATGACTTTATTAGGTGCTAGACACTGAAGGCCCATTATGTGAACTTTTCAGTATCTAAAACTCTTTAGAGGGATTAGATGTCTTTTCTACAGTCTGGTTCCCTGGTCAGGAAAGTTTTAATAGCTTTTTTGTGTGAACATTAGTGTGTTTAAGGTTGGTGAATAACTTTATTGTTCTCTTTCCAGTATTTGAAAAGCCTAATTCCAGTAATTGAAATGCCTGACTAACCTAATTGCCTTCTATGACAAGATAACTGGCTCTGTGGATGAGGGGAAAGTGGTGGACGTGTTATTTCTTGACTTTAGCAAAGCTTTTGATACAGTCTCCCACAGTATTCTTACAAACAAATTAAAGAAGTATGGGCTGGATGAATGGAGTATAAGGTGGATAGAAAGCTGGCTATATCATCAGGCTCAACGGGTAGTGATCAATGGCTCCACGTCTAGTTGGCAGCCAGTATCAAACAGAGTGCCCCAAGGGTCAGTCCTGGGGCCGGTTTTGTTTAATATCTTCATTAATGATCTGGAGGATGGCGTGGACTGCAGCCTCAGCAAGTTTGCAGATGACACTAAACTGGGAGGAGTGGTAGATATGCTGGAGGTTAGGGATAGGATACAGAGGGACCTAGACAAATTAGAGGATTGGGCCAAAAGAAATCTGATGAGGTTCAACAAGGATAAGTGCAGAGTCCTGCACTTAGGACGGAAGAATCCCATGCACTGCTACAGACTAGGGATCGAGTGGCTAGGCAGCAGTTCTGCAGAAAAGGACCTAGAGGTTACAGTGGATGAGAAGCTGGATATGAGTCAACAGTGTGCCCTTGTTGTCAAGAAGACTAATGGTATTTGGGGCTGTATAAGTAGGGGCATTGCCAGCAGATCGAGGGACGTGATCATTCCCCTCTATTCGAAATTGGTGAGGCCTCATCTGGAGTACTGTGTCCAGTTTTGGGCCCCACACTACAAGAAGGATGTGGAAAAATTGGAAAGAGTCCAGCAGAGGTCAATAAAAATGATTAGGGGTCTGGAGCACATGATTTATGAGGAGAGGCTGAGGGAACTGGGATTGTTTAGTCTGCAGAAGAGAAGAATGAGGGGGGATTTAATAGCTGCTTTCAACTACCTGAAAGGGGGTTCCAAAGAGAATGGATCTAGACTGTTCTCAGTGGTAGCACATGACAGAACAAGGAGTAATGGTCTCAAGTTGCAGTTGGGGAGGTTTAGGTTGGATAGTAGGAGAAACTTTTTCACTGGGAGGGTGGTGAATGGTTTATTTAGGGAGGTGGTGGAATCTCCTTCCTTAGCGGTTTTTAAGGTCAGGCTTGACAAAGCCCTGTCTGGGATAATTTAGTTGGGAATTGGTCCTGCTTTGAGCAGGGGGTTGGACTAGATGACCTCCTGAGGTCCCTTCCAACCCTGATATTATGTGATTCTATTATTCTAATTTGGCTATGTATAGGCACATAAAATGTGACTAAAAATATGTGGGGTCTGATTCTTTAGACTTCACTCAGGCAAAACATCTATTGACACCAGTTGGAATTGTAACAGAGAGAGGCCTTTAAAAAGTGGATGCAACTAATTCAACGATTGTTGAGGTTGGTTGATTACTTGGGCTATGTATAAGCAGAAGCCTGTAAGAGTCCTGGGGGAAGGTAGGACTTAATAAAGATTTTCCTGATTATAGAACAGGGTGAGAGAGACCTGCTGGGAGCTGACAGGAACATCATCTGGGTACTAGCATGATCTCTAAGGGTAAGTCTCCACTTCAATTAAAAACCTACAGCTGGCCCACGCTAGCTGACTCGGGCTTGTGGGGATTGGGCTAAGGGTCTGTTTCGTTGTGATGTAGACATTCAGGCTTGGACTAGAGCCTGAACTCTGGGACCCTCCAACCTTACAGAGTCCTAGTTGCCGTGCTCCAAACTGAGCCCAAGCACCTACACTGCAACTAAACAACCTTTTAGCCTGAGTCCCATGAGCCTGAGTCAGCTGGCACAGGCCAGTCATGGGTGTCTAATTGCAATGTAAACATATCTTTGGAAAAGAAACTCTTGCAGATGATGTGCTAAGGTAAGATGGATCCTGGGGAAGCAGTATGCATATTGGTGCAAATCAGAGAGATGAGGTTGAGGATGGCCCACTATGATTGTCACTTAGGAAGGTGGTGATATGAAAACTTTGATCCCCTTTAAGAAAGGGTTGAAGGGACTGCTGAATCTAATGGAGGACTTTAGGGATCATGCTGTTTTGTTGAGCCCTCAAAAGGGATGGACTGCAAAAGAAGTTTAGCCACAGGGCTAAACCAAGACTCACCTGTCATCTGGGGAGACAATAGATCAACCAGAAGAGGGAACTATGATACAGATATAAGACTAATGCTGACTGGGTAAGGCAACCCTGTTACATGATGTTGCCTAAGTCCCTCACATTTAAGGTGTGGTGGTTATTTTTGTTGTTGTTACTGTCCTAGGTGTGTCACATAAATTGAGAAATGTCATGATATATTGTGACAGTCCTGCTTTAAGACTTCTAACATCTTGGGGCTAAATTGAATAAAAAGTTTAGCTTTTTAAATGTTGCACAAAGTTCTGTTTTGTTTTCAAACATGTCTATTGTGTATTGTATATATTATGGCAGGTGGCATCACAACACTCAGAGTGCTAAGTTTCTCTTAGCATGCAAGCACAGTGAGTCTTGGGAAGATATGCTGTATGTTGTCTTCAGTTTTGGTATGCAAGGGTCAGGGGAGAGGAAGCAATGAGAGCAGCAGGAAAATTTGATTTCTGTCTTCATATCAATTCGTAAGGCTGAGTTGGTCCATGGGAACTGGGCATTGGTTTGGGGTTGAGATTTCTGAAAGAAGGGATTGCCTGCATGCTCTTGGTGGCCACCTCTGTTCTAGGACTGGTTTAAATAAGACAAGTTACCCTTAATGTATACCCAGACTCTCTGTCACTGATTTCACTTGCACTAGGAAGTAGACCTGCAAAGTCCCAGACAACTGTTGGCACTTAGAATGGCAACAATGTAGGATCCTACACAATGCCAGAAAATCTCTGCACTATGCTATACATTCTTGTGCATGTTCTAAAACTGCATAATCCCAAAACAGTGTGGAGTTTGTTTTTATACTCTTTTTCCCCCCCACTTCCAGTATCTAGATGCAGTAATATCCTATGAAAAAGAACCTTATGAAATAGGTCAGTTCCTCTAAAAAACGTTAAACCCTTCAGTCAAGTTCCCTAAAGTAACGGCTTTTTGTATCAATAGCCTTCTAGGAATGTTCTCATGTTTGAAATATACAACTCAGAAATGTATAAAATATAAAAAATGTATTCTGTTCACTCATGTTTTAAAATAATGTGTAATTTATCAGTGTTTCCTCAAAAGTATGATGACGAACAGAGTTCTGCTTATAGCCTTCTTGCTGTAAGAAAATGTGCTTGCTTTAGTGTTGTACAGCAAGAACATCTATTTTATCAAAAGTGCTCATTATGTCAAAGAAAATGATAGAGGAAAGTAAACTGTGCTGAGGTTTGAGAAGTGATGGTGAGTGGCAGCCAGTGAGCATCAGGGAACACAGTAAGAACACTCTGTATCTTGCAATTGATTCTGCTGCACCCACAGCAGGAGGAACTAAAAGGGAATAAAAATAAACTGAAACATGAAGGCAACTTTGATGTTATCTGGAGTTCTTACCACCTTTGGATCAGTACTATCATTTAATGGACATTTCCCACTGGCTAAAAAGGCTTAAAATTGCTAATATTTCTGCTCGGGCATTTGTAATGTCTACAGTACACATTTTTCTGTAAGTCACCATGTAACATATAGCCCTGGTCTTTAATGACAGAGAGCTGCTAACATTTAATAGTTAGCATTTCTGTGAGGTTGGGTGAGTTTATTTCTAGACAGTTTAAGACACTGTTTAAAAATATTTTTTTTTAAAGTCTTCCTTGATAAATAGAGCGATTTTTAAAAAATCCACACACACCCCGTCCCCAACCATCCTAGTATTTTTAGGGCATACAGGCTTGCTTAAACAAGGATTTTCAAAGGTGAAAACTGACTCTCCTTCTTGAGGTAGTCCCACTAGCTAAGGCCCTTTGGAGATGGAAGTTGATAGTGCTGCGTCCCAGTTATATCTATTCTGTAGGTGAACAGAGGATCTCACTCTCCTATCAATTGTGTGCTTCTTACAAGCCTTAATTTTAGGTTTTCTTTTTAATAAAGATACAGTGCAATTTTGGTGAACCTAGTATTTGTTTTGTTTGTTGTTTTTAAGAACTGTGGGCCCAATCTTTGGTATAATAGATTCCATGGTGTGAAACCCACAGCAGCACAGCTGGGATCTCTGTTGGCTGAAACAAGCATGCATCAGCTTAATGGAGGAACTTTCCACTTCGGGTTACATGTCTGGAGCTATTCAGATCCTCTTTCCTTTGCCCTCTAAAGACAAGGCAGTATGGCTCGTGGGGTCTGGAGGAACTTCATATCCCTAACCTCACAGCAAAGGATGGGCTCTTTTATGAGTGAACTAGCAGCCAGGGAAGAGATTAACAGTGTGTATGTGTGATGGGTGTTAACCTCACACAAGGCTTGAACTGGTCAAATAAGTCAATTAATCTTACAGGCTGCATCTGGAGGAAAGATAGAGACTGGTAAGACCAAATGGCTGATGAAGCCTAGCTGGGGGAGGAGCTGGGATAGGCGTATAAAGAGATGAAGTTGCTGGTAGGAACAAGGCTGCCGGGAGAAGCTCTGCAGTCACTCCCTAGAGAGAAGTGGAGTTGGTACAACAAGAAGTTCTAGCGGGAGAGTAAGCCCTGGGACTGTGCCTTGCACTACAGACTCTGGCAGGAAGCTGAGAGGGGTGAAGTAGCTATGGGGAGTGGAGGAAGCTTCAGTGGTAAGCCCAGAGGTGGTCACAAGAAAGAGAACAGAGGTAGGAAAGAGCCAAGGGAAACAGCAACAGGGTTAGAGCTTGAGCAGACCGTGGTTGCTGGGTATAGGGTTCCTGGGCTGGAATCTGTAGTAACAGATGGGTGCAGGTTCCCCTACTGGTCACTGGGAAAGTGGCACAGACTTTAAAGTGGATCAGAAGACTGCCTGAGATTGAAGATAGACAGTTTGCCCAATGGGACTTTCATACCCCAGAAGGGGAGGACTATAGTGCTCTGGCTGGAGGGTTGAGTCATGAGGAGGGAGCACCCTGGGTCCAGAGAGAGAAAGACATGCACTATGAGGTGAACAAGCAACTGGCGGAGGGAGGGGGGGGCATTAGATTGGATGTGAGCTGATCCCCAGACCTAGCCACAAGGTGGGGAGCATACCCCATTACAGTATGTCACACACAGCTATCTTCCTGGCTGTCAGTCTGAAGAAGAAATCAGCCAAGGAGACATGAAAGGGAGCATATTCAAAACAGAGAAACTTTGTTAAACGTTTCAGGTTAATGAACATCAATATTTTCAATGGGAAAAAAATAACACTTTGAGAATGTTCATTATAAATCAATGCTCATGCTTGAAAATGCCAATTCAAACAATTTCTTTCAATACACCTGATGAGAAAAATCAAAATGTTATTAAAATCAACAGTTTTCTGTGGAAAACTTCTTAATGAAACCACATTTCCCAAGAGGAAAAAACTTGTTTTAGTCTAAATGTTTTGATCAGCTCTAAAATAAACCTTAGCCTGCAACTATGGCTATGGTACAAAAACTTCAAATCCTTAGAAAGCAAAAAAATCCACACAACTTTTTTTTTCTCCATCCCACCCTTTGGATATTCCTTAGGATTGTCTAGAACCATCGCTCTGGTTCTTTGCCAATTGATACTGAGCTTTTTCTTAGACCTGTGGTGATGCCTGGCATTTATAATTTGAGTGTTCATATAGCACCTTTAATCTGAGAATCTCTTCACCCTTAACAGTTCTGTCTCTTACAGTCTGGTGGTTTAGGCAAGTAAATACAGTACTATCCTATTATGTAAATATGTGAATTGAGACATAGATTTAGCCAAGGTTGCACAGACTCAGTTCAGCTGAGCTACTTAAATACTTTTGTTCACATGCCTTGGGGTGGAGGGGGAAAGAAAATGCAGACACAATTTTAAAAAAAAATATGTATTAGAGAACACAGCTCCTCTTTCACCATTGCTCATCTATGGTCTTTCTCTCTTGTCCATTTCTACTTCACACCAATGTGATTATGCAGTGTTATTTATATCCAGGTTAATGTGATTCTGGAAGGTTATGATTGGTATAAATGATTTATGAATGAAATCATTACAGGATTAATGTACTCTAGCAATAGGTGATATAAGACTTCGTGCATCTCTCTCATGAGGAAATGTAAACTATTCAATCTGGAGGCTACAGAATGCCACCTCATTCTGATAATTGACCTAGTACTGCTACTCCAGTCTCTTATCAGTTGAAATTGAGCTTCTTCTTGAATTCTGATAATCTAGATTGTGATATGAGTCTACTAAGAGAGAAGAAAAAAATGTAGATGGCAGCAACAATATATAGCAATGCAGAAGTAGCAGACGCCAGACTTAATCTATGTATTTTCTCCTTCCGTTAGCTCATGTGTGAATGATGTTGTGTCTTGACTACTGAAGGCTAACATGAAAAAGATTTGGTTTGGATAAGCATTAAGATTTCAAAAGTTCAGATCCTTCTGTAAAAATGAGCTGGAAAGTGTGTGTGTGAACTGGAAAGTGTGTGTCTCTGTGTACATATTTTCCTACACATTTTTTGTACATCCTTTCAGTTCCTCCTGTTCCTGCTAGTTGCTAGCTGCTTTAAAGTGATTAATTTTCTTTCAAGGTAATCCCTGAGTGCTGCATCTGCTGGCAAAATCTAAGATTACACCTTTGCTGTAGGTGCATTATAGTAAAGAGGTTGACATGATTTAAACCAATTGTGCCTTGTAGGACCACACTGGGTGTTCCCTGGCTAGGGAACTTTGGGCTCTTAAAGTGTGACCCATATGTAGAGTTGCGGAAAACAAAAATGTTAGACAATAGATTTGCTGTCGTTATAAAACAAAAGCCCAGCAGTTTATTTAAAAAAAAAAAGGGGGGGGGGGAATTGAGCCTTTAAATCACAGTATGAGAAAACACTGCACTTAACCATTTATAGTGAATAGCTTCCTTTTTTAGTCTTCAATATTGTGAACTTGCTTTTACTTGCAATATTTTGTTACAATATAGTACCAAATAAGGCTTTCCCAAACACCACATACATATTTATCTCATGACCCAGGGCAAAAAATCTGTGCTCTAAGAACTTTGTAAACCAAGCATTCGGAGTGACTGTTTCCCTTCTTGGTAATGAAATACATTTCACCCACAATAGTTGTATAAACAGACAGTCATTATGCTCTTGAATGAACTCACACAGAAAAATGATAGGACAAAAACACCATATTGCTTGGGGGTGAACGGTTTTGGGTTTGTTTTTTTTCAGTCCTCATCAAATCTACACACCACCATCAAAAGACAAACCTATGAGCTTAAATTCATAACTTTGCTAGGCACTAAAAATCATGGACTGAATAAAGACACTGGATTTATGCCTTATTACAACAATCTGTAACCCACTAAGGGCTTGTCTACATTACCAGCTGGATTGACGGGCAGCGATCGATCCAGCAGGGGGCGCAGGCAGAGTCGACGGGGGAGCATCAGCCATCGACTTACCACAGTGAAGACACTGCGGTAAGTAGATCTAAGTACGTCGACTTCAGCTACTTTATTCATGTAGCTGAAGTTGCATAACTTAAATAGATTTCCCCGCCTCCCCCAGTGTAGGCCAGGCCTAAGAGCTCATCTGCTCCCACCAACTGCCTCTTTCCCTTCTCCTTTCCTTCCCCTCCCTCTTATGGCTGGAGGGGTGTTAACAGTACACTGCACCTTGAATGATACCTTGAAATATATGTTAACTTAACTACTTATGTTAATCTGCTCCTGTATTTAGCTGTGACACCCTAAGTACCTTTCCCAGACCTGAGGAAGAGCTCTGTGTAAGCTCAAAAGCTTGTCTCTCTCTCCAACAGAAGTTGGTTCAATAGAAGATAATTCCTTACCCACTACGTAAAAACTATTATATGTTACTGTGCAGTCCTGAAAAATATTTTTGAAGTTCCAGGGTTTAGTTAACCAACAGCTAAATAGGTCAGAGCATGTAAGTAGCCTTAGCAGAATTCAATTTTTACTTTTTTATATTTTAATGGATAATAATGTTGAATTTTTTATTTTAAATTTTCACAGTTGTGGGAAATTATGGGGCAGGTCAGAGTGATGGGTAGTCTGTCCCTTAGGGGTAGTGGGGCCTTATGGTCATCTTGCCCCATCACGTGGCATGGCCCTTTAAGAGACTGAACGGTCTTATTATATATACACAAAAACCTGGGAGACACTGCGAGTCGGGAGGCAGTCCTGGGAGTAAGAAGTGTTTGGGAGGAAATCCCATTACTGTTTCTTTAAGAGCCATAGGCCAGGAGGCTTGCAGAGAAGGCGGGGAAAGTTTCCCCTCCCACCCAACCAATTGGGGATGAGCTGGGAGAAGAGGACTAGCATCAGTGTTGCCTCCTCCATCATAGCAGATCAGACAACCGGAGTTACCAGCAGGGAATAGCTGGCCTGTTGAGCTGCCTGAAGCCTAATTAAGGAAAAGGGGGCCGGCTGGGGGAGAAGCTGGTAAGGCCCCCACAGCTGGTTAATCCACAACTCAGCTCCAGAGAGGAAAGCTGGGGAGACTCCTCGGTGAGGAGAAAGTGTGGAACTAACTAATACAGCTCAGTTCCAAAGAGGAGAGCTAGGGATTCCTGCTTACGGACTGACAAGGAGTAACCCCAAGAAGGAACCAGGATGGGATCCTGGATCAGAGACTGTCTTCAGGTGCAGGAAAGAAGTGTCCCAAAGGAAGAGACCAGAGACTGCTAACTGGACTAAGCCCAAGGCAACAAATATCCTTGGTTATATCTGAGTGAGCCTCTACTTGTGACTAATAATTGTGTCATTAATAACTGACACCCTTAGAAGGGAAGTGCTCTTTGATTATCAGCAAGTCCAGAGAGACCTTTTTAACCTGGGTGAAGGGAGTGAGGGAGGGCTCACCTGTGGTGCCATGTCTGACCAAAACGAGGCACGCTGGGGTGACATCCATACCATCACACTCCGACAGTAGTTATTTAATGACAGTAGACATATAGATTCAAAAAGTTCAACCTTGATAACTGTTAAAACACACATTGTCAGCATCACATGTCAAAATACACTAAGTAAATATCCTTAAATCTGACTTGAATACATTTTCAAGCAGTCAAAGAAAGAAAAATGCTATCTGTCAACTTTGATTATCATTAATGGAAATATTTTTTGTCAGTTTGTGTGTGTGAGATGAAATCACCATTTACCAGCACTTAATGATTTTTTTAAAAAAACCTAATCCTTCCAAGCTGACATCATTATTTTCTCATTATTATGAATTAAGTAGTTACACAAATGTGGCTAGACGCAACTTGGAGCCCCAGCCATGGACCAGAAACGCACAGTGCTAGTTGTGTACAAAAACAGAACAACGAGAAATTTTCTTCCCTAAGGAGTTTACAACCTAAGTATAAGACGAGACTGCAGGTGGATATAGACAGATGGGGAAACAAAAGCAATCAATGAGCCCACATTGGTAAGCATGACAAGTAAACTATAGTTAACTAATTATCTTTTGAGAGGATTATTTAACAAAAGTGATGCAATCGCTATAAATAGTGCTGCATGGATAACTGAAAGGTATACACAAATAGCTCTATACGTGCAACATAGAATTTACAGACACAACATAGCGACACAACAGGGTTACATACTTTCACCTCCAAAAAGCTTTTTAAGACAGGTTTGACATATATATATGTGTGTGTCAAATAAAATATCCCTAATTTGGATTCATCCACACTAGAAAACTACCATACAATTTGAGGTATAGATTTAGTATAACTGACAGTGTTTGGTCAGTTATGGTTCCTTACTAAAATAATAATTGTGGATGTGTTGGCAGAGCTGTGTAGTGACATCTGCACTGCTCATTCAATCTCTCAGGTTCATGTTCCCTAAAACTAGACAATAATAAGCCAACTATAATACTGATCTTTATAGAATATAATAGACGGTGATAACCTTTATCAGGAGTTTTTAAATGATTTTCTAGACTTTAGCAGAGAATTACATTAGCTATGGAAAGCAATGGGAGCTTTCCAAAAGCTACAGAAAGGATTTAAGCCTGCAATAGAGAATGTCTTCTTTAGCAATCATCTGGTAAAACCTTTTTTTTTTTTTTTAAAGCAAATCAATAAATATAGGGCTCTATATAAACTACACTCAAAAGCTATTTGGGCCCTGAGTCAGCAAAGATGCCGGAGTGTAGTGCACATGCTTAGTGCTTTGTGATTAAGTTGACATTATTCAAGCTTAAAGTTAAGCATGTGCTTAAATCCCATGAAATCAATTTGTCTTCAACACATACTTGAAACTAAGCACATGGTGAAATAGTTTGCTGAAATGGAGATTAAGTTTCTATAGAACCTTATTGTCATGATAACAATTATAACAGGGTCATACTGTAGTTTGGGAATAAGATTGAGTAATCTGACAGTATAGAGCAGGGGTGGGTAAAATACAGTCCGTGTGCCGGATCCGGCCCATCTAACATTTCTGTCCGGCCTCCCTGGCTCTTTAGCTGCCCCTCGCGATCTCCAGGCTGCTAAAAGTCCCACGGTGTGGCGGGGCGCTCAGGCAGGCTGCCCGCCTGCTGTGGCCCCACGCTGATCCCGGAAGCAGCCGGCTGCTGATGGCATGTCTCTGCGTGCCCCTGGCGGGGGGAGGGAGGAAGGAAGGTGCCTCCTTGTGCTGCCCCTGCCCCCAGCACCATCCTCACAGCTCCAGTTGGCTGGAAACCAGCCAATGGGATCTGTGGGGGTGCTGCTTGAGGGCACGGGCAGCACACAGAGACCTGCTGCCCTCCTTCCCCCTAAGGGGCATGCAGAGATATGCCAGCGGAGGTGGCATGCTCAGCTGGACAGTTGCTATGTGAGCGCTCCATGCTAAGCAAACAGAAAATTAAGTTTCAAAAATTTGCTGGGCATGAAAGGGGGAGGGGCTTGTATCTGTGTACCTAGCAGAAGGGCAGCAGAGTTCAAAATGGTGGCCAGAGTGGTCACAGTAGGACATTGTGGGACACCTCCTAGAGGCCACTAAAATCAGTCTAAGTAATGCAGTCTCTACAGTGACACTGTGTCACCCTGACTACATCGACCTAAATATTACACTTCTCACAGAGGTGGAGTTAAGTTGGCGTAGCGGGCAAATTACACTGGTCTACAATTTTTGTGAAGTTGTCTGCTTCAGAGATAAAATGTACTATTTATTATGTATTTTGATGTGCTGAATTCAAATATGACAATTAAAACAACTGATTGGCTACTGTTTCTAAGATCTTTAAGTTTTTACATTTTATGTCGATGTATATTGTGTAGATAGTAGGGTTTTAATCATAAATTGTAAACCTAGGTCTTTTCATGTGTTTATGGTTGCTTTACATGATAATATTTCACCTGTCCTGTTTATGTAACACTTTAAAAATCAGCAAAAGGGTTATATAAATAAAATTTATTATGACACAAAAGGCAAAAAACTATTATGTACATAGTTTAGTCCTATTCAGTGTCTACTAGGCACTTCTTGGCTTGTCTCTTGTATTCATTAAACGGAGCATCTCTTGTCACTGTCCAGCAATAGTCTGCACTCATTGATGGGCTCCATTTGCCCTGATAGCGTTTCTCCATTGTTGCAATGTCCTGGTGAAATCGCTCGCCGTGCTCGTCGCTCACTGCTCCGCAGTTTGGTGGAAAAAAATCTAGATGAGAGTGCAAAAAATGTATCTTTAGTGACATGTTGCAACCAAGGCTTTTGTATGCCTTGAGGAGGTTTTCCACCAACAACCTGTAGTTGTCTGCCTTGTTGTTTCCGAGAAAATTTATTGCCACTAACTGGAAGACTTTCCATGCAGTCTTTTCCTTGCCACGCAGTGCATGGTCAAATGCATCATCTCAAAGAAGTTCACGAATCTGAGGACCAACAAAGACACCTTCCTTTATCTTAGCTTCACTTAACCTTAGAAATTTTCCACGGAGGTACATGAAAGCTGCTTATGTTTTGTCAGTGACCTTGACAAAGTTCTTCATCAGACCCAGCTTGATGTGTAAGGGTGGTAACAAAATCTTCCTTGATTCGACAAGTGGTGGATGCTGAACACGTTTCCTCCCAGGCTCCAGTGACTGTCGGAGTGGCCAATCTTTCTTGATGTAGTGGGACTCTCTTGCACGACTATCCCATTCGCAGAGAAAACAGCAGTACTTTGTGTATCCAGTCTGCAGACCAAGCAAGAGAGCAACAACCTTCAAATCGCCACAAAGCTGCCACTGATGTTGGTCATAGTTCAGGGGTCGGCAACGTTGGCACACGGCTCGCCAGGGTAAGCACCCTGGCAGGCCGGGCCAGTTTTATTTACTTGCTGACGCGGCAGATTCAGCCGATCGCGGCCCCCCCTAGCCGCCGTTCGCCGTCCTGTGCCAATGCGGGCGGCAAGAAGCTGCGGCCAGCACTTCTCTTGTCCGCGCCGCTTCTCGCCACCCCCATTGGCCCAGGATGGCGAACCGCGGCCAGTGGGGGCTGCGATCGGCCGAACCTGCCGCGTCACCAGGTAAATAATCTGGCCCGGCCCACCAGGGTGCTTACCCTGGCTAGCCGCGTGCCAACATAGCTGATCCCTGTCATAGTTTATGCACCTCAAAAGTTGTTTCATGTTGTCATAGGTTTCCTTCATATGGACTGCATGACCAACTGGAATTGATGGCAAAATATTGCCATTATGCAGTAAAACTCGTCTTCGATGAATCAATGAACAGTCTCCACTCATCTGGATCGTGAACGATGTTGAGGGCTGCCATCACACCATCGATGTTGTTGCAGGCTACAAGATCACCTTCCATGCAGAAGAATGGGACAAGCTCCTTTTGACGGTCATGGAACATGGAAATCCTAACATCACCTGCCAGGAGACTCCATTGCTGTAGTCTGGAGCCCAACAGCTCTGCCTTACTTTTGGGTAGTTCCAAATCCCTGACAAGGTCATTCAGTTCACCTTGTGTTATGAGATGTGGTTCAGAGGAGGAGGATGGGAGAAAATGTGGGTCCTGTGACATTGATGGTTCAGGACCAGAAGTTTCATCCTCTTCCTCTTTCTCGTCTGACTCAGTCCTTCTCCGTGGGGTACTGGGCGTATAGCTGATGGAATGTTTGGATAATGCACAGTCCACTTTTTCTTCTTTGACACACCTTTCCCAACTGGAGGCACCATGCAGAAGTAACAATTGCTGGTCTGATCTGTTGGCTCGCTCCAAATCTTTGGCACTGCAAAAGGCATAGATTTCCTTTTCCTGTTCAACCACTGGTGAAGATTTGTTGCACAAGTGTTGCAGCATATATGTGGGGCCCACGTCTTGTCCTGATCTCCAATTTTGCAGCCAAAATAAAGCTGATAGGCTTTCTTAACCATAGTGGTTATACTGCGCTTTTGTGATGCAAAAGTCACTTCACCACAAACATAGCAGAAATTATTTGCACTGTTCACACCAGTACGAGGCATATCTGCTCACTTTGGCTAAACAGAAATGTGTCCCTTTGCAAAATCAAACCCTGACAAATAAGAGAGCACGACACTGTATGATTTCTAGAGCTGATATAGGGCAATTTGTTCAGCAGAGTGATGTAAGCTTCGTTATGATTGCATCATCCATGATTTCTAGGAATAACATGATGCAATTCATATCATGTATGACGCAATACCAGCTTCAGATTGCATCATTCATTGTTTTGCCTAAAAAGCAAGTACTGTCCAAACCCAGTCATAAATTTATTCATAGATCCAGTCAAAGATGTATTTTAGTCATTTCTGGTTTAAATTGAGATCCCTTCCCTTTATAACTCACTTATCCTCCGCCATTGCCAAGTCAAGGGTCGTATATACTGACCCAGTAGCATATCTTGAAAACTAGAGCCAATCAACAATTTTAAGCATCATTTTCGTTCTCAGTGACCCAGAATTAGTAAAGTTTGACTACATTTATTTCAGAAGCATTTTGGCTGTAGAACAGTGTTACATCAGTGACATTTTACTATAGATCCTTACAGAATTAGGTAGATGTAAGCTGCCTTGTGTCAACCTAACTGTATAGTGTAGACCAGGCCTCAGTGTCTGTTACACCTGTAAAATATGTACATATATTCATGCATAGGTAACAACACATAGAAAATAGGAACTTGAACCCCTTTGTACACAAGTGCAAGCTTGATGTGTGTAATCAATTGTGAACATCCACAATCTGTGGACACAGTTTGGGCAATAAGGGTTGAGAACGTAATCATATTTCAGGCAAATCTATTTTGTCAAAGCTAACCTGGTTTGGGTGAACAACATTTTACACACAAAAAAGAGAGAGGAGGTATTTGCCCTGTCTTGGTAGCATTTCACATCCACTTTGCACTGTTGTAAATTACTATATAAATTGCAGGCTAATGGGGAACTACACCCTTTCTCTGATAGCCCTTAAGCAGGGATGCAATGTAGAAGATCTTTCAAAATGCCAGACATGCAACTGAGGCTAACATGCAACTGAAACTGACGTAATTGGTGTTACTTTTGGATTTGAGCTAACTTTTTTATACATAAACAATGAAGATGGCTTAAGCAAAGAAAGCAAATCTTACACAATTTTCTAGGCAAAGAGGATAGGGAGGTGGGGTTGTCTAGATGATCACTGTGTATTTGAAGCAGCTACACAATTATGGTCTTGTCTAGATAATAGACAAAAGTGCTTTCTTTGTTAGCCTGAGTTAACTAACATGATTTGAACCATCCCTTTGCAACTCTTAAAGATACCACTTATCACCTTTTTAATCATGTTAGCTGTTCACATTGAAAAGATCTGCAAATATCATTTTTAAGATTCTAGGGTTTAATCTCTTTACAGGCTGGCTCAAATTATGACCTAGTCATTGATCCTGCTCAAAAAGTTATATGTTCCATAAGGACTGAATTTGGTCAAGTATGTGTAGAAAAGCTGCATCTACCCACGTTTGAACATATACCTCACTCTTGTTGAGAACATGAGGCAACGTGAAATCTGGGAAGCTGGAGCTGAGACTTCTGGGGTTACCTATGAGTGATTTGAGACAAATTAGGCAGGTGGGTTTGTGTTGATCGCTAAATTCAGCAAAAAGAGCACATTTTACATTAAATGGTTTGGTTTTTTGTGGTTATAAATAAAACTTAACATTGTTTCTGCAAAACACACAAATAATCTGTGAGCTAGAAAGATATAGTGTTGAGAAGGATTATGGAGTATGGTGCCAAATTTGTATTGTGATGTCCCATGTTGGATTACAACAGTCAGATTGAATTAGTCAACAGGAAAGATGCAATCCAAAGGGAAATATTTAAGTGATATATGGAAAAAAAGCACTTTTTTCCAAAAGTATTTTTCTTAGAACAGTGCTGTCCTTAACAGAAGTATCAGCTACACATGCCAAAAACTCTTGGCTTTTGTGTTTCCAACCAGGATCTGTCTAAGTAAATAATAGTTCGGGCCAGAAACATGGCATTTAGCACAGTACATAAACATCTAAGCCCAGAAAGGGAAAACATCCCATGCACTGCAGAGTGCAAATGTCAAGTATCAGAGGGGTAGCCGTGTTAGTCTGAATCTGTAAAAAGCAACAGAGGGTCCTGTGGCACCTTTAAGACTAACAGAAGTATTGGAGCATAAGATTTCATGGGTGAATGCCCACTTCATCAGACGCAAGTAATGGAAATTTCCAGAGGCAGGTATAAATCAGTATGGAGATAACAAGGTTAGTTCAATCAGGGAGGGTGAGGTGCTCTGCTAGCAGTTGAGGTGTGAACACCAAGGGAGGAGAAACTGCTTCTGTAGTTGGATAGCCATTCACAGTCTTTGTTTAATCCTGATCTGATGGTGTCAAATTTGCAAATGAACTGGAGCTCAGCGGTTTCTCTTTGAAGTCTGGTCCTGAAGTTTTTTTGCTGTAAGATGGCTACCTTTACATCTGCTATTGTGTGGCCAGGGAGGTTGAAGTGTTCTGCTACAGGTTTTTGTATATTGCCATTCCTGATATCTGATTTGTGTCCATTTATCCTGTTGTGTAGTGACTGTCCAGTTAGGCCAATATACATAGCAGAGGGGCATTGCTGGCACATGATGGCATAGATAACATTGGTGAACGTGCAGGTGAATGAGCTGGTGATGTTGTAGCTGATCTGGTTAGGTTCTGTGATGGTGTTGCCGGTGTAGATATGTGGGCAGAGCTGGCATCGAGGTTTGTTGCATGGGTTGGTTCCTGAGTTAGAGTTGTTATGGTGCGGTGCGTGGTTGCTGGTGAGAATATGCTTAAGGTTGGTGGGTTGTCTGTGGGCGAGGACTGGCCTGCCTCCCAAGGACTGTGAAAGTGAGGGATCATTGTCCAGGATGGGTTGTAGATCACGGATGACGCGTTGGAGAGGTTTAAGCTGAGGACTGTAGGTGATGGCCAGTGGAGTTCTGTTGGTTTCTTTTTTGGGCCTGTCTTGTAGCAGGAGGCTTCTGGGTACACGTCTGGCTCTGTTGATTTGTTTCTTTATTTCCTTGTGTGGGTATCGTAGTTTTGAGAATGCTTGGTGAAGATCTTGTAGGTGTTGGTCTCTGTCTGAGGGGTTGGAGCAGATGCGGTTGTACCTCAGCGCTTGGCTGTAGACGATGGATCGTGTGATGTATCCGGGGTGGAAGCTGGAGGCATGAAAGTAGGCGTAGCAGTCGGTGCAAATGTGTGACTTTGGAAGTTGAGGATGGTGTTGTCCTACTGCGACATCCTAACTGATTAGTTTGTAGCATGAAATTGATATAGGGTTGAAAGAAAATACACACTATTGTCAGCACAAGTGCTGTGATATCTACTTATTAAGACGCAGTCATAGTGGGGGAGGCAGTGGAAATTCATGAAGAAAAAGATGGGAAATGGAAGCTTATGAGGGTCAGTGCCTAGATTAGAGGCCTAGAGGAGCTGTTGGATATAAAAATAGAATGTAAAAAGCCTGTACTATAGGTGTAAAAATTAACTTCAGGCATTTGGTTAGTTGTCTCTGGTAAAAGCAGACTGAAATATTATAGTGTCTTCTGCACATCTTTAATTTCTCCAGTACCAAGAGTTTGAATTTAGAAAAGAGGAATTTTGTGTAAGAAGACTACAACTTCAAGGTCTAGAATAAAGTAAAAAATAAAACTGTTACTGGACCAAAGAGATTTCAAGCTGTACATCTACAAATTATCCATATATCCATTCTTTTTCAGTTTCAGCACTACTCATCAACATCAAGACATGGCATAGTCTTCTTTCATCTTAATGAGTGAAATCCTGGCCCCGTTGAAATTTGTAGGAATTTTGCTGTTGGACCCAGTGGACCCAGAAGTCACCCTAAATCTGTAAACTGGGCGATGCATCTTATCAAGTTCCTCATTGATTATGGAATGTTACTTCCCACCTAGATCTCCTATATGCAGGAAATGTCAATATTCCTTTTGTACTACAATGGTTGCCACCTTAAAAAAGCTTGTAATATTATTAAAAAAGAAAACTGTGCTCCAGAGTACAGAATCATGGGTACTTTGTATTGCAGGTATATGCTTTAGCATCACAGAGGTCTCTAAATCACTTGGTTACTATATTGTTATAAATGAACAGTAAAAGGCTTTTACCTGTCACACAGTGGAAATGTAGGTGTTTAATCCCGCTGTGGATCTAATAATTACAATGGGTGTTTTTTTACTTCTAACACAGGTCATGGTAATCATTACACATCAATGTATAAAGTTATGGTGAGGTGTTGGTGTTCTGGAGCATTGTCAGGATCAGTATTAGTTCAAATCTTATTTAAATTTTTCCTTAATAATCTGGAAGAGGAAGAAATAGCACCTCTAGTTGCATTGTTAAAAGATACTAAACTGATAAATGTTGGGAGATCCAGTGGATATGCAGAAACAAAAAAATAGAGCGTGCCATTTGGGGCAGAGACCTCACATTCTATTTATATGTGAAAGGTGAACATTTATAGAGCTATATGAACAGCCATAAAGAAATAATCCCAGAGAGCCCAAAGCAGTTAGAAATATGGGATGAAGGAACAAAATGAGATGGACAAATACAAAGTAAGGCCCTGATTCTGCAAAAATGAAAGCATGTATTTAACTTTAAGCACATGACAGGGCGGCCCTGGCTCTTTGAAACTAGAGAGATGGGAGGTGGAAATAAACCAAACGAAATATTTTCTGGGAGAGAGGCACTGTAAGCAGTCACAAAGAGGAGCTTACAGTAAGGATGATAGTAACCAACACATCTGATATGAGCTTGCAATTCAGTGAGATAGAAACTATGGCCTGGGTGGCAGACACATCAGAGAGCAGAGAGGTGATAGTCCATCTCCAAGCAGCTCTGTTGAATACAGTCAGTTCCTGGCCCCTTATTACAAGCAAGATGCAGGAGCCAATTCAAAGAACAGCAAAAGTTTACAGGGGACAAGAAGCATGGATTTAGAAGGGAAAAAATCAAAAGATCTGAATGTGTACAGCTTAGTTCAACGATGACTGAAATGGAGCACAGTAATTGTCTACAAGTACTATACCTGAAATGTGTAAACTTCAAAGAGATGGTAACAAAGTTATATCATTTGAAACAATAGGATGAGGCTAAAGGTAAATTTATACTGATTTAAAGAAGTATTTTCTAATGGTGCAATCTACTTGTCTCAAACAGTCTTGAAAAAGAGTGGTAAAAGCCTTTAATTTGAGATTTTTAAAACTGGGACCTGAATAAAGTAATAGAAAATATATTGTAGAGATCAATCTTCCTCGCAATGGGATAAATGACCTCCATGTCTTTCCAGCTCTATTTTCCATGATTCCATCCCTTCAGCTTACAGTTGGAACAACAATCAGTAGTGTTAACTTCTCATAGATTGTGAATAGTTTTACTTTCCACCTTAGTTTCCTAAGTGTATTCTAGTCCCATGTGCTGTTTACTCTTTACATCTTGCCCGTTCCCAAGGCATATGGGATTGGAACAAAAAAGGCAAAACAAAAAAGAAATCAAGCTGGTTTTACATTCTGCATCAGCACTTCTGGGCTCCCCCAGACACTGCATGCAATACACTTTTCCAACTGGTACTTATTTGTGAAATACTTTATATTGATACCTGTTTGTCATACAAAAGTCATAGAAGGATTATCCTGTAAATAAACTGCTGTTAAAACATACCATAAAACTGAACAGTCCTCATGAGCTTTTTTTAGGACGTCATCTTAGACAAACTTTCATTTCTGTGAAATCCCTTAAGAGCATTAAAAATAGTACTAACATTCATACACCATATGTTGTATCTTAATTTAACTTCTTCCATTTTTATGCCCATCTTTTCTCAATGCTTTTAATGCTATGGTGACTAATTTTATAGCCTAAAAGAAAAATCCACTATAAAATTACTGCAGCCTGAAACAATCAAAAGAAACAATTTCAAGGATGGCCTCTAAAATTGCGGTTGAGAAATTAAGCATTCAGCAAAGGCATTTGCACATGGAAATCAGGTAATTGTGCAACTACCTAGTTTTCAGGTACAAATGTGTAGTTTGCAAATGCTAATAGGTAAGCCTTTCAAATCGTCATGCCTCACTTTAGAGGTTTTGGTTGACTGCTTGAAATCTGAGCCCACAACATTTAAGTTCAGCAAAGTACAACCAAATGCAAGTACTTAGGAACATACAATGCTAGGCTATACCTACAGGATGGGGAGATTGTATTCTGGAGAGGAGTGACTCTGAGAGGATTTAGGATTCATTGTAGATAAGCAGCTAAGCATGAGCTTCCAGGGCTAAGGTAATCCTGCGTTGAGGTATACAAACCCTACATTGGCCAGGAAATGGTTAATGAGCTGTTGTGAGCTCAGTCAGCACCACCCTGCTACACCTGCCAGAAGTGTCAGGGTAGGAGGAAGGAGTTAAAAGGGGAGAGCACAGCTCAATTACAGGCTGACTGTGAAACAGAGCAGAATCTCCAGCTATTAGTTAGTGAGAGAGGCTGGGCTGGGGCCAGGAATGGCTTGAGAGACTGCTGCCTGCTAGAGGCTCCCTGAGTGAAGGTAGGCTTTATGTGGGACTACTGTTTGGCTTATCCCAGTGATTTACCTGCCAAGTCCACTGCAGTTGGTGACTTGCATAAAGGGGGCAACACTGCCCAAGAAACTGAAGTTTTAAAATAGCTATGTATGTATGATATATAACAGAAACATCCTCCTTCTCTTTTAGCTAACAAAAAGTGCAAAGGGGACACTTTGGAAGCTGACTTACTGAAGGTGCATATAGATCACCTAGATCAATATGCAATAAATTAACAGTTTATTAGGTACAACTTATAAACTACCAAAAAGCTTCTGTATGGAATAGATTAACAGTATTTTATATACAGTCTAAATTTTTCCTCTAAAGGCTGTCCGTATTGATTTCCATGTTGGAGCTTAATAGTTCAGGATGGAATGTTATTATTTTGAAAATATACTTAGCAGACATATATATCAACGGAAACTGTAAAGGCACCATTATTTGTTTTCACATGCATCTATGAGGGACCATAGAGTATTATTTGCTGCACTGAATACTCCGGGAGAGCATCTCATGTATAAGGAACAGCACAGAATATGGTATGGGGACATGTATGACAGAAGGATAGGAAGGGGTCATGTAGGCTGGCATCACTGGCAAAGCAATGGGAATGGCAGTTTGTGGAACACTAAAGGAGACCAGGTCAGAGCAGCATCACTGTGTGGTATTTCTCACTAGTTTTTTTTTTTTTAGTATTTTTCTTTCTTTTTATGTACTGTTTGTCAGTCTCTCTCTCTCAAGGGCATAGACTACGGTGGAGCAAAAGAAGCAGATCTGAGGGAAATGAAGTGGGGTGATGTGACTTGGTGGCTGGACCTACAGAACTTGATGTGATTTGGTGGTTGGAGTTTGCAGAAGAGGAAAGGTGCAAACTGCCCTTTGACTGAGAGAACCTGGCATTGGTGAATACTTTTTCCATCCTAGAGTGGAGTGAAAAATGACAGACCCCAAAGAAAGGTCTATAGATCAGGAAAATAGACTCTGAAAGCTGGGATTTTCATTTGGACTTTTGTTGTTCCTGAAAAAGTGGAGTTTTTTGTGTTTTGTTTTGTTTTCTGTAGGTCTAAACTACCCAGCCAATGAGATAGGAAACCCTGGCTGTGGCTATATGTCCACAGATGGGAGTTGGGCCACTGCTACAGAGTCTCTTTGATTAGTCCTTTAACAAAATTATATCCTCTCTGTGCCACATAAAAATTTGAGACCATTTGCCTATGAGCAAAATTAAGTTAAATCAACCCAACATTTTAACTCTTGAAAAAACCTGAAGTGATATAGGGCACTTTTCTACATGGGCAGCTATATAGTGTTCTATGCAGTGTTACTTTAAAGGAATGAAGCAACCACAGCCCATGACCTTCTGGGATCAAAGCTAACAAATTCCTGCTGCTACTAAGAATAATACTGCCTAGCTTTTATAAGATATTTATGAGTATATCTCAAAGAGCTTTACAAAAGGAGGTAAGTATCATTATCCCCATTTTACAGATACAGGGGAGGGTGAGGGAGAGGATGGATGAGGCACAGGAAAGTGAAGTCAGCTAGCAGGCCAGTGGTCAAGTCAGGAATAGAATCCAGGTCTCCTGAATGCCAATGCAGTGCTCTATCCATTAGGCCCTACTGCTTCCTAAATGATGAATAAAGCTCTGTAGTGTAGCATCTGGAAGTGTCTGTGAGTATTGTTGTTCAGCAGCACAGAGACAATATATATAATATATATCTTTGGAGAGTAGTGGAGCAGGATGATTGGTGTTATAAATATGGATAAATAAATAACATTAAAAATCAGGAAACCTGTATCATCCAGTTTAGTGCATTATGCCAGATCTCTGTTGGCAACCAGCTAAAAAGTGTTAAATTACCGCACATCCAGGCATCTTTCCATGAACCTTAAATGAACAATTTAGCACCACTTGTTGATGTGCTGTAAGTATTTTAGTAAATAACAATTGAGAAACATTCCACTATCTGTGTAAAGCTCTCTATTCTGACATAATGCAGAAGGCTTTTGAAATTAGATTTTACAGCTATATTAAACCCTAATTTACAATACATATGTTAAAGTATTCAAATAAAATGTTATAATTTAATCTGCCTTTGAGCTTTTAATGTCTGATTAGATGATTTTCTACATAATTTAATCCTTGAGCAGAATATCAAAACTCAGCCTGTCCCCTCAACCTGATCTTCTCCCAATTCCTGGCCCCATAGCTTTTTCCGACCCCTCCTTCCTTATCTTTAACTGCTCTATCACTCTCTTCTCTGATTCCTTTTCCCTCTAGCTTCATTCTACATAAAATGCAAGATTCCCTATCTTGGAAAATCCTTCATTCAAGTCCTCCTTCTCAAAATACTTGTATGTTGTCTGTTCCTATAAGCTTAGACTTCCTCTTTTCCTCTTCATTGACTCCTGTCTCACTGAGCTCCTCCTAGGTGAACCTAGCGATATTGTACTTTTCACTCAACATTCTTCTTGATCTGTCTGCTCTCTCTGACACAGGTACTCACTCATTCTTCTCCACTCTTGACTCCTGCAACTCTGTACTCTTCTAGTTCTCCGCCTACTCAGCCTCTCCCACTCTGTCCTGTTACCATAGGGTAACCAGACAGCAAGTGTGAAAAATCGGGACAGGGGTGGGGGGTAATAGGAGCCTATATAAGAAAAAGCCCCAAATATCAGGACTGTCCCTATAACATCGGGACATCTGGTCACCCTAGTCATACATCTCCTTTTGGCTGCACTGCCACCAACTCTGAACTCATTCCAAATATAAACTTCTTTCCTCTAATTCCTCTCTACTATCTTTGTTCTCTCTTACCATTTACAATTCTACAGTCTTCAGTTCCCAGGCCCACGTTTTGAGCCACCTTATCTAAATTCCTGAAGTGTCTTCCTGTCTGATACCACCCAAATCCATCCTTTTCTTGTGGTCTAGGCTTCTAAAATTCTTGCCCATGGCTTGGTCACTTTTCATCCTGATTACTGTAACCTTCTCCTATCTCTCTGCTTCCCTCTGTCTCTTCCCATAATTTTGCTTTGCCCCTTCATTCATGCTGCCCCCTATTCTTGAGATATTCACCTCCTGTCCACCAAGCATTCCACCTCATTCCCCTTTGAAACCTATTTCTTCCAGGTGTCCTTTCTGCTGTACCTTGTTGTCTTTCCAGCAATATCACTATATTCTTCTTTTATTTCACTGTCCTGTTAATCACCTTGTATTTTAGGTCTCAATCTGGCAAACATTTGCACAGCTCTTAACTTTACTCACATCAATAGTCCCAAACAAGGCTGGCTCTGGTGTTCGTTGGTTTTCAGTAATATATCATTTTCTTCTTTCACATTTCTTCTTGTGGTGCCACTGAGTGATAAGTACCTCTCTTCTTTTTGGCTGTTTTCAATAATTTCTGGTTTGTCATTAGGACAGTTAATTAGGAGCCAGTGTCTGGGGAAATGCAACTTAGAGCCAAAATAAAAAATCCTTTATGGGCTTCAATGGCCATAACAGCTTCTGATTTGATTCAAACAGAAGCAAATGAAAGGGAATAGAGTTGGGGTTCTGAACCAGTCCTACACTTCTCCCCTCTCCAGGGAATGGCAGTAGATATCATGCAGCCCCATCACCTCCACCAGTATCTTAATTTTTGAAAAAAGTCTTCATGCAGTAAATGGTGACTGACATTTTGATTCCAACCTTCTTCAGTCCTCCAGCATTTCTAGTATCAAGTGTTCCCAACCACTTATTCAAGAATTCTTTATCTACTTAACCAGTAAATAGTCCCAAATCTATATTTTATTATAATAGTTATAATTTCACATGCTAGTTAACAGAGCAGACAAGACAAATAAATTACTTCTTAAAGCTCTGTTTTAAAGCCCTCTTGTGCAAGGCAAACATAAAGGTGGACATGATTCCTGGCCCAAAGACTTTTTATGAACTGAGAAAAATAGCGTGAATTGGTTTGTCTGACCTCTTGCTAGGATGCCTACAGTATAAGTGGACTGTGTACTTATTTTATAGTTGCTAATTTGTTGTGTTTGCTAGTACTGGAGTCTCTCTCTAGTACTTTCTAGTGGTGGGTGTTTTCTTTTCAAGCTATTTTCTTAAAAACAAATGAATCTCAAAAGTTCCACTGATATCAACAGTTCTTCGCAAACTGGAGATTAATAATTTTACAAAATAAAAATTTCTCATGTTATGCTGTTCTGCAAATGAGACCCTCTGTACCATATTTATTCTTCACTCAAAACCTAAATAACAATCCAGATCTTGCATTTTAGGGAGCAAGCCACCATGCTACTTATGATAGTTACTTGCTATGGCTTGAGTCAGCCCTTCTTGTGGTGACATTTAGCAAATTCATGGCTGATGCCACAGTAGAGGCTCTCTAAATTCCACACAACAACAACTCACAATGAGACACCATTATCTGACAGTAATTTTGATTGCACTTTAAAGTCAACAGCTACTGGGCTTTGCCAGCTATGATTGCTGTGCATCTTCTATTGAATTCCAGGAAACTTATTTTTATCAGTCATCATTGATGTAGAAAATTATGTCCCCATGATGTCCCTTTTACCATAGTTCTACAAAATGCAATCACTTTATGGCAGAGTGCTTGAGAAGCCTATTTTCACCCTAACATTAATCATGTGGTTTGGTGAACTTCTCGCGTGTCTGGTAAGACTAGATCAGTAAGATGGCCTGTCAAAAGCTTTCTGCTTAATGTTCTTTACAATCCCATGCTAGCCTCCAAGGCTGCCGTTGAGGATTAAGATCAGTCCTGCTTTGCATTTACTCATCTTTCCTTAGGTTATCTCTGAACATCTGTTCTCCCAGTTTTGTCATGTAAACACTTGTATCTGATTTCTGGATCAGACAAAAGTGATAGGCAAAGTTATATAGTTGAGTCTCTAATAGAAAATCACCAATAGCATAAAGTATGAAATGTGTTACATGTAGTTAATATGGTGTCAAAACAGTGTCGTTCTGACAGTGCATCTCTTTCCCAATGCCCTTGAGGAAGATAAAAGTTTAAGCTTATGACTTTATATTTTTAGACATCATACAGAGAGTCTGATTTGTGTAAGGTAATAGTGTTCCTTGACACTATATATTGATACCATCTTATTTGGAGTCTTGTTTTGCATGGATTTTTATATCCTATACTGTTAGGATTATCAGATCTGCTGTGTCCTCTTAAGCAGCAAAGAGGTTCAGCAATAGCTTGTCTTTGTGCTGTTATTCAGGTACAGACGCTCCACGGGTTACGCAAACCTAACTTACGCAAATCCGCACTTATGGAAAAAGTTCTGTAAGCTAGAAAGTTGTTTGCGTAATGGTCGGGTATACGTTCCCAACTTACGCAAAATTCAAGTTACGCAAGGCGTTCCGGAACGGAACACTTGCGTAAGTTGGGGAGCATCCGTATTATATTCTCTACAGCAACTTTGGGCCTTCTTCACACTTCTCCTTGATCTTCTGTAGGCTGGGGTAGATGCTATGGGGTATGAAGACAGAGTTCCACCTGTGTTGCTTTTTGAGTAACTCCTTAGACTTGGTTCATGTCAATGATTGAGTTTCACACTGAGGGTATGTCTACATTTAAAATGTTACAGCGGCACAGCTTCACTATAGACACTCCCTAGGTCAACATTGGCATAGGTAATCCACCTCCCCAGAGGCAGTAGCTAGGTCAATAAAAGAATTCTTCCGTTGACCTTGTCTTTACTGGGTCAGTGTAGCTACATCAGCATAGCTACATCTCTCAGAGATGTGGATTTTTCACACCCCTGAGAGACTTAGCTATACCCATTTAAGTTCTTAGCATAGACCAGGCCTTAAATCATAATGCTTATGTTACAATAATGGCCAAGGGAGACAGTCTGGAGTGGGGCCCCATTATGCTGAGTACTCTACAAAGTTACAGAAAAGCACAATCATGAAAAACCTGATACCCTGAACCTTACAATCTTAGGCCACATTTATATGTACAGCACTGCAATGGGTACAGATGTAGCACTGCAGTACATCTGGTGAAGTTGCTCTATGCTGATGGTAAAGCACTCTCCTGTCAGCATAA
Source organism: Chrysemys picta bellii (assembly GCF_011386835.1). Taxonomy (NCBI): domain Eukaryota; kingdom Metazoa; phylum Chordata; order Testudines; family Emydidae; genus Chrysemys; species Chrysemys picta. The sequence goes on from NC_088795.1 coordinate 89,374,280, forward strand.
AAAAATCACTTCCGCAAAAAAGCAGAAGTTATGTCTCCGCAAGGAGCAAAAGATCTCTCGCCGACATAGTGCTGTACACACGAGCACTTATATTGGTGTAACTTAAGTCGCTTAGGGAGAATGGAATATTCACTCCCCTGAGCACCATAAGTTTTGCCGACATAGCCTGTAGTGCAGACATAGCCTCAGTTTTTCTGTTGAGGTCATTAAGATGCTGATCCAAATACCAATCTGACTTCATTGGTAAATTAGTGTTGGAGCAAAATGTTTTAGTCAATTTTTGACCATTAGTTTGCATCAACATTGTCTAGAAATTGTTTTTTCTCAACAATTAAATGAAAGTCTCATAAAAAACGAAGTGGCTTTATCACAGAAGATCTGCACTTTCCAAACATGACATTGTGTGGCTAATCTTCCACAGGCAAACAGCTATAAAGGAAAATATATGATGAGGGAAATTATCTGGTAAGCAGGGCTGGGCAGATGCCTGTAATTTGCTTTCTTGAGTGTCCCAATTCCCATCACCAAAAATTGAATTCAGAGAGAGTGGGGGAGAGGGAGCTAAGGTGGTCAGATAACACTAATTCTGAAAACGAGAAGTTGCTAAATATCTAGTGTAGATTTTATTTAATGGCAAAGTCATATCCCAATCTAACCAGGTGCATAGAAGAGTCTTCTTTTATTCAGCCATTTTCTGTAGGTTTTATTAACTCTGTCAGTTGTACTCTACCATGGCTAACAGCTCTCAGAGAGGGAAATTCTGGTGGGGATTATTATAACCATACAGCTGTAACTTGGCAGATAAAAAAGGTCACTGTGAAAAGGTAAATAATCCCTCTGACTGGTGTGGGGCTAAATCACAGATGTATTGTGCTGTTTTCTAATATAAAAACATGCTCTTAAAACATGTTCTTAATTAGGTAGAATACCATGGGACAGCTGAAAATACTCCTACTGCAAAGCACAGACAAAACACATGCACATAGTAATTTATTAATGAAACTTGATGATTGAGCCAGTGTTGTAGACAAGAACAAAAAAATCCATTTTCTGTTTATGGTTCTTTTCCCCCTCTAAGTGTTCAGTTTTATAAAAAAAATGATAATGGAATACATAATTGTCTATATACTTTGAATTTATATAAAAAAAATGTTTGCTGCCTGAGTGGCATACTTCATTGCATGGTACAACACTTCTCCATTGAATTTCATCATCACCAAGGCAGACTCTGCCCTCTTACTTACATGGAGTAGTATTTCACTCCTAGAGTTCTCCCATTGACTTTGGAATCTGTCCAGAACACCTTGTTCTAAAGACAGTTTTAATGAATGGGTTTCCATTAACCAATATTAGCTGTATCATAGTTTTGATTTTTAGTTAGTGAAAGTAGAAGAAACTTCAACAATATTTCATATTTAATGGGCTATATGTGAAACCACCAATTTTCCCTTCTGGAATTCATGTCATTTTTCTGCTTCGGTTGAACCTCTTTACTGTGTAATTTGATCCAAAGCACTGTGATAACTTAGGGATAAACAACAGAGGTTCTGATTTGCTCTGTTCAGGTATAGTTTCCTCAGAGTCTAATATGCACACACATTTTGTTCAGACATCCCCAGAAAAGCTGACCAGTAAGATTCCTTTTTGGCAAATCTTCTAAATCATGATGAAGGCATTTCAAAAAGATTGAGAAATCCAAATAAGTAAGCACCCAGAAAGTCCAAACTGTAATCAAATTAAGAAGAAAGGGACTCATACCACAAAATTTCCACCTGGATCTGAATTTCCAGCAACCCAAAGTTTGGGAGCATGTACATCTCTAACTTTAGTTCATCCCTATCTCGTATCCAAGTGTCTCAGATATCTGATCATAAAACTTAATTCTGACCCACAAGGCATACTTACATATGCTTTCAACATTTAACTCTTCACTGATACATGTGGGTCTCTGACTGCATAAAGTATCCAGTATAATTAGTGATTTTCAACATGGCACATCAGGAGGAAGAAACTTTTCAAACTTTGCAATAAACGGAAGGGAAAATCTAGCAGCATAATGACATGGGATACTTCAGTTACATGACCAAAATCTCCTGTGCAGATAATAAATTCTTTTGGTTATACCTTACCGTAGTTCTAGTCTCCTTTTAAAGTCTGATTTACACTGCCTGCTATGTAAGAAGATCAAACAAAATGACTGAATTTCAGTAATTCATTCTAGGAATTGAAACTTTGCAAACTGTAATTTGTAGGGTTAAAAACCAATATTTGTAGTCACTCCGATTGAAAGGCAAAATAACCCTAATCATTATATTGTTAAGCTCTTCTAATAACCTGATAGGTAGATGAGTGTCTCTCTCTCTCTCTTTTTCTCTAGGGATTGTGGGAACTTTTGAGAGGCTGTGTTTGGTATGTGCTGTGTGCACTTTCTGTTGGTCTGTATCTGTTTTTGTTTATTTGCTGTTTCTTTGTTTTTAGGGGTGTTGTTGCTTTGTCCCTTTTCTTAGGGTCGGATGGGGGTGGGAGGGACTTCTTCATAGGGTCCACTTCTGATGGCTTTAGCAGTTTGACCGACAAGCATGGGATTTGGTGTGTGCCGGCTGTCTCCTGTACTGTGTAGGATGTGTTGCTGAGTGTAGGTTAGGTTATTGGCTGTGTATAAAATCTGCCTCTCAAATGAGAAATCTATAGTAATTTTCGCAGCCCAGGAGCAGTTTGTGAATCTTTTTGGTACAAGAGGGATTCTGGGTCAAGGAGTCTTTTTGTTCTAGTTTTCCCCTTGTTTACTCCTGGCACTAAAGTAGTTTTTCTAATGCCCCACCCACCCCAACCCCCTTTCTTTCACAACGAGATGCTAGAGTCTGATCTCTCCGATTATGGGAAGGTAGTTTCTGCAGTTAGGATGGTTCCATTAGGCTGCAAGAACCCAAATGTGAGGCATGTTATGTCATTCCAGCACCAGGTTCCTGTGGTTTTAAATAACCCTGAACAGCCCTTGAACCTGGTTTTAAAATACCACATAGATTGGGTGGATTATACAGTATTTGCTACCTCTGAAAGTATGAAATGATTCTTGTTTGACGCTGGTCATTTGAAGGCTTTCTGCCCACATACCGCCGGGTCTAGGATCCCTGGTAAAAATGTGGGAGCCCAGAATAGCAGAAGGGGGCTGGGACATCAAGAGACCAGCAGCAGACAGAGCATCCACGTCAGCAGATTCTATTCCCCCCCCCTTTCCTTATGTGGTCTGTTGTTGTTCAGGAAGCAGCCCCCACACCTAGTGGGACCCTCTGTTGCAACCCATCACTTGTGCCTGGACAGAAACAAGTCCTGGGGGCCGAAAAGCACTCCCTGGTAGAGGGAGCAGAGACCAGTTCTAGAGATGGAGTGTGAATGACAGAAAGACAAGGTGGATTTATGTTGGACTATTTCTAAAAAGTCAAAGACTTTGGAGGCCTCTGAGCTGCTGGCAGTGGCTGAGGTTACCATTACATTGGGTGTTAGCTCCATGTATAGAGCTCCCAGTGGGGCTCTGTCTCCCCCAGGCATGGTGGTCCTCAAGCCAGAGACAACCCATGCCTGCCTAGAGTCTGGGGGGAGCACAGTGAGGGCAGTGGCTTCAGCAGATGTTACTGAGCAGGCTCAGTCCATGTGAACATGCTTAATATAAGCCAAGCAGCAAACTAGGGGGCCTGTTTCTCCCCCCCATGTAGCACCTCTGCCTCAAGCCACCGATCCTGCATGCCAGTGATGCCACTAGGTCCCAGCCGGGAGCTGCACTGCCTACTGCTCTTGGGAAAACAGATATGCCGGCTGCTTCCACTGAATCTCTCTCCTTCATGAACAGGGCTGCCCAGAGTGTGTGTGTGTGTGGGGGGCAAGTGGGGCAATTTTCCCCGGGCCCCACAGGGGCCCCCACGAGAATATAGTATTCTATAGTATTGCAACTTTTTTTATGGAAGGGGGCCCCCAAAATTGCTTTGCCCCAGGCCCCCTGAATCCTCTGGGCAGCCCTGTTCATGAATGACACAAATGTTACAATAGCAGCTCAATGTTCTTCTGAGCTGGTGGATTCTGCGGGAGATGAAGAGCATAGTGATAACTCCTCATGGGTTCCTACTCTCCCAGCCAATGAGTTGAATAGGAAAGGTTGGTACGGTGAGAAGGAGATAGTGACTTTTTGGATAGCACTAAAGGGAAGCAGGGAGTTGAAGTGGAGGCCTAGTTCCCTGATTTGCAGTGCTTTGTTCTCTGGCCTTGTCTTAAGAAAGACTTTGCTTGGTTGCAGAAAATATTTCTTTCTCAGCAAGCCGTTTAACAAGGGGAGGAAGCATGTGAAGATTATTCAAGATATGGAGACCTCCCCATAGTTCCTTTTTTTTTTTTTTTAAGAACATCTACCTTCCATTGTTTCTCTCTGCATCGTGCCTCTCTCCTAGTCTCTATGATGCTGTTCTCTAAATGTTAGTGTATACCAGGATGTTCATAAAAGAGCTTTAACTCTGAATTTCTCAGACAAAAATGGGCTAATGTTGTCCTTTTGCAAGACACTCTCTGACCCTGATAATCAGGGGACTGGTTGAAGGAATGGAAAGGGTAAACCTTCTTGAACCATGGGTCCAGAGTCACTGCTGGGATAACTTTTCTGTTTTTCTGGGGCACAGGGGCACAAATCCTCTATGTGAAGAAGATTGTGCAGGGCCGGCTCATCCAGTTGGAGATATGTAGTGGCACTGTTTTTAACTTTTTTATGCCACCACACTGGGGTAAGACCATGTCTCCTTTTTGCAGACCCTTGACCATGCCTTGCTTGGCTGTGGCCCCGATACTCTTATTCTCCTGGGAGAGGACTTCATTTGCACTGTAGATTGTTTTAGACAGGAACCATGTGGAGCCACACCTTCCATGAGCCAAGGAACTATATTTTTTCCTGCAGACCTTTGTGTTAGTAGATGTTTGGAGGTTCTCTCACGCCTCTCATAGGGAGTACTCTTGACTGAAGGCTACTCCCAACCACATCTCAGGGGCTAAATCGGATTGCTTTTATACCAGGAAGGCCATTGTGAATGTTTGTTTGGTCCTCCTTGTCTTCCACTCATTTGTCTGATCATCATTATCGCTATGTCACTATAGCCTATGTTGGCAAAACTTATGTCATTCAGGGGTGCGAATATACACTCTTCTGAGCGACGTAAGTTACACTGATATAAGCTTTCGGGTGTACAGCACTGTCGGCGGAAGAGCTTCTCCTGCCGACATAGCTTATGCCACTTGCAGAGGTTGTTTTTTTATGCTGATGGCAAAGCTCTCTCTCGTCGGCATAGCACGTCTTCACCAGACATGCTGCAGCAGCGCAGCTCTATTAGTACAGCTGCGCCCCTGCAGCACTATACGTATAGAAATGGCCTATGTCTCTGTCAATGTGTCTCTCCCTCTTCCTGCCTGTGATTCCCATTGGTGCTTTGATTCCAAATTTTTACAGGGCTTTAATTTCACCGAGATGTTTGTTGTGTTTTGGGAGCATTGGTGGCAGCATGAACCCCTATATGAGTCCCTGAGACAATGGTGGGTTTCAGAAAGGTCCATATCCACCTGTTCTGCCAGCAGCATACCCAGGCTGCCACATAGTCCTTATATCAGGCCATGAGTGCCCAGGACATCTTGGACCTTCATGGGAACTTTGATATGGAAAATCCAGTGCATATTCACCAAACCTTAAGTAAGAAGTACTGGCTCCTGAGGTGCTTGTTGGGAGAGAGGGGGCAAGAAGCCATGGTTTGAGTCCATTTTACTCAGCTGCAGGAAGCTGACGCTCCCACAAGGTTCTTATTTGAGTTGAGGAAAAAAAACTATGGACCATTGGCAGATTTTTTTTTTTTTTTTTAACTTCCTACTATCGGATGGTCATCTAACAGCTGACCCTGCTGTGACCCAGAAAGCAGCTGGTTTTTTTCACAGTACTCTGTTTTCACCAGAAGCCCTTGATGTGCTAGCAGTGGAGGATCTGTACCAAGGGTTACCACATCTGAATGGTGAGGAACAGTGAATCATAGAAGATTAGGTTTGGAAGAGACCTCGGGAGGTCATCTAGTCGAACCCCCTGCTCAAAACAGGACCAGCCCCAACTAAATCATCCCAGCCAGGGTTTTGTCAAGCTGGGCCTTAAAAACCTCTAAGGATGGAGATTCCATCATCTCCCTAGGTAACCCGTTCCACTGCTTCACCACCCTCCTAGTGAAATAATTTTTCCTAATATCCAACCTAGACCTCCCCCACTGCAACTTGAGAACATTGCTCCTTATTATGTCATCTGCTACCACTGAAAATAGCCGAGCTCCATCCTCTTTGGAACCCCCCTTCAGGTAATTGAAGGCTGCTATCAAATCCCCCCTCACTCTTCTCTTCTGCAGACTAAATAAGCCCAGTGCCCTCAGTCTCTCCTCATAAGTCATGTGCTCCAGCCCCCTAATCATTTTCGTTGCCCTCCACAGGACTCTCTCCAATTTGTCCACATCCTTTCTGTAGTAGGGGACCCAAAACTGGATGCAATACTCCAGATGTGGCCTCACCAGTGCCAAATAGAGAGAAATAATCACTTCCCTTGATCTGCTGGCAATGCTCCTGCTAATGCAGCCCAATATGCCGTTAGCCTTCTTGGCAATAAGGGCACAGTGGTGTCAGGATGCCCTGCTGTTGTTGCAGGAGCTCTCTGTTGCAGTCCAGCAACTCTCTGCAGGCAAAGCCCTGGGCATTGATCAGCTTCCATCTGAATTCTATAAGCCTTTCTGGCATTTCATTGGTCCTGGCATTTTTTTGGTGGAGGTGGAGTGTATCAAGGAGAAAGAGCTGCCCCTCAGTTGCCACAGGTCAATGATTACCTCACTGCACAAAAACAGAGGTCCTTTGTGACTTATGGAACTAGAGATCTATTTCTCCTCTCTTCTCATTATAAGATTTTATCCAGGTCCTTAGCTAACTGCCTGAAGGACTATCTGGATTCTTTGGTACATCCTGATCAAGCATATTGTATTTCTAACAGCTGTATTTTTCATAATTTGTTTTAATTTGTGGTGTTTTTACTGTTGTAATCTGGATGTGGGGCTTATTTCAGTGGACCAGTAGAAGGCCTTTGATAGAGTTAACCATAGTTATATTTTTATAAACATTAGAAGCTTTTGGGATTGGGCCAGAGTTCTCTTCATATATTTCTTTATTTTACCAGAACGTTTTTAGTGTCTTAAAGATTAATGGGGGTCTTAGCCACTGCTTCCCTGTTTGCAGAGACATTCATCATGGGTGTCCTCTGTCTGGGAAGTTTTATCCTCTGAGTTTGGAGGTATTTCTGCACTCCTTAGATGCTGTCTGACTGGTCTTTCTATGCTGGATGCTTTCCTGATAGGCCTAAACTGATGATATCTCAGTTTTTATCACATTGGATGGTCACTTGCAGACACTCAGCACTTGTTTAAAATTGTATGAACAGGTGTCTTCTGCTTGCACTAACTGAGCTAAGACCAATTTGGTCTTAGTAGGCTCTTGGTAGTGTAGAGGTCCCCCTTTGCTGCCCCCAACAATTTCTGTGGGGTATCTCTGGGATTAAGGTATTAGGGGGGTCAGATCTAAACAATAAATGTTAAGGAACTAGGAAGGGGCTGAGGAGAAAGTAAAGGGCTGCTTGCAGAAATGGCACTGGCTTCTTCCTGGACTCTCCTTTCACGGACCGGTTTCAATTGCCAACAACCACGTGGCCTCGATGCTGTGGCAGCAACTAGTGTGTCTGGACCCTTCCCTGACATTTTGGACTGCATACAGAGGCATATTAAAAAAAAAAAAAAAAAAAAAAAAAAAAGTTAATAGTTACCACTGGTTGTGCCCTGTTTTGCTGTTCCTACCATTAAATGAGGGGGAGCCAAAGGCTCATTGATTAGGCAGCAGGGTGGCAGTCTTTCACCTCTAGTCTGTTCAGCAGTGGCTGTACTCTGATTCCCCTGGCTAACTTTTTGCTGGGTCAGACAACCTGTACAGTATGCATGCACAAGCTTCAATTTAGATACATTTTGCTGTTTACACTATTTTTGTCATCATGTTTTCATGTCCCCTCACTCCTGTTTTTCTGAGTATAAGGCCTTTCAGGATTACATTTTGTGTATTTTATTATATTAACTAGCTTCCTCGTATCTAAATCTTCCAACATAATAACAAAACATCATCTGTGTCCTGTCAGCTGTGAACATTATTTAAACAATGCTCACTTCAGGTAAAATCTAGGCCAAAGCCTGGCACAAGTATTACCTATTTAAACTCATCCATTATTAATAATTATAAACAATTACATTAAATTAACCAAACCCTTATTTTTACCATTCAACAATTCTTCATCTTTATATTGTAATATAATTTAGTATGTGTGTAGCATGTATACAACCCTGATTTAATCATTAACCTTTATTTTTTTTATCTTAATAGGAAAGTTATGGAAAACACAATGACCTTTAATGTCAACATGTCTTATACTCCAAATTCTTCAGAGGACTTTAAGTAAAAGTTCTAGCATCATGCTTGTAAATTATTAAAAGCCTTGTCAGTAATTTTGCCTTTAGTGCTTTTATTTTAGTTTATGGCCTTGGTATTCTATTGCTTCCCAACAGCAGTCATTATTTTAAAAATCAACATTTATCGCAAAGGTGTCTGAGTTGCTGTAATTTTTCTATAATTAGAAATAAAAATAACAGTAACTGATACCTGTGTTAACTTTTCAAGAGTGACAACTGCATAGAGCTTTTCTTCTTCAAAGTACTTTACGGACATTAACTAGTTAATCCTCTGAACATGCCTGTAACGATCTTGGGGTTCATTAAATAACAAACCAATGAATGAGAAATAAATTCATAAAAGAAACTGGAGAGCATCTCTCATGAACTGCTGTTCACACAATCATACAGTGTTTCCAACCCCTACCTCCTGGGCACATCTCCAAATTCCTATGTTCATAATACTGTCTTTTATGAGGGAGCCTCTCTAAATTATAATCTTCTTCAAACATATCTACAACCCCCATCAGTTAATTTGATAAGTATTTTACAAATGGGAAAACTGAGTTGGAGCATTTGAGTGACTTGCCATTAACTACAGAGGGAGGCATAGTTTATGAAGGTATGCTTTTAAGGGAATAAAATCTATATTACAAAAAAGTTGAATGTTTGTTAAATTTACAGGTATAGAATATTCAGACTCTCTATAATAAATCTAGTGGCACCTTGAATTCCCTGATTTGGGTAATAGCTCTAAAGTATTTTGAAAATTTTGAGTTTTAAAGGTGAACTTTAATGCTGAGAATTGGTAGGGTCCCCAAATTATTAACCTAACACATGCAAAAATTTTAAATGATAAACATTTTAAAAGCAGCAAGGAGTCCTGTGGCACCTTATAGACTAACATTTTAAAGATGCAGTGAACTTTTTTATGCCTGCCAGTATCTGAGAGTAAGGTTCCATTCAGGGAACTGCATTCCCTCTACTCTTTAAATATCAGTTCTGTTATCAACTATAACCGAAAAAACAAAGAGTTCTGAAATATTAAATAATTTCCAATGATTTTGCATTAAATGTATTTAGTAATTTTAAGTCTTCATGTGTATTTTGCTAAGGATTGGTCTTAAATGGTTTCTGTATTTTTTTAAGTCATTCTAGTCACCTTTTTAGCATGCAAACATTACAGTTAGATGTACAGTCATCCGGACAGGAAAGAATTCAATGATTGCTCATCCTTTGCCTCTGAAATATCACTTCATTTTGTTGCAGTAAGAACTTGAGACATGTTACATAGGGCAAATTAATTGTAACATCTGTATACTAACTATCAAGCTCAAATGCAGGATAAGCTAAAATCATCTCTAAAAGCACCTTTTTAAATAAGCACTTATATGTGAGGAAGGCAAGACTTCACCCAAAAGCTACAGCAAAAGAGAAAAACACTTGAAATATGAATCTTTGTTAGCAAACACACTTAACATAGTCTGGCCTAGAGTTTAGGAAGCATTCACCCAAGTTATCAATTCAGAAGCAGAAGTATAGGTACAAAGGCTCAACAAAACCACAATGACAGGAAGACTTGCAGCCTTTGGCAAAATCACCCTCTTCTACAAGATAAAAAGCTAAGTCACTATTCTTTCAAAAGAGACCCTCTGATTCTTCACTTTCAGTGTCCTGGGGCAGCCTCAGAGCTGCCTTCTACTTAACAAGAAATCAAGACTGTAATGCCCCCAAGCCGTTACTCCTCCATACTGACCAAACTGGAGAGGAACAAAAAGAAAAAGAATCTTTGCAACTTCACACAGCAACATCTGGATGGGATGCTGAAATTTCTTTCAATTTTTAGCCATTCTGGTGATTGAACATGTGATAAATAGAGCTCCTCCTCTTAGGTCAAAGCTGTTAGTAGTACCTTTTGTGTATCTGTGAAGATTACAACTCCTTGTGTTTTAGAAGCATTTTATCAAGGTAAATTCTATACACATTGTTTCTCCAGAGAAATTGATAAGAAACTTTTAATTTCTTTAAACGGGCAATTTTAGAATAGCAAATTAATTTGCTAAGAGGATAATTGATATCCAGTGCAGTAGTCATCTTTGGAATAGACTTTGATCTTCGTCAGCCATAAACATTTTGGGAAGACCATTTAAAATCTTATAATAGTGGCATTTTTCAGACATAATTCAAGTTATTTGTTTCCTCAGAACTGAAAAGACAGCCTTTCTTCTAATATGATAACATTAGTACATCTTTTAGATTGAAAAAAAAACAACAAACAGTGCTTTCTAACATTTATTTAAAACTGACCTCTCTGTTTTTTATATGCACACCCAGAAATTATTAAGGAGTCCATATTTAAAAGAACAGTCACAGGAGATCTAAGGATCAGCAACATAGAGCAGAACATCATCCATGAAAAGAGAAAGTTTAAACTGTTGCTTGCTTATTTCTATATCATCTGTATGCTGTCTGTAGCCAGTATTTACTTTCCCTTAACAAGAGAGGATAACAACTTACGTAGGCATATTTTGGAGTTAGACTGCCATCTGCTGTACCTTTTAGGTTGAGTTTGAATTTAAATTTTGTATAGACAGTAATACAAGCTGCAGCTCTTTAAATTCATGAATTTAGGAATAATTGATTTGTACACAGAGAGCAAATGTCCACACTTTGCAAACTGTTTTTGAAGACAAATAAAAGTCACTCTCTAGACGGCTTGTCATATGCATGTCTGCAATATTGTGATTCCCAAAAGAAAGTACTGAATCTACTGAATAACCTTCCCCTGATGCAATACAAAATAGTGACAATTCACTTGTCTTTTAAGACCAGCATGCAGAAACTATATATAAAATCATCTATTATTCAGAACAATTTACTTTAGCAGCCACAAAGCTCTGCATTATGATATTGCAAGAACTTTGCCCAGGAGCACCTACCAGCAGTTATTGAAGACTGGATATATTGTATATTATAAACAGCCACTGGTTTTGAGGGCAGTGTTACTCAAAGCATAAGTGCAATCATTATATATTCAGCACCTTGCAGAAGCATGACCATAATTAGCTCAAAAAGTAGAGCTCTTTTTTTGGTTTGCAGGCTCACATATCTGATCTCCCTATAGGTTCCAACTCATTGCAATATCCAACATGCCCTGCTCTGATAATACTATACCTCACAGTAACCTATTGCAGACTGGAGTTGGCCAATAGGGTCCCAGATATATCTGAAACCCTGAAACAAGTACATTTTTGGGGAAAGTAATAATAAATATAGGCTTACCAAATCCTTCCCCCATCCTATCACTTGCTGGCTCCAGTCTGCTGTGGAGTTCTGTGGTGGGTATAAAGTCATCAGAATAGGTATGCTAAGACTAATATTTTAGATCTGATTGTGATCTCACACTGGTGTACATCCAGAGTAACTTCACTACAGGCAAAAGAATTGCACCCACTTAAAAGCAGTGTGCAGGAGAGATGAGAATCAGTCAACTTGGACTGCAAATTTGTATCAGCTTTAAAGTAATATTGTTAGCATGTGGAGACAATCCTCATGAAATGAAATAAATAGTCTTAGATAAATAATTAACTCATTTATCTCCTATTCACAGAAGACAATTCTAGGACTTTGGAAGAACTGCACCATGCCAGTGCAGTATAAATCACAATCAGACCCAATGTCTTTCTTTCAGTTTCTAGAGCCTCCCTATCTGCAAATGATCAGTTTAGCATGTTTTTTTCTTTTTACCAGTTCTTATTAACTCAGAACATACATGGTAGTGCTTGGTTAGAATACTACCAGCCTTTATTTCCTTTAACAGGAGTCATGAACACTGTGAGATCAGATTTTCTAGTCTATTAACAGGAAATATTTGATTGTCTCTGGAATATTGGTGGACCCAGACATTTTGTAGTGTTGTATTATTCTGACATATGGGAGAAATCCGTAATTCTCATGATTTCAACTCTCGGGACAGTGAACTGAAAGAAATCATTATCTCAATTACACTGGTCAGTGGAGTTACTCTCCACTACAGAATCCATTTCTGGATATGTGATTTAGAGCCAGTAAATATTACCACCCTAGTTAAAAGAACATAAACCAGTCCTGCTTACATCTCAATGTGTGTATTGAAAGAATGTGAGAAATAGGTTTCTAGATGCCACAGTAGCATACTGGTTCAGTACAGAGTCAAGAAAAGGATAGTGGAAAATCAAAAAGCTCATATTAGGGGGAAAAATAGATCTGAAGACACTAATTGCCTAGCCTACAGTTAGGTTCATTTCTCATAAGCCTCAAGCTGTTGATACCCGCATTATGAACAGATGAACAGCTTGGTCTACATTCTACTCTATGAGCAGATGGAACATATTTAATATGATTGATTGAGAGGGGTATGTTGACAGTGTTACAGGTACTACTGGGAGGCTAAACCTGCAATCAACCTCTGTTACTTTCCCCAGACTATAATCCCCTCTTTGGCAATTTCTCCCTTTCCTTCTTTTCACTTTTTCTTCTCTTCTCTTTGCCTGTTTTCTTTCCTAACATTCTAGAGTTGTCCTGGGACCAGATGGGTGAAAATTCATGACTTCACACAGTCTACCTAGCATTTTACTGGAACTTCAAATTCCAAGGACATAAGTTTAGCTCCTTTTTCAACAGTTCTTTGTCTATAATACATGTAACCTGAAATGCCAGCTTGCATGGATTTTCTCTTTGGCTACCAGATATTGGCAGAGTACCTTTGTCTGTAATCAGTTGGTTAAGTTGTCTGGAGGAAGTGGATTATTTGGTAGAAGTAGGTAGCAAGTAATTGACTGTCTGCACTTCTGTACTCTTTGATTTAAAGACCATGTGCTTAGGATGGAAAGTCAACAAATCATTCCAAAATACATACAAGGATTTAATTGTAGTAATTAATTCATCTATACAACTCAGTGTACTTTTAAATAGCTTCTTGACTGAAAATAAATGCCTCATCCATCTTAAATATAACAGCCTGAAAGAACAAGTAAAGTCAATAGAAAAATAAATTGCATTACAGAGAGCTCAGACAAATATATTAGACAAATAGACTCTTCCAACTCGACACATATTAAAATTATAAAGTATTTAGGAAGTAGATGCAGCAGCAACATGAACAAATAATCATGCAATAGTCATGCACATAAACTTACTGACATGTAAATGGAAAGGAAAACAAGAGAAACTGAACAATATTTATGAAAACTCTTTTATTAGGAAGGGCTCCCTCCTAAATAATCATGTGGTTCTTTAATGTGAACCCTAGCAGCTTTGGTTTTTTTGTCACAGGAAGAGTAAATGATTCATATGGAATTTTTTTTTAAAGACAAGAAAAGTGAGGTAAGAGAGAGAGAAACTCTATGAAAATAAGTGAACAATGTATATTGTACTAGGAATGCACATGCACACATAGCCTTTATGCCACTGCACCCTTGCATATTGGCTTTTAGCCAAAGCCTGACAGGTGATCATGGTGATATTAGTCAGATAACTATATCACAATTGCCCCCCCCACCATAATTTAAATGCAACAATGTATAGATGGAGGCATAGATGGAGGGCACTGTTCCAATATCAGTTACACGCTTGCCCATTTCTGTTTTATGTGACTGTAGAAGCATGTAATTTGCATGATACTACTGTGCCTTTTTGACAGATGCATTTAAGGTAATCTAGAAGAGGTTAAACTCTTGTTCCAGGCTTTGTCATAAAATGGAGGTACACCTCTCCCATGTTAAAGGAACAACCTAAATAAACCTCTATAGCTGGCATTATTTGTTTGATCTCCATAAATAAGTATTTAAATGTAAGGGGAATTCTGAGATGCTCTCTTAGAATGATGTCATGAAAGAGAAGCTCTGAGGGATTTCATATTCAAAACCCTGGATTTTTGTGCAAATCTGGCTTCTCCTTTTTCTGCTGATGTGAGAACTGCTGCTGCTTTTAACATCTGGTGTTGTCTTAATATCTAGGGAAATTCTTAGGAGCCAAGGAGAATGAAGAGACATTTTCTGCCTCAAGAAATAGAAGTGCCGGTACAGACAGCTGGCTGCTGAGATTCCTATGTTGTTCTGAAAAAAAATACACATCAAAGTAGAACTCCATTTTCTGATTCTGAGGTTGATGAAGTTCAGACTTTAGACATTAGGGTTTTAAATTAACTTCAGAAAGTTCAGGAATTCACAATATTCTTGACTATTAGCACTGAACATCATTGACAATACCTCAGTCTTTTTTCTCTCTTTTTTTTTTTTGAGTTCATCCTACAGGAAAATCTGTTTGTTTGATCCTGTAAGTCCTGCTAGTATAGTGGAAGGATTTTGGTTGTTGAGCTTTATATTCCTTTATGTCACAAAATTTGGAATACAGATCTAATGGGCCCTATTATTCCCTATCTCTGCAGCAGACATTTGCTGTAGCAGCATGCCAGTAGGTTACAAATATGCCTTGCAGGGACTACAAAAGTCTCACTAGCGCACAAATTTTCATTTATGATTGTGATACCAGAATGGTTGATGGTGATGGTGCTCAGGGTAATAGTGAAAGCTGTAATGCAGCAGATCAACCTGAGCCCAGAGAAAAGTCCTGGAGTTTTGAAACCACTTTTGAAGATAACTCAGAGCTGTTAGCCTGCTAGGAGTGAAATTGGATGCACTAGGGCATTTATTTGGCTTTGGAATATGAGCAAAGGAAGAATTTTGCCATTAGAAAATAAAAAAATCAATGCGAGAAGCAGCAGCCTTATTTGTTATAACCCAGGAGTGATGGTGAATGATGACGGATGAAAGAACAGATGAAAACTTTTTTTAGTTATGCCTAAGGGTGGATAGCTGCAGCCTTTATTTTATTTGTTCTGCTGGACCTACACCAATGCACTGAAATGGATTCTGAAATTATTATCCATTAATCAGATCATTAGCCAAAACAAAAAAAAATGAATAAATAATACAGTAAGACAGACAACCTAGCTTGACTTGGAACTGAGCACTTTACTAAAAGCCAAAAAACCCTACCCCTAAATTAAGTAATACATTAGTAATGGAGTAGTGAAAATTCAAGGCCAGAGATCATACATAAAAGGAATGTTAGAAATGAAAAAGACCAAGTGGTAACATAGTTTTGAGCAGTTTGGACTTAGAGTGAATGCTGGTAAGACCGAGGCTATGGTGATTGAGAAAGGAGGACTCACCATGAAGGCAGGGAGTCTAGAAGAGAGATATAATTTAAATACCTAGGATCAATGGTTGCTGAGAAAAGTGCCCTCCTGTGTGATGGCCTGTATTTTACTAACGCTGCTTGGTGCAAAGGGTGGGAGCTGACCCCAGTTCTTTGTGACAAGAAGATATCAATAAAGCTAGATGGTAGTGCTTAAAACTGTTGTTTGACCATCCTAATATACAGAATAGAGACTTGACCAGCCACTAGACAAGAAGTCAATATGCTCTCCATTATAGAAATGAAGATGTTGAGATGGTCAAAGGATTGGACACTCTGTGATAGGAAAAGAAATGAGGTTGTCAGGGACCTAATGTGGGTTGCTCCAGTTGAAGACAAGTTGAGGGAGGCTAATGGATGTCAATATGGGCATATCCAGTGGAGACCAGAAATCTGTAGTGGAAGGATGACTCTTGCAATGATCATGGATGAAAGATGACCAAGGGACAGACCAAAGACATGGTACATGGACCTCCAAGAGACCAATCTGCATGACAAGCAGCAGCTCCTCCAGCCACCCCCTGGGCCGCCCACCCACCTCTGCTTTTGCTGCCTTCGGAACTGCTGCTCAGGTGGTCCCAGGGCCAGCCACACCGGTCACTGCTTGGACTGTTCCCGGGTCTAGCTGCCTGGGGCTGTGCAAGCAGCGACTGGTGCGGCTGGCCCAGGGGCCACCCACCCACTTCTGCTCCAGCCACTCCCAGGGCCAGCCACACGAGCGGCTGCTCGGGCAGTCCCCAAGGCCAGCTCCAGGTTGGCCCCAGGGCCACTCCAGCAGCACTGCTGTGGCTGGCTGCAGAGCTGCTCCAGCTGTGGCTGGTGTGGCTGTCTCCAGGACTAGCAGCCCTGGGGTCAGCCACACCAGCCACTGAAGAAGTCACAGAGGTCACGGAAAGTCACAGAATCTGTGACTTCCGAGATCTCCATGACAGACACGGAGCCCTAGTCATTAGTGATTCCCTAAACCTACTTCCAGAACTTAAATTAACCAGCAAAAATGCACCTATTTATCATTGTACAGATACACCCAAAGGAACAAGAACCTTCTATCTACCCATGTAAGAATTTAGTAACTCTACAATTGGGAAAAAGGAGAGAAAATGGTTAATTGATAGGGAATCTTGGGGTTTAGATTCTCATCTGCAAGGCTGCTAGCATAGGACAACATCTTTTGGACAATTTCTATAGAATTTAAGAGTGATAACCTTTCTATAGGTTTCAGAGTGGTAGCTTTGTTAGTCTGTATCAGCAAAAACAACGAGGAGTACTTGTGGCACCTGAGAGACTAACAAATTTATTTGGGCATAAGCTTTTGTGGGCTAAAACCCACTTCATCAGATGCATCCTTCTTTAGATTCTTAAACCATAGCCAGGATACTTCTTAATTAGATTCTGTAGAAAGTATATCCTTCGGTATTAAGGACCCATTAGAAGAAAGCACTTAAGCACATGCTTAAGTCCATCCATGCTCAGGACAGCACTTTAGCTTGTGCTTAAGTACTGCACTGAATAGTGGTGCCTTCAAGGCTTAAATTTCTAGAGGAGCACATACCCAGCTACACCCCTTCATGGGTGCAACATATTCAATCCCTGTAGACTTGGCCAGCCCTTCAGAGCAACAGCACTTGTATTTTCCCCTCGTGACCCAGCAAGGGAACCCTCTCTAGGCTCTCAGTTCCTCAGTGATCACCTTTTCTGGAAGGAGACACATGTCTCTCTCCAATCTGATGGGTTTTATTTTGCTGGATGCACAGTTCCCTGCCTACACTATGAGTTCTTTAGCAAGCCAGATGCCCTAAACGGCCAGCATCTGCACTTGGCTTTCTCTCCAGAAGCTTCAAACAGCGTAATTGCCCCTGTGAGTTACCACACAGCCCTTTCTAAGTATTGCTAAAATGAAAGCCTTACAGAGAAAACATATTTAAAATGTTTAAAAAATTCTTTACACCCATGCTAAAAAATTCCACAAAGATCACCCCAACTCCAACAAGGGCTCTGGTAAGATTCAGTTCTACAAACACCAGAGTGGGTTTTGTGGTTACAAGTTCATGACAGCTTTTTCTCAGAACAAGACCATATATGTATTAGTCTTTCCTTTACACAGTTGGGGTCTTCACCTAATCATGGTGTCTGACTATGTCAGTCAGTCAGACAATGGTTCTCTCCTCAGGGTATAGTCTCAAAAGATAGAGGTGGGAATTTTCATTTACTTCCCCACAGGTATTTCATAGCAAACACAGTTAACTTTGTTCCAAAAGTTCCTTCTTGTCTGGAACACTGTTTAAATTAGTTCTCTGAAGCTCATAACACTTCCCAGGGTTTACATTAGCCCAGGAAAGACAATCCCACAGTAATACATAAACTTTGCATTTATAATGCAATGAATTCCAAAGCTATTTAAACTTAATTCAGTAAGGTCTCCAAAAGATATTGCAGGAAATTGCTATATCTATCACACATGTGCCTGCATGGTTCTTATGTGGAGTAACTGCAAATTTACCCAGCTCTTATGGAGGCTCTGCAAGGGAAGGAGAAGATTTCTTACTCCATTCCCGCTCCACCAAATTGTCCAGATGCAAATACTGTTTGAATGCAGAAATCTGAGTTTGAGAGAATTAAAATAAAAGAACCTGATTTGGTCTAATTTACACCAATGTAGCTCAGTAGTCCCACTAAAGCCATGAGTTACACAAGAATCAGACTCATAGATGCAAAAACCTGTGCAAGCAGGTTTTGAGGCACCTTTAAACAATGCAACCCCTACTCTCTAGGTAGAGTATTGGCCAAAGCATTAACTATTTTCCAGATAATTTTTTGTTTTGGTTTGGTTTTTAAATCCTGTTTCAGTTATTGGAGTAGCTGATGTAGGTTGCCATCACATTTTTTTTCAAACACAATAAATAATAAACCAATCTTTTTTTCAAAACATTTGCTCCCTAGCAAACACCTTCTAGTTTGTCTATAATTATCCTGTGCAAGTGTGTAAATCTCTGCCTGGAATTCATTTTTTCCACCTAAGTTCAAAGCTACAAAATAAGGTTTGTTATAGACTCTATAATATAGAGACCTGGACATAACTTAAAAGCCAAAATGGTCCAAACATCACTATCAAAATGGATCAAAACATGATGATTTCTAAAATATAGCAATAAAATACCAATGCTTTTAGGAAAATATAGAAATGGGGGGAAATAATTTGCTAGCAACTGCTGAGGTTTGCAAGAAAATCTTAAAAGTGAGCAATCTGGAAAAAAATGCAGGGTGTTATTCTGATTTCATTTGCATCACTCCTACACCAATACTCCATTAATTTCAAAGGAGGTGCTCCTGATTTGAAGCTGTTTAGTGAGAGCAAACTCAGGCCTGAACACATTTATGGAAAATTTATAAAACTTGTTCAGTTCTCAGGATCCATTTGTAATACAAATTCATGTTGCTTTAAATTGCTTGCTTTTAACATCTATTTTTAATGCCTCGTACGTAACCTCCTAATATTTTTTTAGCTTCCTTCTTTTTGTACGCAATGGATAACATCTAAAGCGTCTTTCAAAATACAGTTTTCTGAGTTAGATTTAAATTTTTTAAGTGAGTAATTCAGTAAGCAACAGGCTTTAATTGACATTAAATAAATGTTATGTTTTTTTCCTCATCATGTAATAGATTGGAAGAAAGAGGTTATTTTGCACTCAATCTTGTAGCTTTTACTTGGACAAAATTCTCTACTGACTTCAAGAAAAGTTTTGCCTGAGTAAGAAATGCAAGTCAGGACAAAATTTTGAGCTTTGATTTGCACCTTTTTGATTCCTCTGAGTAACCCTTACTCATGTGAGTGTTCCCTCTTACTTCAATGGGACAATTTATGCTGGTGTGATGGCTCTACAAAGCAGGGGACTACAACTCCCATCAGCCCCCTCCCCACTGCACTTCCCTTTCACCTGGCCAGGTAAGAAGAAAGGTCCTGACTCCTGAACCGGAAGTGGCCAGGGTCTGCAGAAAGCTGAAGCAGGTGCGTGCAGCAGCCAACCTCAGGTAAATAGGGAGCTGAAGAGAAGGTGGGGGCAGGAAACAAATGCAGAACTGTGTGTGGATACCCGATGTTGCAGCTGGGTGCAGATCTGTGTAGGACTTATGGGGGAGCAGCAGCACTTGGCAGAGGGCCCCTCCAGGGAGAGAGACTGATTGAGCCTGCCATGTAAGCTCCTATTTGTTTGGAATAGAAACTGTACTGGAGAGGGCACCCCAAATACTGGGCCTGAAAAGCCCTGATTCCAGCGACCCAAACAAGGACCATTGTTGCTCACTTTGAACTGTCACTGTTTGAGCCTCTCAATCTAAAATATTTGCAACATTTACTTTTCCTGCCAGCTTTAGTAAAAATCTTTCCCTTAGCCATGTGTCTGAGTGGTTATTGGGACATCCCACCGCTTGCTCCTGAAACACATATAGTGCTTGATACTGAGACTGGGTACTCTGAGCTACTGGTGCCCTATGGGTTAGGGATACAGAGTAATCCCATAATGACTTGGGTAATGATACTCACAGGAATAAAGTTTAAAGGATCAGGTCCTTACTTGATTTACATTTTATGAACTAGAATTCTGTAGTTTTTGGATTTCACTCATGAGAGAGCTGGATCAAAAAAAAGAAGAGCAAATTGCATTGCTTTCCTTGTTCTTATGTATATGAAATGACAATAGACTATGCAGAATGTCACTGGTTCATGGTAAATCTATCTCAGTACATGTGTCTTTTGGGGCAGGGATGTGAAAAGAATCCCTTTTTGTGCATGCTGAATCCAATTTACCTATTTTGAAAATATTTTCTCATTCTTGTTGGAATAAGAGACCATTGGTACTTGAAGTTAAATAGCTATCTCCAATAATGGTACATATTGCTCATCTGGGATCCCTGTATCAAATGAGCTGCTGTTCAGTTGTAGAAATGTATTTCCTAAATTTTCATAAAGCAACATTTCTTTTTATTATTGGCCATGTTCAGTTTACATATCTGAGATATAATACCTTTCCTACCTAGCTTTCCAGTAACAAAAAAAATCAATTGCAGTTTATTTTGGGTTTTTTGTTTTTTATTTTTTAAAAAAATATTGTGTTTTTTAAAATAACATGACTTCACTAAAGCACTCCCTTTTACATGCCTGCTGCTTACAGGATAAGCAGTGCTCCTCAGAGTGTTCCTGGAAGTGTTCCTCACAGGGATAATATACTCAGTCTCCAAATGACTGAGGGCTGATCTTGTGTTTTACCAACTCCAACTAGCTTGCTCATAAACAGATGTGCCATGGCCCTACAAGTCTTGGAAGAGACAGGAGTTAGGGGAGGAGGACAGAAGTGGAAGGGCAACACAGGCAGAAGGGTTTATAACCAGGAGGTCATTCCAGAACCTGGGATTGAACACATTACTGCTGAGTGTCAGCATTGCCTTGCTCGCTAGCACATAGCTGAGAAACCCACTGCCAAATGGGGTGTCTCCATCACCCTCTAGTGATAGGTCCACATTGAAGAAAACAGCACTCTATTGCTACCAGTTACTCCATTAGATCTACAGCATGGTCCTTTACCACTTGAGCTAAAGATCCCAGTTCTGCTGATGTCCCATGTGAGGGATCAATATGGTTCTATATGATTGATCGGTTTTTTTTTAAGTAGGAAATTACATCCTAAAGAACATTAAGGATTCATATACAAGCACTCAATAGTTAAGAAATGCCAGAATTAAGGTTGCTCATACAGCATTAATTTGGCCTCTTTTTGGGTATGCATTCTGATAGTCTTTGATTACATGATCACACTTTTTTCCCCATGGGACCTCTCAGGGCCTGAACTCTGGGGTACAGATGTGGGGACCTGCATGAAAGACCCCCTAAGCTTATTTCTACCAGCTTAGGTTAAAAACTTCCCCAAGGCACAAATCCTTCCTTGTCCTTGGAGGAGTACTGCTGCCACCACCAAGTGAATTAGACAAAGATTCTGGAAAAGGACCATTTGGAGTTCCTGTTTCCCCAAAATATCTCCCCAAGTCCCTTTACCCCCTTTCTTGGGGAGGCTTGAGAATAATCTACCAGCCAGATAGGTAAACAAGGTGAGCACAGACCAGACCCTGAGGTTTTTAGGACACTAAAAACCAATCCAATTCTGAAAAAAAAACCAGAACTTTATTATAAAGAAAAAAAGTAAAAGAAGCACCTCTGTAAAATCAGGATGGAAGATAATTTTACAGGATAATAAGATTTAAAACACAGAGGGTTCCCCTCTAGGCAAAACTTCAAAGTTACAAAAACAGGGATAAACCTCCCTCTTAGCACAGGGAAAATTCACAAGCTAAAACACAAAAGATAAGCTAACACATTTCCTTGCTATTACTTACTATTTCAGTAATATTAGATGTATCATTTCAGTAGGAGAAGGATTACTTGCTTGGTCTCTCTCTTTGTTCCGGAGAGAGCACCCACACAGAGCACAAAGCAAAAACCTTCCCCCTTAGATTTGAAAGTATCTTCTCCCCTTATCGGTCCTTTTGGTCAGGTGCCAATCAGGTTATTTGAGCTTCTTAATCCTTTACAGGTAAAGGAGGGATTTTATGCTCCCCTTAGCTCTACGTTTGTGACAAGACTCCTGCCTCATTCAATGCACAGGACAAACTGTGCTCTGAGAATGAACCAGGATTTCATATTGAATGAAGCTGTTGTCTGTAGGAACCCTGACTTGTCTGTTGCACTAGTTAGAAGGTGTGCAGTGAATGAGGCAGGGACTGCAGGAAGAGAAAAGAGGGTCTCAAGGGTAAATCATTTTAGTACCACCCTGGTGAATTGGATTGTATCCCTGCTTCTGCCACAGAATTCCCATGGGAGTCTGGGCAAATCACTTAAACCAAATCTTTTCACAGGTGGCCACTCATTTTGTGTTCTTTATTTTCTAGGTGTCCAACTTGAAAGCCTGGGGTTGATCTGCAGGGGTGCTGAGCACCACAAGTGCAACTGAAGTCAATGGGAGCTGTGTTTTTAACATATGAAATGCTATTTAATTATTTGAAAAATCAGGTCCTATGTGCTTCAAATTGGGCACTTTTCATATTTTTGGATTTAATCTCTGCGTCTCAGTTATCCATTTAAAAAATGATATTTGGCCCACACCTCACTTATTGTTCTGAAGATAAATGCATTAATGTTTCTAAAGACTTAGGAACTAAACTGAGACCAGCATAGGCAAGCTCATGAGGAAATTAATAATTCTGTATTTAATGCAGGGTTTGAATAGTGTGCAGTAAATAAACCACGAACCACACCTTCAATGATAAGGCTATAAAGAAATAATGTAACTATACAGGACACTGAATGAGGCAGGGATTCTGTGGGGAAAAATAGTATGTGATCATGTAATTAAAGACTGTATCCTAATGCATATGCACAAGGAGGCCAAATGAAGCTTTTTATAGATACAAAAGGCCAGAATTAAGGTTATATTTTGACTGCTTGAATTTTAAACCTGAACATGCTTTTAACATGGATTTTTAGATGTTTACTCATTCCTATATATATTCTGAGGACAAATAGAAGCTATCTAGTGGTTTATATTTTATTTTCTCTTCACTTTCATTTTTCTATTATATTAATCCATAGCACCTTTTAAGCTCTACTTGTGACCAACATATTAACAAAGTAATTGGATATATACTAGTATTTACCTTAGTCTGGCAAAGAGTAGTTAACATTTTGGGAGGATCCTTAGCCAAAAAAAAAAAAAAGTTGTACAGACACAGTGAAATCAAGTAACATTTTTTCAGTCCATCATTGTCCAACCATATTAGACAGGACTTCAGTCACAAAAGACATATTAGGAAAATTTAGCAACTCAAGGCTCTCCCAACGTTCTTACTTCTGCCCAGTTCAAGCCTCTTGTCCTGAATATTATGGTTGGTGGTTGATGGACTGAATAAAGTTATTTGATTTTTGCTGTCTCTGCATGTTTTTGACTCACTAGTTTTTCTTTGAGGACAGTTCCTCCCAAAGTATCAGCTACTCTTTGCCATGCCAAGGTAAAATATTAATCCATACACTGTTTGCTTTATTTTATTTCTTGTCCACATATTAAAGTTTCTGACAAACTCACTGTATACTAGCCCTTAAGTGTCTGATTTTCAGTTTGGCTGCGTGCGAGTTTTGTATACATTTGCATGCCTCTAACTTTCTAAATTCTACCTTTGATCATTATTATCTCATTCCTATAACATCTTCTTTTAATGACTCAGCAGCACTGGTGTGCTGTATGTTGGTTTGAGTTGGATGAAGGCTTAGAGATGAATGAATTCTAAAACAACTGTTACCAGCTGTAACCTCTTCAACAACTAAAAGTCTGAGAAATAACCAGAGAAATAGGAATAATTAAGATTAAGGAATTAAAAAGCTGCCGATTTGCTACCTAGCGTTGTCCATATGCCATGCACTGCTCCTCTAGACATTGGGGAAAAGAAATTGTGAAAGATGAGGAAGGGAACCCAATCTGGCGCCTTTATCTCTTGCTTGAAGAGCTGCCATGCTTAATGTGTGTGAAGCCTGTCAGAACTTCTCATAAACAATGTAGCTTTATACAATTTCACAATTTCACTTATTATGCAAGTGTTTCTTGTAAAACAATTGATTTCTTTAAAAAAAAACTAATTTTAAAACATTAACCTATCAGTACTTTTATGTTTAATATTTTAATAGACTATTAATGCACAATTTGAATGTTATAAAATCTATTTACAGTGTTCATTGTAGAAAAGACAAAAAGAAAAATGTCATTAAATTCAGGAGCAGTAAATGGCCCTCTTTAATTACCTTAATTTTGGAAGGCAAGTCATTAGAATATGCTTTATTTTCTGTACGGATCTTTACACATATAAAATGCAGTGAAAAACTTTAATTTGATTTTCTTTACTCTATCTCCAGGGAGTCCTACATCTCTCACAGCAGCTTGCAGGCCCTCTGATAATATACAAGTTTCTTAATGTTTTGCCAGTCATTGCCAGCATGTCGGTTTTCTTTTACCTTCTGTGTTCTTTTCAAAGCAATCCACCCTCTTTCCAGAGGCAGATTAGAGGTTTGTGGGGCCCTGAGCCATAGCAAGTGGGGGCTCCTCCCCATCCCTTCTGCCTGCATTCCCTCTCCATCCCCCCACTCCTGCCGAGGAGCGGGGTTGGGGTATAGGGGCTTCCCCACCCGGCACTCCTGTGCCCTAACCCTGCTCCCCACTGGGCAGGCGGGTGAAGCAGCTCATGGCGCAGTCCCGCCCATTTTTCCAGGGGGCCCCCAATTGGCTGGCGCCCCTGGGCACAGGGTCCATTGGCCCAGTAGCTAATCTGCCACTGCCTCTTTCATTACCTGTCACTTCCTTGTCCAATGTGCTGAGCTCAGCCACCAAGTTTTCAAACCTCTCTTTTGAGTGGTCACAGAATTTTACATTTTACATCTACAATATTACATTTCTGCTAATAATTGCTTACCAAGAGTATCCTTTCTCTCTGTGTTGTCTGTGCCATTTGGATGATGGGTCTCAAGCATGATCAGAAGACTGATATGTAACAATATGTGTCAATAAAAGAGAACATGCTCATTGGGACAAAGAAGGAGCATTGGAGAAGAAAAGTACATTCTGTTTTTAAGACACTGGACTTACTCCCTCCAGTTATTATTCGGGCCATAAGGCTGGAACCCTGAGAGAAGGAGGAAGCTAAGCTTCCCTTATTTTCTGACTTGTTCGTTTTTTTCAGGAATAAGCAAGAAGTAGGTCCAATGACATCTGTCCCTACCTCAGAGAGACATAGTGTGGCATAAGCTTCTCCCACTGAAAGAGTCAGGGAGGGGAGAACTAGCTATTAATTTCCTTTTAGCAGGGACTGGGAAGAGTCTGAGGCCCTATATAACACAAGGCCTTCTACCTCTTAAGGAGGTCTAGAGAAGGCAGCACTGAGGAAGTGTTGTTTCAAGGACCTAGGACAGTATAACCTGTTGGTAATAGTCACGTAGGGACTTACCTGTCTGGAAAAGGTTATTGATGCTTTTAAGTAGACAACTTTGGGGACCCAAAAGGACTTCGATCACTAAATACTCTGGATTCCAGGTGATGATGGTTTATATTAGTAAATATAGAGTTAGGACTGAAAGACCTACGGGCCCATTGTCCTGGGTACTGTAAAATACAGGAAAGCGACAATTCCTGCTCTGAAGGGCTTACAATCTAAAATAACTGGATATGGCCTTGTCTATATGGAGAGTGAATGTGTGGCTAGCTGCAGTGTAAATCTACCATGCACTGCCATGCACAAACTGGCCATGTCGACCCCACAACCATGCACTGAAAGTTCTGTAGTGCACTTTGATCTACTAGCGGAATCAACATGGGCAGTTAGCTTTATCAGTCACAGCTTATCAATCTAAATACTGTGATGATGGCAAATAATGAATTCTCTCTAAGTTGAAGTCTTTAAATCATGATTTGAGGACTGCAGTAACTCAGTCAGAGGTGAGGGGGCATATTACAGGAGTGGGTGGGTAAGATTCTGTGGCCTGAAATGCACAGGAAATCAGACTAGATGATCATGATGGTCCCTTCTGCCCTTAAGGTCTATGAGTCTTTGATTAGGGAGTACTAAGGATTTGTCTACATCGGCGTTTTAAAGCAGATTAAACTGAGTTAATCTGGTTTGAAAACAGTTGCGTGCCCATGATGCAATCCATCACTGCGCATTATCTCTGCATTTGCCATGACCCCTCAAGTTCTCTTGCCAAGAACACTAGGTTTGCTGTGAATTGAATTAGTGCGGTCTATTGTTCGTGTGGACGCAATTGCTGTGCACCACTTTTTCATGCTTCCAGTGGCTTTTCCACAGTTCTTTGCAAGTTGATGTTACTGACCTGTCTCTTTACCAGTCTGATCTCCCCTGCAGTGGGATCAAGTTCCCAAGTTGCCCCCTTCCCCTTGAAAATCTGGCATGGAGTCAGCATTTGCCCATTTGTTCCTGCATCCCAGTGTATCAGCATTCATGCAATACAACTGCAATAGCACTTTAAAAACCCCACAACATCCCTCATTCAGCTGCTTGGGGCTATGCTAAGATCCTGAATTATTGCCAGCTGGGGAGAAGCATCAGGGCAGGAAGCTTTTAGGGCCAGAGACCAGAATAAAGACCTTTTTTTGGACAATGCAAAGCAGATGTCTGTGAGGGGCCAAGACCCGGATGCCGACAAGGGCCAAAAAAAAAATCAAGCAGCTCAGGGCAAATGAGGGACAAAAAGAGACAATATAGCAGGGGACATGTGACCTGTCCTTTATATGATGAACTGGACAGGATCCTACACAATGATAGAACAAACTATCCAAGACACCCCACACCCTCTGCCCCACTGAGGACAACCACCAAGGCCCCCCCAGAGGATGAGCTGGAGGATGTTGGAGAGGAGCTGTCCCCTGAGAGCCAAGATATTTTTGGGACACAGGATCCTGATACTGGCCAGCTGGAAAGCCAGCCCCAGTCCTGCCCTGTTGCAATGTACTCCAATTCCTGCCATGTGTCAGCCAACCCAGAGTCCCAACCAGAAACACAGGTTGTTACAAAAAGAGGCAGATCCCCTGGAGGGAACTTCGGCATGTAAGTACCTATCCTTAACATTTATTATTTATTAGTGTTGTGCCATACTGTTGTTCTGCTCCCCGGTGCCCCATGGCCACAGCCATTAGATGCATGTGAGCTAGGAGCCCTTCTGGGTATCCAGCCCCTGTCTTCTTCCTGTCACTCTGCCTTTCAAACAGCAAATGCACACTTGACCTCCATTCTGCAACAACTCACATGATAGCACTCAAGTTGCACCAATAGCGTGCACACAGGACACATGTTCCATTTTCAATTTGCATTGTGTGAAAACATAGTTCTGGTTGCGGCAAACTGAGGGAGTAGAGTTCTCGGGGGTAATCCCATAGCATGCAATGATGAGCCATAATTTACCTACCTGTATTTTAAATTATTTTTATTATGAAACAATGGTAATAAAGCCAAAAATAAAGTTTGAATTGAACCAGTGGATAAATATCAATATTTTTTTATTTAAAAATACATTTACCAAAATAATCTATAGACTAACCAACAAAAAGCAAATCTTTAAATAAAACAATAGTGAAAACCAAATGGATAGTGCAACAATGCAAACAGTGCAAACATAACAAGGTGGGGAGAAGTTAAATTTACAGGCATGTATAGGTTTTCCCTCTGCCTCTCCTTGTATACAGAGTTACCGGGGCTGAGTGCGATGGCTCAATGTTTTCTGGTGCATTGTAGGGCTCAAAAGTGCTGGGCATCCAGGTGCCCATGTTCTCAGTGGGAGATGTTGGACCTGAGAGAGGAATGGCCTCTGGAACAAGTGTTGCCTTGGTAAAGCAGGGAGGAGTTGCTGCTGGTCCCAGTAGCCAGGATTGTTTAGGAACTGGAGGATCTAATTGGGTCCCTGTGAGGGGGTGGTCTACCCTGTATGGGCAGTACTGCCTACTGGTCAGTCCACTTCACTACCTGTCATGAATATTTAAGAGTTGAAAGGACTGATTATAGATATAAGGACATGGGAGATATTGGGAGAGAGGAAGTAGTCCCAGTAGTAAGTGGGGTTTGAAGAAAACCCTGGTACTATTTCTTGAAGGGTGAGGAGCCTGGCAGAGAGGGTAGGGCAAGGCTCCCTTTTCTCCCAACCAATTGGGGATGAGCTGGGAGAAGGGACCAGCATAAATGCTGCCTCCGCCTTCATAGCAGGGCAAATGCCTGCAGACACTGACAAGAATAAGAAGGCTCCTGCAGAGCCCAGAGTTAGCAGGCAGCAGACAGTGGCAGAAGAAGGCTGCCAAATCTTCTGAGCCCGGGGACTAAGTGGAGCCAGCTGAAGGAGACAAATTGCAACCCAGCTCCAGGAGAGAAGGAGAAGACAGGCTGAGAGAGAAATTTCAACCCAACGCCAAGAGAAATGCTGGGGACTCCTAAGAAGGAAAGGGACAATAATTGCTTGAACTACCCAAGTTTCGGAGAAAGGGCAGGGCTTCTGCCATAAGGAGAGACATAAAGACTGAGAAGATAACCCTGAAGGGACTGGTAACATGATCTCCTAGGAGAGCTGCATTTCTTTTTCCCTCTGGATCGCTGGGTACAGCCTCCACCTCTCAGTCAGTCTGGTTTTCCTCTGGGACTCTGCCATGAGTTCTCCAAACATCTCATCTCCAGTCTCCTCTTTCACACACTCTGCTTGGTCAGCCTGTTAGCAGTAGATAGAGGCCCTAACCTTGACATTCTGGCAAGTACAGTGGCTATTGGAATATGGAAAAAATAGTCATTTATTGTTCATATTTCAGACAGGCCATGATAGTAATCTTTTAATATGCATATATGACTTGACTTCCCTGAGACTCTTCCCATTCTTGAGGGAACCTCAGAGATGGTAAGGGGCCTGCATGTGAGGAGGTGCTGGGTGCATTGGTATTTCTGTCTGCTGTTTGTGCAGTTATACTGTTGGGAATAGGGGAGGTTGGAATTATGTTTCCATTTTGGTTTTGCAGTTTTGTCTGTGTGCTGGAGGCACTTCTGTGGTGTTGGAGGCTTAAGGGGAAGCTGTTGGGATGGGGAGGGGGACATTGAGAGCTGAGATGGATAGTAACCTTCTCTGCATCCCCTTTAGGCTGTCCTGACTCTTGATGACTGAGGTGGGAGTCTAAGAGGCAGAGAATGGCCTCATCCAAAAAAGGTAAAGGTTAGACCAACAAGATATGCTGTGAAGTTATTCACCAGGATATGGCCCCCAGAATTATTGCAGGAGTAGAAGCAGCTTGCAAGCTATGGTAGGTGGATGGGCACGTTGCTGTTCCTTATAATGTGTGAAATAAAATCAAGCCATTCCTCAATCTTAAGTTCTGTTATGTCTCCCCATGCAGAGAAAAATAGGGTTCTGCAACGATTGTCAACTAGAATGTGTGTTTTTCAGGGCATTTAAACCTCAGCAGGGAGAAATTCTGTTTGTACCTTTACCCGGCATATAATGTCCATGTATGCCTCATGTAAACTATGAACACCAATGTGACAATGCGGTTCTGGCGGAACCCAACTGAGAGTGCCAACTCAGGACAAATTGCTCAAATAGGGCAGCTACAGCCCAAGGCCGGGGTTTTTCCACCTCTAAGGCAAACCAAACCAGCCAGACTAAGACTTCGGTCTCACCCCACTGGCTAACCGCAAGTCTCGCAAGCAATCTCCTAAGACACTCCAGTTTCCCAGTATTACCACCAGTGCCACACGTTATGGGGACAAATGGTTATAAAAACCAATATCCCAGTAAAAGAAAAAGGTTCTCCTGATCCCAAAGGACCAAGCCCCAGACCCAGGTCAATATATAAGTCAGACCTTACCCACAAATCACGCTACTGCCAATCCTTTAGAATCTAAAATCTAAAGGTTTATTCATAAAAGGAAAAAGATAGAGATGAGAGTTAGAATTGGTTAAATGGAATCAATTACATACAGTAATGGCACAGTTCTTGGTTCAGGCTTGCAGCAGCGATGGAATAAGCTGCAGGTTCAAATCAAGTCTCTGGAATACATCCCCAGCTGGGATGGGTCCTCAGTCCTTTGTTCAGAGCTTCAGTTTGTAGCAAAGCCCCTCCAGAGGTAAGAAGCAGGATTGAAGACAAGATGGAGATCAGGCATCAGCCTTATATAGTCTTTTCCAGGTGTAAGATCACCTCTTTGTTCTTACTGTGGAAAATTACAGCAAAACTTTGCTGAGGTACAAGGCGTATCTGCCTTCTCTCAATGGGTCCATTGTATAGCTGATGGTCCTTAATGGGCCATCAAGCAGGCTAGGCAGAGCTAATCTCAGCTTGTCTGGGATGTCACCCAGAAGCATAGCATAAGTTTGCCATACAGACAGTATAGAGCCAATATTCATAACTTCGACTACAAAACTGATACATACATATAGACAGCATAATCATAACCAGTAAACCATCACCTTGTCCTAGACACCCCATTTGACCCCCTTTATACAAGATTTGGGTGCCACTACAGGACCTTGGTTGCAACAATGATCTATATGGTCCCAGTTTATGTCAATAACGTCACAACCAACCAAACTTATTTTCCTGTAACCACTGTCTCAATGAACTGTTCCATTTTGCATGAATGAATTTTTTCTCTGTATTTGAATGTGCTGTGGGAGTGGGGTGGGGCAGGGTGGGGTAGGGGTTTCGGCTGCACCATATTTCTAGCTGCCATTTTGAATGGGCAAACGGGATGGTGTGGGAAGGTTCACCAGGTAGGACAGATGAGGGAAGTGAAAATGAAAACAAGCAGATGGGGAAGTGTCCTTCATGTTATGGGTCTTGAAAACTGTCATAGTTGTGGTTGTAGCACGAGACAGAGGCCGATTGCCCTGGTGCAGCAAGGTGGACACATTTAGAGAGCTATGTGGGATTTTTCCATTACTTAGGAAAAGGCTTCAGAAAGCTTGAGATTCAGTGCCTTAAATATTTGTATAGACTGATCATTAATTCATACTGATAAGTTATGTAAAGGAATAACTTCTGTATGTTTTTGCACAATATACCAGTCAAAGTGGTAAAACAGTTGCACAGAAACTGCCTGCTTTTATCTACTTCAGTGCTATTCAAGTGGGAATTGGCACAGCAACAGAGCAATTACTTGTTCATGCTGCAGGCACTGAGGCCTGGTTATATAGAGTTGTCCATCATCTCTGATGTGAGTGACACAGCACCATCTCTTTAGTTGTCTAGACCATACAGACATAAAAATGTGTCTTGTAATTTGCATACCATATCAATTATTTAAAGAACTGGAAGATATGTGTAAGTTAGTTAAGAATCTATTTATTTTAAAAAATAGAGCAATGTTAAACATTTTTAGCATGATTCAAATTTCTAGCCAGCAAATATTATAGCTCTAAAAAGCAAAGAAATCACAGGAGAGTCAAGATGATATAGGTGTAGGAAGGAAGTCATTGCTTTCAGATAAAGAGGGACTGGGGTGGGGCATATAAAAAGTGAAGATGCTTTTAACAGCTTGTCCAAACTTTTTCAATGTATTTTTAATTGGATGGCATTTTTAAAAAATGTACAGTCTCTCTGTATAGTGATACACAAACTTTAAATTAAAAAATACTTAGGCATAACAGAGTAACACTATAAACATTCTACTACGGTTCAGCAGATGTTTATATAACAAACAAGAGAGAGGGATCAATAAATGTTTCAGACAGATATTGGTCCATGTAGCTTGTTCCCCATGGTATGTATAGTAGCAGGGTTTTTTTTAATCAGGTTTATGAATATTTTACAGTGGAATATGTGACTGCTTCAAATCATTCTATAGTTGTAAGTATTCATACAAATTCCTAATTCTGTCATTGGTAGATTAGCTTAGATTCTACATGCATTTATTTCTTTATTTTACTTTATTTGATCTTTCTATTCTGAAGGCTTATTAAACACAAATACTATAGAGAAACAAGACACATTGGAAAATCCAGATGATAATGTTATTTTTAAGTGTGTGTATTTATGAACTGACAGCAGATTTAATGCAGCATCCTTATCTATGCACCTGTTTAAATAATGTGCCACAAGTTTGTGCACATATTTTATGTTCTTAGGAGTGGAATCACTTTACATGTTCCAATGGAGATTTTATTTTAATAGGTCCTGTGATCCACAAAATTACCACAAGATGTCCCTGTTTGTTCAGTTTTCTCATTGTACAAGATGTTAGACTAAAACAATGAAGAGTCGTTGTGGCACCTTAGAGACTAACAAATTTATTTGGGCATAAGCTTTCATGGGCTAGAACCCACTTCATCAGATGCATGGAGTGGAAAATACAGGAGCAGGTATAAATACATGAAAGGATGGGAGTTGCCTTACCAAGTGTAAGGTCAGTCTAATGAGACAATTCTACTAAGGGAGGAAAAATAACTTTTGAAGTGATAATGAGAGTGGCCCATTTCAGACAGTTGACAAGAAGGTGTGAGTAACAGTAGGGGGAAATAAGTATTGGGGAAATTAGGTTTAGGTTTTGTAATGACCCAACCACTCCCAGTCTTTATTCAGGCCTAATCTGATGGTGTCCAGTTTACAAATTAATTCCAGTTCTGCAGTTTCACATTGCAGTCAGTTTTTGAAGTTTTTTTGTTGAAGAATTTCCACTTTTAGGTCTGCTATTGAGTGACCAGAGCGGTTGAAGTGTTTTCCTACTGATTTTTTGAATGTTATGATTCCTGATTTGTGTCCATTTATCTTTTGCCTAGAGACTGTCCGGTTTGGCCAATGTACATGGCAGAGGGGCATTGCTGGCACAATGTTGGACTACTGTGTTGATTGAAGGGCCGAATAACACAAGGTTAATGAATCCCAAATTTGACCGGCTTGTTTTTCCTTCCTTTTTCATATATCTGTACCCATGAAATTCTTTGGCCAGATTCCCATTTCATACTTATGGGAGAATTACATGCAGAATTATATTTCCTTAGTTATATTTCTGTTCCCATCACATGGTGTGACACAGCCTACTTCTAGGCTATGGGAGCAGCATGTGTTGCAGAAGGTATTTCAGAACCACTCTCCACAAAGTAGCAATGATACAACATATATAATCAGTGTTTGGCACTGATTTGGAAGGTTTCTTACATATGTTTTAAATATACTGTTTTAGCTTGAAGCATTTTTCTTCATCAAAGCATAACTTTGGTAGATATATGCTACCATAGCGTGATAAGTCTAAATCAGCAGCTAAAAGGTTAATTGCTTCTAAAAATGAATACTTATTAACTAAGCATAAGTCTGTATGAGCATCTGTTGAATAAAAATGCCTGAGAACAAACACTTTGTGCCTATTTAATTAGCCTAAGTCTGGTGTGTCCAGAGACAGAATTGTGCTAAGAAATTGCTAGAAAGAGGTATGTTGGCTTCTCAGCTGGTTAGACTGCTGTTTTGATTGTTCACTCTTCAGAATCTCCTTTGCAGGTTTAGTAAAGGTTATGGTATTTTCTGAAGGAATTAAAAGAGGGTACTTAGTATTTTTTTTTCCAATCCATGAACTTCTATAGTGATCTTGCTAACAGAAAATTATAGCCTTTCATTAGAACAAATTAAATTACATTTTATGGTGCACTACACGTCTCCCAATCGCTCATATTCAGACAAAATAAAATTGCCAGCTTTTTAGTATCATCCATTTTCTTTCCCTCCTCTCGGTCTTTATTGGAGAAAATATATTTTTTAAAAATATATAATTTGGCCAGTTTCTCAGCTGATTTAGGTCAGTGGAGCGACACTGACTTAAATGGAGCAACACTGATTTACATCTGCTGAAAATCTGGCTCTGTTCTGTAATAAAATGTGTGTATTTCCCCAAAGCTCTTTCCACAGCAAAGCCTTTTCCATGTTCTACAGTATGTGGCTGTGTACCAGGATTTGGGATGATTTTGTTAGCCTGGAATAAGGACAAATTACAGACCTGCTCCTGCGCCAACCGAAATCAGCGGCAAATTTCCCATTGACTTCGTCAGGAGCTGAATCTATCCACTCTATAGAAACAAGATTCCCCTTTTCTCTTATTTTAAAAATAGCTATATTTATATACAATATCGTTATTGAATCAATGAGTATTTATACTCATTACCATTTTATCTGAGCAAAGTGCTGACTTGAAAAATTTATAATAAATAAAAACTGTACATTCATATTATTGTTTGGAAGTCACTGAGCACATAGTAGGTACTACCAGACTATACAAAGAGAAAAGATCCCTGCCCTGAAGAGCTTACAGTATGCTCTTGCTGACACTGCATGTTGACAAGTATTGTTTTTAATACTTCTTGACTGATAAAATGGTTTAAAAAAAAGTGTGAGAGATCAGTAACAGGTACATGATTTAACTTGCAGTGTCTGGATTAATATTGCTGGGGAAAAGTGTATTTGGAAGGAAAACTAATACAAATTCTATAGGTTTTACTCATGTTGTACACTTGAGGGTGCTATAACTTAAATGGTGATTTTAATCTTACAATCTTTCCATAAGTGAAGTGATCTAGATAATAATTTCCAGAGATTGAATTCCTCTTCCTTACTGGATTCTTCCATAACTTTGTACTCATATAGTTGCTTAACGGAGATGCTCTTCTTTAATACTGTGTTTGGCAAAGAAGTAGGACTATGAACAAGATTTTCAATTATTAGTTATTCAATGATGTAGCACTGTAAGTATACATGTGCTAACACATAGCTAGACAAGGTCCCTGACCAGTGTAATAATTGTGTGACACAGGAGTGCTGGTAAGACAGTGAATTTTATTTCTTGGACCCAGTCACCTGACACAGCTCAGGATTACAAAAGCTCACTATCACATGGCAGGAGTCAGTCCCCGCTGACCCCCTTAACAGTGTTACCCTTAGAAATTAAAAACAATCTAAAAGAAGAAGCATAATACTGTTCGCAAGCAGACCCATAGTAAAAGAAATGACTGCCACAAGTGGCTTACAGTCTAAGGCTAAGATTTTCAACACTGGGGGTAAAATCCTGTCCCCAAGGAATTCAATGGCAAAACTCTCATTGACTTCAGTGGGAACAGGATTACATCCTGGGTGCCTAAAGCTAGGCTCCTAAATCGACCTAAATAATTGGTATGACTTTTCAAAGGTCCAGGGCATCCAGAAGCTCTCATTCAAGTCAAAACATATTCATGCTTCTTGAATATGAGAGATTTTACCCACACACACAACTGGGAGAACCCAGAGTAGGATTTCAAGGTGGAAGTGAATGAGGTGGATTCAGTAATTGAAGCATGTTAAGTCAAAAATAGAAACTAAACTTAAAGATCTGGATAAGAGGGGCGGGGTGGTCCTGGTTCTCCTTGCAGGCTAAGGGAATGTATAGGGAAATATGTAATCTGGATCTAAGCCATCAGTCCGGAAACAGCTAGCCTAGAACAAGGTAGGTGAGGTTGCCTCTTTTCCTTATGGAGCAGCCTGCTTTGTCTCTCTGTGTTTGGGGGTTCTCGTCTGTTATCATTCTGAATTCTAAGAAATGAAGGAATGTTGCACTGAACTTTGCCAGCAAGAATATTTTATGTTTTTTTTATCCAACTTCTCTGTGTGTATGCCATGAACATAACAATTAACAGTAAGGAAAACAATTTCAAAAGAGATTTTGGGACAGATTTTTGAAGGTGTTTAGGCACCTAATTCCCATTGATTTCTTTCATTTTGGTGATAAGTACTTACAAGCCCAACTGAAGACAATGGGAGCTGGATGTGTCTACCACTTCTAAAAATCAGGCCATTTGAAGCACAAGTCTCACTGAAATTAAAAAATTTAAATCACTTTAAAATGGAACCTCAGAATTTTTGAAAATTTGAAAATTTCACCCTTAATATTTTCCCATCTAACCTACATATTTGAAGGTTTTAAGATACAAATCCCACAGGATTGCTTTGAATCCTTAGGTCTTCATAGAAACTAAACTACAATCTACAAAAAAGAAAAGTAGGTAAGAAATGAATCTGATAACTAAAAAGCAATAATCCATCAGATTGTAATATAACAGGTAGGAATTTAGCCTCCGATTCAACACACATTTATACTTTACACAGTAATAATCAAACAGGGGAGACATGAAAAGGCAGTAGCCCTTTAAAGCATCACCTTAAAAAGTATGAAGTGGGACCTATGAGAAGCTATAAAAGGCCAGCAAACAATATTTATGATTCTAAATTCTTTGGAGCAGAACCCAAGTCTTCCTTTATGTTTTGAACAACACTACAACACTGAGGGTGCTATCAGTTCTTAAATAATGAATAATAGCTTAAACAATTAATCAAAACAATACACCCTCCTGGGTATTCCCCACCCACTCATTTTTATGGAGGCCACCATGGTCTCTCAAAGAAATATATCAAAATCCCAGAATTACATGAAACTCATTTTTCCTTTTCGCTCCTATGAAGTAACAGATTTTGTTTTTCAGTTCAGGATCTTCAGGAGCCTAATGACATAGCCCTGTTGGACAACATAGGTGTGATAAATGAAGGAGAGGGCGGTAGCTCCTTTTTATGGATACCCAGCCAGCCAGTAGCCATAAAATCCCTCTTAGTGGCTGTTCTCTAATTTCTCTACCTGTAAAGGGTTAAAAAGTCTCACTGCTATGCATAGGTAAAAGGAAGTGAGTGGCCACCTGGCCAAAAGAGCCAATGGGAAGGCTAGAACTTTTTAAAATTGAAACAAACTCCCCTTTTGTCTGTCTTGTTGTTCTCCAGGGAGAGGAGGACAGGACAGAGCTATGCTGTAAAAGCTTGGACCAGGTATGAAAAATCCTCGGTATCATACCTAGAAACTACTCATTTGAAACCCCAGTTATGTAAGTAGATCAGGAAATGTCTAGGAAGACACTATTAGGTTTATCTCTTTTTATCTCTGTGCTAACCCCAGGTGCTTTTGTTTTGCTTGTAACCTTTAAGCTGGACCTCAAGAAAGCTATTCTTGATGCTTAATCCTTGTAGTTACTCTTTTAAAATTTAGCAATAGCCTGAGTCTCCAGATATTTTTTTCTTTCTTTTCTTTTTTAAATAAATTTACCTTTTTTTAAGAACAGGATTGGATTTCTGTGTCTTAAGAGATTTGTGCACATGTTGTTTAATTAGCAGGTGGCAACAGCTGATTTCCTTTTGTTTTCTTTCTCAGCTCTTCCCCGGGCTTTGTCTTTCCATCTGATGCTTTCCTTTGAAGAATTTTTTTTCTATCTCCCAGTATCACCTTATTCCAATTAGTATTTTTTCTACTTCATGTCTTGTAATGAAAAGCAGAGATAGATGATGTCATTGAAATGGAGCTGCTCTGTAATAATTTTTGAATATTGTATATTGACCTGGTTCTTGGGAGGTTTGCTGTATGACTCTAATTTAATAAAAGAGCTTTAAGGAAAAAACAAACAGGAAGGGAACAAACTGACTCAGATAAGCCACTTCACTGCAAACACTTGAGGTTTGTTCAGTGGCAAGACCATTATAGGAAAAGGCCTGGGAAGCAGAAGATCAAAAGGACTATAGCAGTTTAAAAAGAGACTCTCAGAGGGTGGGAGACATTCAGGGAGCTATCTGGTAGATGTTTGGGAGAACCAGACTGACACACAGACACCTGATAGAGATATCTGAAGAAAAGTTGGGCCTGCCTAGCTTACCATCAGGTGATGGTAAGAATCTAGGTAAGCTAGACATGCATGCAGACTATTTTAAAATCCTTTTTTCTCTATACACATTTTTCTTATTGTTAAAATAAACAATACTTTGGTTTTAAGAAGGCTGTCTTGTCATTGTATACACCACTGGTCAGACTCCCAAGGAGAAGAACCTCCGGTGCCAGACCCAGTAAGACCTGCTGGGTAAACACGGCTGGTACACGGGGTATCATAGCCCAGAGCCCAGTCTAAGAGTGAGAGAACTGCAAATTCCATCCTAGGAGAGGTAAAGGCACAAGGACCTGACACCAGAGTTGATGCAGTCAAAGGAGCCAGAAGGGAGCCACAGGTGCAGCTAGCCCTGTAACTGTGATGCATGGAAAGATAGATAAGGAATAGATGAGGTACTGGAGTATGTGTTCCATTCTTCCAAGGTGAATGACAAAAAAAGAAGAAGAAAGTGAGTGGGTGCGGATATTTAAATGAATGATGTCTCTCTGGCCCTCTGTGTTGTCCCCACACTGACCTCTAAGGGGTTAATAGAGCCCTAGGGAGGCTGCACAGGAGGCAGTCAATTAGAGAAGGGCTGAGAGGAGTAGGCCCATATAAGAAGAGCTGAAGGGCAGAGCAGGGTCAATTACTCCCTGGAGCACAAAGAGGGAGGACTGGGTGCCTGGCAGGCAGATGGAAGCTAGCACCCTGGACAGAGCAGTGCTGCTAGCAGGGACCGGGGGAGCAAGGGAGAGCTCCTGACTGGCTGCTGGAATTTGCAGGCTGAGGCCCTGAGGCAAGGGTGAAGAGGGTGCTGGAGCCACAGGGAAGTGGCCAGACAACTGGCTGCAGTTGCCACTGGGGAAGAGGTGGGACAGTTGGATTGCAGCACTCACCTCCTTAAGGGGGGGAGCACAGATTGCGATGTGGCTGGAGGGCTGTGTCATGAAGAGGACACTGCGGTCCTTGGAGTGATGTGGGTCCAGGAGAAGAAGTGACAGTGGACAAAGCACCATCAGGAGAGGGCATATCGACCTGCAGAGCTAATCCCCAAGAGGACAAGCAGGAGGGCCCAGCATGGTGAGTGGAGCCCCATTACATCCTCCATGCTTCCTGGTAGGTAATTGCATATTGTTCAGTGCTCTAGAAGGGAGAAGAGGTTTTAGCCTTATGCCAGTATATTCAATATCACAAAAGTCAAACTATGTGGCAGACAATAGATAGTGTATTCGTGTTTTGTGAGTTGAAAAAGTAAATGCTACTCAAAAATAGAAAGTTAAACTCAACAGATGAAGAGCCTGGAAAATGTAATTGATTAAATAAAATCTTTTTATAACCTTTTGCTGCTGAACTATAAAGCTTCTGCTAACAATGCTAGTCATTTTGTTGATATGTTTAACAAACTGTGGAATGACTCTGTTCCACCCTATACACGCAAGTCCCATGCCTTCTGTGACTCATGATAGCCTCACTTGTACAACTGGCTTTATTGTTCTTCAGATCTGGACAGTATGTAATGATGTGGACTGAAATGTGAGGAACAAGCATCCTACTGTTACAAGAGAAGAAAAATAACAAAACCATGTTTTTTCCAAACCTATTGATGCCCTAGGTTTTGGTGGTGATTGTTTTTTTGGGGGGGTTGGGTTTTTTCTTTTTTTTTTTTTTTTTTAAGGTACAATATAACAAGTACACTTTTTTTGTCAATATCTATTCCTTTCTTCTTCATCTGTGATCTATCATGTTCAGAAACATGTCCATGGTACATGTAAGTATGGTATTTTACCTGCCTCTAAATTAATCTATAGTTTTTGTCCTTTTTCCCACCATCAGCTTCATATGGGTGGACACTTATGTCTGTGGGGAGCTCCACTGAAGATAACAGTGCTCCACTCAAGCACAGGGTGCAGCTGTATGCAGCATCTTGCAGGACTGGGGCCTTATTTTGCATCTTTAAGATCATCATCTTTAAAAACTGCTGCATGTAGAGTACAATAGCATGATCATCCATTTTGTTAAATGACTTTTTCAGGAAGGACTCAAGGGCAGACATTGTCTCGTTTCAGTTTAAACCGGGAGCAGGTAAATGGATGGCTTTTCCCAGTCAGGGCAGACTCTCAGGCATAGTTGTCTTTGGGATGGGGATTGAGGTGAGTAGACAGAAAAGGAGAAACTAAAAGGAGGAATCTAAGTATTCTCCTTTCTTTTTTTTCTTAAACCTAAAGAAAAATAAATATTGTGGGTACATTATGGTAGATTAATCTTCATAGAATGTGGATTTTGAGGGAATCATCAGTAATGTTGTTGTTTAACTATGTTAGCTTTCATATCGTGCCTCTGTTTCTTTCGCTCCTTCTAATATGAAGAATTATTAGTTTTGGTTGAAGGTGTCAGCATTTATATACCTTTTACGAAGACTGATGAGCTTCCTGTTAATATCAGAAGCTTAACTGACTGATATGTGCTTTGCATTGTTAAAAAAAATGAAGGTATAAGAGTCACATTAAACTAACATGTCCATA
The DNA here is from genome assembly GCF_011386835.1 of Chrysemys picta bellii. Classification (NCBI taxonomy): domain Eukaryota; kingdom Metazoa; phylum Chordata; order Testudines; family Emydidae; genus Chrysemys; species Chrysemys picta. Next base: position 89,414,827 of record NC_088795.1, read on the forward strand.
GGAACATTGTCAATCTCAGAAATCACTCTATGGTAGCTTTTGTATAATACTGATGTTTTAATGTCAACCATTGTACCTACCTAATAGGAATGTTGTGAGGATTAAATTAATCAAGTGTGTTGAGAATGAAAACCATACTCCAAATGCTAACTATGACAGTGGTATAAGCAGGTATTAGGGCAAAATTATTCAAGGTAATATAGGAACACCTGAGTTTGATTCCCAGGTATTGTTTTGACACTGTATGTAAAAATGTTATTATCGTTGTCATAATGTCTCTTTTCAGGGAAACTGAAACAGTGTTTTGAAGCTTATCCCAGTGTTTTGATATTAATTATTATGCTCTGTGTAGAGAATGTAGGTTCAACCATTTGCCTTAACCACTGTACACAGAGTATAATATCTTTAATGGGATAACACTATTTTGAGTGCCCCCTCTTAAGACGAATCTATGTTATAAAAATTCCATCAGAAGATTACTGATATCCTATTGAAATACATTAGCAGTGTGAGCAAAGTGGCAGGCCATCATCTGAGTCTTGCAGGGCTGATCTTAGAAAAAGACAAATATCATGAAGAAAAATGAAGAGGGCTTATTTTCCTTTTTGAAAAGCAGCAGAACTCATTACACCTGGATCCTATTAAACTGTGCAATGTTATTGTGCAGGCTGTTTTCATTAATATTCAAAATAAATAATATATTTTGCATTTTATCAAATGAGGAGGTTGTTTGTTGTAGAAAACTGAAAAAGTGACCTAATAGGAATAGAGGGGAGGATGCACATAGCAACAAGACATAAGACAAAAATAAACAGATTCCAACAGCTGAGTACTCTGGGAAATCATCACAACAGTATTCCCTTTTTGTCTAAAACAAGCTCCTTTTCTCTTCAAGGGTAAAATGTGCAGCACTGCTAAATACTTGGAGGCAGCCAGAATGATTATCTTCACAAATGTTCACATAAAACATTTGTTGACAAGGAATGTAAGTTTTAAGATGTGCTAAGTGAAGCAATTAATACTATGTAATAGTTCTTGGATATTTATCTAAAGCTTTAGATATGTTCAAATTCTTTTCAGGTTATGTGGCAAAGCTAGAGTTTAAAAACAAATATCCCAAGCATTAGCTTCTTTTTATTTTTGGGACCACAAACCTTGGCAGTTTCTGCTCAAGGAAGACTTTAGAATATGTTAGGATGTCCTTACCTATTCTCTCTAAAAGAGATGCTTCCAAATCAGGACTGGGGCTAAAGGACACAACAAGAGAGCTAAGACTGCTATTATGAATGACCGTGGAAACATAAGCACCACTATCCACACACCAACCACCAAACTGTAACTATGCTGTCCTCGTCTCTTTTAACAACTTTTATTTAAAAAACAAACAGGAACTGTGCAATAGCTTCATGCTTCTCCTTACGTTTTCAAAAAGATTTGAAGCACTCAAAACTAAGTAGTATGATATATTAAACTTTGTCTAACATTCAAAATGTTGTGAAAAACTATTGAAATTGAGGCATGATATGTGCATGCAAATACCATCTGGCAGCAATGCCTCCCTTGGGGAATGAAAGAAATGTACAGCACTATGTGAAAATAAATTTGGAATATACATCCCTAAATAGAAGGGCAAAATAAAAAAATAAAATAAAAAGCAGCTGAATGGACAAAGTCCAGATGTATGTTCACAGCGTAAGCCTCTGAGCCACTTATAATTAGAAAATCAAAGAAAACCTAAATGCAGGACAAACATATGCTGAATCAAACTTTATCATCTAAACACAAATATTTATATTACTTTCTGCACATTTTCTTGCTTTTTTTCCCCTTGGTGCTGTCTATCCTGTACCCCTTGTCCCCTGTAATCTGTGATTTTTTTTTTAAAAAATTGTATTTATTTATTCATCTAATTGCAACTGCTGCTTGTTGTAGGATTCTGCTACAAAATCCTAAACTTACACTTCAAGAAAGCTTGGCCTGTTCTCTTATTACATTGCGGTAAATCAGGAGTAACTCCTAAGGAATAAAACTGGTGTGAGTGAGAGAAGAATCAGGATCTATATTTCTAGTTCAATTTCCCTAGTGACGTGGTGTGAAACAAAACCAGAAAAACATTAATCATCCTAAAATGAAAGCCTTGCAAGTATATTGGTATTACTTACTCATTAAATTTACAACAATGAGAACACTGACAATTGCATCTGAAAAGCCCAATCCTATTCTCAGAGGTCGTCTTCTTGCAATGAGAAACTTCCTATTGATTTTATTTAATATGAGATTATTTCTCTACTGCAAGGAAGCTTCCAAATTATAGGCCTTATTGCCTCTTCCCCTGGGGAAAATCCATTGGAGAGAGTTAAATCCCCATGATCTTCTCCCATATTCTTTCAGGGGGTGTGGTCTTCCCTCCCTGGAACATGCAGTAAGTCTGGCCCCTAAACTCTGCAAATCCATTCAAATCTGTAAGAGTCCAGGGCTATCTGCCCAGAGACTCTCTGGCTCGGAGGCCCTCGTGAGCCACCTCATTCTCCTGAAATCACAGCTCACACTGCTAGGGTTCCCCTAGGACCAGATGCCCCTGTGATCCCCTTCTACCAGAGTTCCTCACTTAGGAGGGAGCTCAGCAGAAAGGTAATACAATTTCTAGCTGAATTACATTTCCATGGGGTAGGTGGGAGAAATGACCAGTGTTCCACTGACCTTGCTCCCATTCTCCCCCTATCACTTGAGAGCTCCCCTCGCAGGCATCCTTGACAGCCTAGGAAGCACACTGTATGGAAGAGTGAGATTGACATGGGGAGGATTCCTTCCACACACAGATCTCGTGGGCAGTTAAGCCCCATATCATTATTAGAATTGGATGGGAGCCAAACATTCCACAACTTGGCCAAAAAATACAAAATTAAATTATCAGTGAAACTGAGTTTAAAAAAAAAATTGTTTGAGGTCAATCAAAATAGTTTGTTTTTGATAAAACTAAAATATTTCATTCCATTTTGCCTTTAAGAAGTTTAATTTCAAAACACATGCTTTTTAAATGAAAAACTGAAATGCTCCTTTCCAGTATTGTGACCATCAAAATGCTTCATTTTGGTTTGTGTTTTTAAGGAAATTTCACTGAAATCAACATGTTCCTGTGAAACACGTTGATTTTTTGCATGGAAAACTGTTCCATTGCAAACTTTCCAGCAAGCGCTAATCATTCTCTTGTTCTGAAGACAAAGATGGGTTTTGTTTTACATGTTTCTATTAATTATGATTTATTTGTATTGCAGTAACGATCACGGCTCCATTATGCTAGGCACTGTATAGGCACACAGAGGCTCCTCTCCCCCAGAGAGCATGTAATTTAAATAGACAAGGCAGAGAAAGCATAGGAGAAAGGAAGTACTATTACACCCATTTGAATCATGAGAAACTGATTTTATGCAGATTTAGGGCCAGATTTTTAAAGTATTTAGTTGTTTAAAGATGCTGATAGGCATCTACTGCAATTTTCAAAAGCACCCATATATTGTATACGTTCGTCTACTTAACCTAGGGACTGTCTTAAACACTGAATTTGTTATGTGTGTGCAAAGGCAAAATTGTAAATATGAATTATATATGTATTTCTACCACTTATTGCAATTAATCTTTAAAAAATATATTTCTTTAAATAAACTATTTTTGTATAAATAAACCATTCACTGCAATAACTATAAATGTTTGTTTATAATAAAATGGCAAAGTAAGGTTTATATGAAATAAATGAATAGATACTTTTGTTATTTCTAGAAACATTTTTTTTCTTTTTTAAATATTACACCTGGGAACCTCTCAAACATTTTCCCACTATCTCTGACTTCTTCCTTTGAGTGTGAGCACTGCTGAAAAGAAGTCTAGTAATAAATGAAATTTCCCTTTTGGCCTTACTATGAAATAAAGAACAAATTTCATATTTGCTGCAAGATTATTTTTGTGTGACATCTACTTTTCACGTATGGCACAAATATACTGTTGAAGCTTGTTTCTCTTCTCCACTGTTTCACAAATTCACCAAAACAACTAATTTCTTTTCGTTCAGATTTATATAGATTATTTTTACTTCATGTTGCTAGTAGCACTCTCCTTATAACCTTCAAAATACAGTGCTAGATACCATAAAACAGGTATACATTCTAATTGTGCACTTTTGAAAACTAGCCATTAACCTCTCTTATACCTGTAATTACTCCTTTAATACATAGTCCAAAACTTCTAGTACACATAATGAAGCAAATTTTTCACTGACATACACCCAGTATAACCCTACTGAAGTGAATGGGGATGCAGGGATATAGATTAGTGTAGAATTTTGTCCAGTTTTGTGGTCCCTTGTGTCTTCTGCCTAAGACCACTGTTTCCTTTATGTACCCTGGAATCTTCCTTTTCTTTCAGTGGAGACATCTTTGCTTCTAAACCTATACTCTGGTTTCTCTTTTCTCCAGTCACAAAATAATCACCTCTATACTATGCCTGATATTTGCCTACTTGGTAAGTGAGCATCCTGTGACAGCTTTCCAATCTACATGGAGGCAATTTATGTTCCTGCCAAGCTACCTGCTAGTGGCGTTTCTTTTGTTTGTTAGTTTTCTTCCCACATGTAAAATTAGCAATTTCCTGACATGACTAAGGCATCGCATATGCACCATCAGAAACATAATTTTACAGACATGTTAGTTCCCAGGCAGAAAAGTATATGCCAAATATGAAATTGCTATTTCCAGTGTTTTGGTACCTTGTTAATCACAAGGAAATAATGACAATTGTGTACTGTACATTCTTTCCGCTAATATTAGTGGAAGCCAGACTGGTGCTATAGGACTATATACAGGTTGCTGGGGTCAGAGCTGCTGAACCAGGGCTGTCTAACACACACAGGCACTCTGTCTCAGGGCATGACCTGCATGCTGGTTGTGAGTGACCCAGGTTGGGAACTACAACAGCAAATCATTGTGAGGCACCCATGGTTGTGGGGCTGGTGGAGACACAACCCTTCACTGGTCTGGATTGCACCCTAGCACGTGACGGGATGTAACCAGGGAAAAAGGAGAGTAGTCCATGTATCTCTACATTGTATCAACCCGCTGCTGCTGGATGGCCCCAGCACAAAACTTGCTTAAACCACCTTTGTACCTCTTCCAGTCTTGCACCAAGCAAAGCTGAGAATCTGATCTTCAGCACACTTCCAGCAGAGAATAAATGCATTGTACAAGCATCTGATAAAGGATTTGTCTCCACTTGAAAGTAAATGCAGCATAAGGTAGGGTGTGAATTTAAAGTGCAGCAGCTGTTCTTGAATAATTCCATGAATGGACACTCCATTCCAGAACAAGGGTACCCTGTTACAGTTTAAATTAATCCACCTTCCACCATTAGTGGAATAGAGAGGGGAATATTTTATAGCAAACCTGTAGCATCAAAACTCTAAAGCAAGCTGGGAAACTATGCCAAAGGCTATATATCCTGGGTGCCTCATTGAATTCAGGCTGCAACTCTGGAAACAGTGTTAATCAGACGTTGTATGTGGCATTCAGAGTGGCATTTGTGACAAATGACCAGATTGCATTTGCCAGTCAACCAAATGGTTGGTTTGTCACACACTAAAGCATTGTATATGATATGCTGACTGCATAAAACAAGAAAACATAATTCCAGGGTAGCTTTGAAATTTAACTCTTGTGACTGTTCTGTGACTAATATGTTGGGAAGGGGGAGGAGAAAAGTACATAAGGGCAAGAATTAAAAATCTAGACCTCCACACTACTAACCCCCAGACCCTCAGCCCTCCTTAAATGAGTGGACTTTGCAGAATGCCCTAGAACAGACTAATTCAGGCTATTTCCAACCAAGGGCTTGGAGAATGAATTCCAAAGGCTAGTGTCCCTCCTGGAGAGCACCCTGCAAGCAGACTCCTCTCTTAGGTCCCAGTTCAGTGAGTTCTGTAAATTAAGCATGTGAATAGTCCCATTGAAATCAACAAGATTACCTACATGCTGAAGTTTAGATATGTGCTTACATACCTTGCTGAATCAGGGCTTTATATACCAGCTTCAGTAACCTTTGCTGGTTTCAACTGTGGTAGGATCACACAGGCAGACAGATGATTTCTAAGGCAGGTTGGTTCAAAACCATTTAGGGGCTTACAGGCCAGAATCAACTCCTTTAGTACCACCAAAGTACCTGGCCTGTAAAGCCCTAAATGGCTTGGCTACAGCTTGTCTAAGAGACTGCCTCTCTTAATACATGCTGTGAAATTTATTTGTTTTAAATCCCCCCCACACACACACGCGCACACCGCAAACTGCTTGAAGGCAAAAAGATTCCTTCTCTTCTCAAAGTTACATTTCTGTGCATCTATGAAAAGGAAAAAAAAGCTTCCTGCAAAAAACTAAAATTTAACTCTTGGACCTACATATGGAAAATAATGCACAATGAGTACTGGGAATTGTGAATACTCTTCCCAAGCAGAACTTTTGCAAATATTTTTCAGTATGTTTTAATATCAAATCCCATGTGTTTTAATCCCATAAAAAGGGATTAAAAACATGTACAGATTAATCTACAATGATATTTACATGAGAAAAATCAGTTAAAAGCTTAATAGAGTGGTCCAAAAAGAATTGGATTTTTTTTTAAATGTAATCTAATACAGACTACTCAAAAACATCCGTAGACCCTATAACATTGCCTTCTGTAGTTAATTATTTCCAGAAATTTCTACTCTGAATTTGTCTAGCTTCAATTTCAAATTATTGGATCGTGTTATACTTTTGTCTGCAAAATTAAAGAGCTCTCTACAAGCAGAAATTCCCCCTCCCCCGTGGTTACAAGACTGTGATCAAGTCACCTCTTGGATAAACTAAATAGATTAAGCTTCTTCAGCCTGTCACTGTTAGGTGGGTTTTCTAGACTGTCACAGGATGGCTGGCCCCTTTAAATAAAGAGGATCCAGCCCCTTCACCCCCACCAAATCAGCTGGTCCCAGTTTGGCCAGTTAAGAAGTTGGGGAAAGCACCTGGAGATCAGGGAGAATCAGAGAAGTAAGAGGTTTCAGTGGGAAAGCTAAATAGCAACAGAGGAGTTTGCCAGTTGATCTTGCCAAGCTGAAGAACAGTTAGGGAGTTGCCTGTTGGCTTCTAATCTAGACCTGAGAACTGGGGAGGGCTGAAGGCAGATGACTAGTGGATGGGTTTAGCTGCTGATTCCTCCATGCTAGAGAGGGCTAAGAGCCTACCTGCTGGCCTGTTTGAAATGAGTGGTAAATGGAATAGGGGGAGTAATGGGAGCTCCCGTGGTGAGGATGAGCTCCCAGTGGAGAGGCTGGGGATGGAAGGGGGTGTTTCATGCTGGGAAGAGTAGGATTGCACTCCAGCTGGAAAGACTGAAGTGGTTGTCCTGGAAGAAGGACAGAAGAGGACCGAAGACGATCTGTAGAGGAAGATGCTGGAGTGTGGTATGTGCTATGTTGATGGACTAGCTGGCTTGGGATTTTTAAGATGTATATGCAGTAGGGTTGATTAATGGACTATGTTCTGGGGCTTTTATTACAGATTATTTGTACTATTTTTTTTAAATAAATTCTTCCCCTCCCCCTCCCCCTCCCAGAGATGTATTATTGTGTCAAGAGAGTCAGTTGTGGAGTCCTTAGGAGCCTGAGAGGAACAGCGAGATGGTAGTCCTGGCATTAGGGCACCCAGCCACAGAGAGCACTGGAGGATCATGGGGAGATCTTCACATACACTTTGAATCATTATTGTAGCTCCCTTCTAAACCCTTCTCAATGTATCAACATCTTTTCTTTATGTATGGACACCAGCAATGGTCACACTCCTCCTCCTCCTCTGCCCTGCCATGCTTCCTGCAGAAACAGTGTAGGCACCTAATGCCAATAAAGGGCTTTCCACTGAGAATCCCAAACAAACGGAAGTGCCCATCTACAACCCAGACTTAAGTGGGTGGGGCTTGGCACCTCCTGTTGGCGAGTTTGGATGAGGAGCTGCCAACATGCTGGCTCTTATGAATCCCATTCTAAAGGCAACTATGTCTCCTCTGACTGCCTAGGCTTTGTGAATCCCAGTGATCTTTGAGACACCTAAAAGTTAGGTTTGGCAATACACAGTGTCACCACCCGAAGTTTCTTTGTGAATTTAGCTCTAAATGCCAAGCAGAAACCACTAAACAAACCAACAAGACTGCCTAGCCTAAATCTGGAATAAAGATCTGATATGTGACTAGTGCTTCTATTCTCCTTCTGTTATGCTAATTTCTGCTGAAACTGGGAGGGAAGCTCAGAGCAAAGCAGAGTTCTCTGCTCCAAATGTCACTAGCAGAGCTCTGAGATACCACACAGGAGACAGGAAACTCAGGAAGGATTATAATGTCTTGAAGTAATTCTACCACTATCAAAGGGGAAATATGTGGAGTAACTTGCTCAGTTCTTCATGAGAAAGAAAGAAAAGAAAAGAATTTGGCATTACCTGTAAGGTGAAATATATGCCAGTGGTTTTGGCCTTGGCCACACTTGCAGATGTACAGCACTGTGAGTTAAACCTGACTTTGTGCAGCTGAGTAGGGAAAGTACTGCAGTCTGTCCACACTGACAGCTGCCCAGCGCACTGTCATGACCACATTTCGGCAATTGCAGCGCTATTGGGAGTGGTGCGTTATGGGCAGCTATCCCACAGAGCACCTCTTCCCATTCTGGCGCCGTGGGTTGTGGGAAGGAGGCATAGGTGCGGGGCATTCTGGGTCCTGTCCCAACACCCCATGATGCATCGCTTCGCATCCCAGAAATCCCTTTGTTTCCATCCACCTTTGGCGCCATCTTTCAACAGTTTCTGTGCAGTGCGATTTGTCTGCGGGAAATGGAGCCCGAACTGCTGAGGCGTATGCTGACGAGTCTCGCCAGCATCTCACGTTTGGCTGTCGAACTATTCCTTAAGATCCAAAGTGACAGTGAGAGTGAGGAGTCCGACAATGCTATCGAGCTGCATAATGTGTACGACACAAAATTGCTTGTGGCATTCACGGACATGCTCAGCACTGTGGAACGCCGCTTCTGGGCTCAGGAAACAAGCACCGTGTGGTGGGATCACACCATCATGGAAGTCTGGGATGACGAGCAGTGGCTGCAGAACTTTCGGATGAGAAAAGCCACTTTCATGGGACTGTGTGAGGAGCTTGCCCCCACCCTGCGGCGCAAGGACACGAGATTGAGAGCTGCCCTACCACTGGAGAAGCGGGTGGCCATTGCAATCTGGAAGCTGGCAACTCCAGACAGCTACCGGTCGGTCGCAAACCAGTTTGGAGTGGGAAAGTCGACCATTGGAATCGTGTTGATGCAAGTTTGCAAGGCCATTAATCGCATCCTACTCGGAAGAACTGTGACTCTGGGTAACGTGCAGGAAATAGTGGATGGCTTTGCACAAATGGAGTTCCCTAACTGGTGATAGATGGGACGCACATTCCTATTCTGGCACCACCCCACCTAGGATCCAAGTACGTTAATCGGAAGGGGTATTTCTCTATGGTTCTCCAGGCGCTTGTGGATCACCGTGGGCATTTCATTGACATTAACACAGGCTGGCCCGGAAAGGTGCATGACGCACGCATCTTTTGGAACACTTGGCTGTTCAGGAAGATGCAGGCCAGGACTTTTTTCCCAGAGCGGAAGATCACAGTAGGGGAAGTTGAAATGCCCATTGTGATCCTTGGAGATCCCGCTTACCCGTTAATGCCGTGGCTCATGAAACCCTACACAGGGAGCCTTGACAGCAGCAAGGAACGGTTCATCTACAGGCTGAGCCGGTGCCAAATGACTGTGGAGTGTGCCTTTGGCCGTTTAAAGGCCCGCTGGCGATCTCTGTATGGGAAGCTGGACTTGGCCGAAAGCAGCATCCCCGCAGTTATATCCGTGTGCTGTGCCCTCCATAATATTTGTGAAGGGAAGGGTGAAAGCTTCACTCAGGCATGGACCTCTGAGGTTCAACACCTGGAGGCTGAATTTGCACAGCCAGAGAGCAGGGCTATTACAGGGGCCCAGTGCAGGGCTGCAAGGATTAGGGATGCCATGAGGGAGCAATTTGAGGCTGAAAACCAGCAGTGATATCTGGTGCCCTGCACGGGAGTGAAGTGCAGTAGTTCCAATCTTTAGGAATCAGTGTTTGCTAAGCAGACAAGCAGACTTGCAGTGCCTGCTTATTTCCTGGGCTAAGGAGTCTTTTACTTTATGCAATAATAAAGAATGTTTTCAAAGCCAAAGAATCCATTTATTGAAAAGAAAAAAAAATTATTTATTGAAAAGAAACAAGGGGGTGGAGTGGGGAAAGGTACAATCACAGATTCGCGTATGTCTTGTCTGGTGTACGGTGCAGTGAGTGCTGCACTTCAGGATAGCTATACTGCATGGTGGTGGGGGTTGAGTGCAGAGGGTAAGGGTCGTGGTTTCCAGGGCTGGGTGGTGAAGACACTGGTGCCTGAGGCAGCGGGTGGCGTGAAGAACATGGAAGTTGGGGAAAGTGGGTTGGAGGTGACAGTGGGGCACAACAGAAAGAGTTTTGGGACAAGGGCTGTGGGGGGGGGGGTTGCGTTTGTGGTACTGCTCCTCTTTCTGCATGGCTACCAGCTCCTGGATAGCATCTGCTTGGCGCTCCAGGATGCTGATGAGCCTATCAGTGCTTTGCTGCCGGTGCGCGGTGCTTTGCCGCCAGTGCACTGCGTTTTCCTGGCGGATCCTGCTTTCTCTCTCCCTCCAGTTCTGTGCTTTCTCATTCTCTTTAATAGATTGCTGCATCACTTCTTGCAGCATGTCTTCTTTGCTTTTTCGCAGTCTCTTCCTGAGTCTTTGCAGTCTCTGAGCAGGCGATAAGAGGGACGGCTGAGGTCTCAAGGTTGATGCAGCTGTATAGGCAAAATGCAACATTTAACAGAGGAAGCATTGTTTATACCAGACAGAGTAATGATTCCCCCCGCACTTAAGGAGTAGAAAACATACAGGGTCTACACAATAGCATAATTTTCCCAACCGAAACAGAGCACACATATCCCACGGGAGCCTCAAAATGGTGAGTAAGGGGGACTGATTGTTTCAGGGTTGCACTGTCCTCTGGGTTTCTGTGCCTTGGGGAGAGCCAGCAGCTTCAGGGGGCACCTACACTGAACACTGTCCCAACATTTTCCACCGGAGTTCGTCCTGGACGATATCTCACTGCTGAGGGTGACCTGGGAAGCAAGGGAGGGTCTTCTACTGCAATGTGGCTTCCGCCCTGGCCCATATGCAGCTTGCCTGTGTGCAGCAATGGTCCCCCCGCCACTCGCGGCACAGTGGCGCGGACACGTTAGCCTGGCTGGGACAAGGACCACGGTGGCTCTCTCGATAAACCTGCACAAGCGCATTGCACATGTTCTGGATGAGACATTCAAGGAGATTACCGAGGCCGATTACCGCGATGTGATAAACCACATCAATGCACTATTCCACATCTAGGCATGCATGCCTAACCCTCCTCTCCCAAAGAGCCCGAACCGAAAAAATTCCTTCCCAGAAAAAAAAACGCTTACCAGGAACCTGCTCTTCTGTTTATCCTCCACCAAGTACCTGCAACTGGCTACCTTCCTCCTGGCTCGAGAAGAGCTCCTGGCTGCATGGCTCCAGGGATTCCAGGGTGTCTCCATCCGGCCCACCACCATCATTCCCGTTTTCCTCCTCCTCCTCTTCCTCCCCCCCCCCCCGCCTCTGAAGTGTCCATGGTGGTGCTCGGAGTGGAGGTGGGGTTAACCCCAAGTATTGCATCCAGCTCTTTGTAGAATCGGCAGGTCACGGAGGGAACACCCGAGCGGCCGTTTGCATTGCGGGCTTTGCGGTAGTCACTCCGCAGCTCCTTCACTTTAATCCTGCACTGCAGGGCGTCCCGGTCATGGCCCCTTTCCATCATGTCCTTTGATACCTTCCCGAAGGTATCATAATTTCTACGGCTGGAGCGCAGCTGGGACTGTACAGTTTCCTCCCCCCAAACACTGATGAAGTCCAGCAACTTGCCATTGCTCCATGCTGGGGCTCGCTTGGTGCGTGGAGGCATGGTCACCTGGAAAGATTTGCTGATAGCACTCCACACCACACCGGGCTGAGCAAACAGGAAGGGGATTTTTAAAATTCCGGAGGAATGTAAAGGGTGGGTCACATGGTTGGTTACCTGAGGCCAGGGCAGTAGAGTTTGAACTGATGACCAGAGTGGCTAGAACAGGCATTGTGGGATACTGCCGAATAATTCTGGAGGCCATTCACAGCACATTGGGCGGCCACACTGGTGCCGCAGCGCTGCAGCGGCAGTGCAATACTCGCTATTCCTCTCGGAGAGGTGGAGTACATGCAGCGCTGCAACCACGGAGATACAGCACTGCAAATGCCTTGCCAGTGTGGACGGGGAGTGAGTTACAGCGCTGGGGGCGGCTTTATAGCACTGTAACTCGCAAGTGTAGCCAAGTGTAGTCTTAGAGCAGGAGACAGGGAATAAACAGTTCTACGTCTATTCCCAACTCTGCCACCAAATCAGTGTGCAACTGTCAGCTTGTCATTTAACTTATCTGGGCTTCAGTTTCTCAATCAGTAAAAAGGACAATATTCACCTACCTCACAAGGTTATTGTGCAAATTAATGGGTGAAATCCTGGCCCCATTGAAATCAATAGTGAAACTCCCTTTGACTACAGTGGGGCCAGGATTTCTCCCAATATCTTCAAACAATTTTGAATTTCTGATATGGAAGACTGTGTACTGCTATCAAGTATTATGATATGTCATGATTGTAAGCATAATGTAGCTCTAAGGCTATGAATACAAAAAAACCCAAATGCTTTGCTTTCAAAAAATGAACAATGTGCTCTTAGCTCTGATTCTGTTAACTTTTTTGCCCCCACCTCTGCATATAACAGTGTAACTGTTCTGAACGAGTCTGTCAATAATATGTGCTTAAACAACGAGGATTCCTTTTTTTCTCTTTTTGTTAGGCTTGAAGTTCCACCCCTACCTGGCTGACTTCAACCTGACTCTATTTTACCTCCATGCTGACTTTCCAAATAGTTGGTGACCCTACAAAGAGGGTCTGCAAAGCCAGTGGCTATGTGCCCTCCTGACTATGGGAACCTACCTCAACTTTCATTTAAGTGGGGTTTTATTTAGCAAGATTACCTTGAAAATACAAAGTGATTGCTCAGTTTGAAAATTTGTCACTGACTTTTTCCAAAAGATCATATTAGTCCCAGACCTACCCCGTACAGCTGCACTGGACTGGTTTCTGAAATCCATGGCGAAGGTCCCTTAAACAACTTTTAAAATGCTGACAACCATGCACAGACCCAGCGTACACAGCGGGACTGCACTTCTCCTGCAGCAAGAGGCTAGCAACTTGAAAATGCCCCTTCATTTTATGTAAAATTTCAAGCTTAATTTTCTTACCATAATTTTTTGTGTGGCAAGTCAAGCACTCAAAAGTTAGGTATTGCCTCTATTCAGGTGGACTGTGTAACCTTATGGTGCCCTTTGAGAGTGTGCATTATTATAATCTGTAATGGCATGAATACATACTATTTTTTTCCACAGGACCGCTGCCTCATTCAGTACACAGGACGGGCTGTACTCAGGGAGGGCAGCTATTCAATATTTTCTTTTATTCTCATTGTTCGGGGTGTGACCCTAGCCCTTATTTACTACATACTATTCAAACTCCGCTCTGACTATAGAATTGTTAAATTTCTCATCAGTTTTTCTCTAGGGTGAATACATCACACACATTAATGAACTTATTTTCACAGCACATCTGTGAGGTGGTATTATCCCCATTTTACACTAAGAACTAAGGCACATAGTTTCACAAGTATCCACTGACTTTGGATGCCCAATGTGAGAAACCTGGAGTCCAATTTTTCAGAGTAGCACTTTATATGTTCAAAGCACAGCTCCTCTTAACTTCAGCTGCAGCTGTGAGTGCTCTGCAAATCAGACCCAAACATCTCAAGTTGGACACCCAGAAAATGAAGAACACACATGTAGGGATCACCCATACAAAGGTTTGGTTTAAATGTCTTGCCCAGCATCAGGTAGAATTCGATTCTCCACCATGACATTCAACGTCCTTTACCATAAAACCATCCTTTCTCTTCCTGCAGTTCCCTGCTCCACTCACTACACACCTTCCAATTTCTGGAACAAGTGAGGCAGGAGTCAGACCACAGCATCCTTCACAAAAAAGAAGCTGGAGCGGGGTAGGGTGCTCTGTGAGTGTGGGGCCTGTTTCTACTCCCCTATCAATCACACCTCTGGGCAGTGTCCACTGACTTCCGGTCACCTTTGAGGAGCAGTGGGTGTGGTTGGGGATTCTGCTTGGTATACCCCACAGGATCCTTGATTTTTTTTAAATTAAACTGTTGACTTCAATCCTGCTCCTGTTTTTTCATGTATTGTCCCCAGAAATCAATTGTGGCATCGGCTTAGTGGTTCCTCCTTAGTTGAAAGGGAGGGCCATGACCTGCCTGCCCCAGTACTACAAATGGTACAGAACCTCATCCATGTCCATCCTATGGATTATGTGAAACAGGGGTCCTGTGGAAAAAAATACATTATCATGTAGTCAAACACTATATACAAATAAATACAAACACGGGGTCAATGTAGGGCTGCACTATCAACCTTAATTCAGGCATTACCTAACTCTTGAGCACTGGCCTCTGCAACCTTAATGTTTTAACATACTTTTGTGTGTAATTTTTGGAGGGAGGGGGATGTTTTAAGCAAGCTGAAAAAACAGAAAAGTAACCATGTCATCATATTGACACTCATGTAGGTCAAAAGCAGGGTGGGTGCCCAGGCCACTGTCACTTGAGCTAACATAGCAATAGTAAGTTGTCATTCTCTGGGGACAGACCATTGGGAGGAATGAGACACACTTAACCAGTAGGTTTCACAGATATTTGCTGATAGCAGAAGAAAGTTGGGATTTGGAAATCTTGATTTCCACTCCAGGTTCTGATGGGGAGTGTGCTGTAGTGATTGGAGACTTTTCTAGTCCTGTTCCCTCCTTTCCGCCCCCCCCCCCCCCATCCTCTTCAGGCTGATTAACCTGTTGCTGTCCAAATCCTGTCTCTTCACACTGGTTCCTCATCCCAGTCTTTGTCTCCCTGTCCACTCCCACTACCTCCCAGTCTCCTCCCTAGGATCTCTGTCCCAGGCTACTCCCGCTGTTCCTCCCCCACCCCAGGTGATTGTCTCTTCTGTATTTCAGTCAGGTTCATTTCTTCTCCATGCTGAATGGATGTCAATAGGGGACACTGAGAGCCCAGGGAAGACAGATTCCCTGCTCTCATTTCTGATGTCCAGTACTACAATAACCCCCTACCAGCCACAAGCAGAAATTTCAGGGAAAGTCCTGCTCAGCCCCTGCAGGCCTGGGATGTAGCACGCTCAGTGGAGATGAAAAAAACAACAAGGAGTCCTTGTGGCACCTTAGAGACTGACAAATTTATTTGGGCATAAGTTTTCGTGGGATATAACCCACTTCATCAGATGCATGGAGTGGAAACTACAGTAAGCAGGTATAAATGTACAGTTGGCAGGCGATTCGGTATATTTACCTGTCTACTGTAGTTTCCACTACATGCATCTGATGAAGTGGGTTATATCCCACGAAAGCTTATGCCCAAATAAATTTGTCAGTCTCTAAGGTGCCACAAGGACTCCTTGTTGTTTTACTGATACAGACTCACATGGCTACCCCTCTCAAATCAGTGCAGGTGGAATCTTAGGAGAATTTAGCTGCCAAACACCCTGCTGAACATCTTTGAACTGTTTTCTTTTTGTTGTTGTTGTTGGGTTTTGGGGGGGGGAGGAGGGACTTTGAGGTTTATAATTTGGGCAAATATGAGTGAGTTTTCCGAGGAATAGCAAAAGGTACACTCCTGGCACCAGTGTGATGCCCTGCCAAATTCCAAGCCCCTTCTCCAAAGTGCAGAGGTTGTAAGAATTTTTTTTTAACATGCGCAAAATAATGCATTCCCTCCCCCCCCCCCAAAAAAACCTTGTTTCAGAAATGGATTAACCATTTTTTTGCTGAAAATTACTGAATAAATTTAATCCGAGTCAAACAACTGGTCTGGGAAACTTCAAACCAAACAATTACAAATTTGACAAAGTAATCAGCAACTGAAAATAGGGTCTTATAATGGAAATGCAACCTTAACTATAAGCTACTGGATCCACTTACAATGAGTTGGTTAAGTCTGGAGTTACCCTAATGAATCATTTCACTATTCATCCCCTAGGTCATGCCCTACAGTGGAGGTGCATCAATTAGATTTTGATAGGGGAGAGGTGCTGTTTTAGAGGGTGAACCCAAAACGTACAGTCTTTCTCTGATCTTGTATATCGTTGTATTGTAAAACCTAGAGATAATATGTTGTCTTAGCATTTTCAATCTTCATTTGGTTAGAGGGCTATTTTGGGGCTTGAGAGACCAGGGTTAAATTCCCTGGTCTGTTACAAGCTTCCTGTGTGACCTTCGGCAAGTTACTTAGTCTTTCTGTGACTCAGTTCCTTGTCTGTAAAATGGGGATTATAGAATACTTCTCTACCTCTCAGGGGCGATTAGATTAAGTATATTAAATACTGTGAGGTACTCATATACTATAGTAATAGGGGCCATATAAGTACCTAAAATAGAACTTAAAAGTCAGAAACAGCATGGTGTTTTAGCATCATTTTGTGTTGTGTGCAACGATTGGGAGAGGGATGCTTAATGTTAATAGGCAAGAACTAGTTCACAGGCAGAGCATTATGTGCTGGAATGCAAAATGACATAAAGGCAGGAGTCATGTCTTATAATTAACATGAATATTTGCACCAGCAAAGTAGTTATTTTGAATTAACCTAATACAGTCAGAGTTGGAAATGAATGGGTAAAAGTATTTCTCTTTTCACCAAAGGAGTCTTACCCTAATGCTTCATGATCAGAAAGTGGTATTTACTGTAATACAGTATTTCTGTTAAATTTATTTATCTCAGGGTACTAGGGAACTAACATGCTAAGCCTTTTTCCTTTGAACTGGTAAGAAAGGGAAACTAATTTTACTGAGCAATCTACATTTTTAAAAAAGGTCTGTCCTTTCCATTTTAATGACTAATAATCTGTATTGCACCTTTAATTAAATACGGGGAAAGTCGCTTTGAATTTCCTTCCATGGCACAGGAGACCAGACTGCTTTGTAGAAAGAATCTCATTAAACTGAGTGCATTAGGTTGTTTTCTTTGCAGTGCCAAGCTTTCAGAAAATATAAGGTCTAATTATTCTGTTCACAATAAAAACAGAATACTGGCCCTCTGGGCCCTGTGTTGGCAAGGACTAAGGATGCAACAGAATGAGTACACTTCATCCCTGTAGGAAGTTCTGCCCACACATCCAGTACAAGTAGTTAAACAGTGATTCCTTTAGCCAGTGAAGGAACAGTGTATCCAGGGCCGGCTCCAGGCACCAGCCGAGCAAGCTGGTGCTTGGGGCGGCAGCTTGTAGGAGGCAGCATTCCGCCCAATCCTAGGGCGGCAGGGCTTTTTTTTTTTTGTGATGTTCCACTCCAGCCGCACTGTAGGGGGCGGCAGCGCACAGGATGGGAGTGCCCTGCAGCAAGCCCGGCAGGGCAGCCTGCGTCCTTTCCTCCCAGCCGACCGGAGCAGCGCAGAGCCCTCCCGGCAGGCAGAGGGGCCACATGGCAGCGCCCCGCTGAAGCCCTGGCCGCCCCCCTTCTCTCTCTCTCCCCCCTGCTCCCTCCCACTCCCCCTGCTAGCCGGGGCACATCTGCAGTGCAGGGAGTCTCCCTGCACCCTGGCTCTGGGGTTTGTTTTTGCTTTGCCATTCTGGCCACCCCGTTTTTTTGTTTGTTTGTTTGTTTTTTTGCTTGGGGTGGCCAAAAAGCCAGAGCCGGCCCTGAGTGTATCCTCAATGAGGACAATCCCCACACTAACATAATTCTGAAGTGCATTCCTGTAAACATCAGAGTTCATCATGACTGAAAAACCTGGGCTTAACAATTGTTCCACCTACATCATGGTACAATAGTTTGCATTAGTTTATGTAGAGCTCTGGAGCAGAGTAGCATCTACAACAAGTTTGCAGGACATGTGGCCTCTTCCTCCAGGAAGCCCCTGAAGACTCTACTTGTCAATCAGTCAATTTGTTCGATGGCAATGAAGGCCTCTGTGTAGACTGAAGGCAGAATATAAGCCTAAACTTGCCTTCTCTGTAGTGAATGTTTCAAATGTTTTTCATAATACTTCTTACTCCTATATTAATGGCATCACTCAGTGGCAAAGGCAGGAAGATACAAAGAGACTGTGAGCATTTAATGTAACAAATATTCCTAGGCTTTTATCAACAGGGATGTTAAATTTCTTTAACTGTTTTCCACTGCAATACTCTTTGCAGTATGAACACATGGGAATACATCATTCATCAGTCTATACTTTGCTTTTTTCATTATTCCCTGCTTCTACTCTTCTCTAGAAATAATAAGACAGACTGGAAAGAGTATTCGCTTTTATGGAAATTGTGTATAGTAAAAAGTGTCTAGTCTTTACACTTAAATCTCATTAATTGGGTTAGGCAGTTTGCAACATCCAAAATGAAGTGTCATTCTGAATGCTGCAATGTATTTCATATGATATTTGTATAATAGTGTGGAATTTTTCAAACATTTATTTATAACATTCACCATCTCTATAGCTCTGCAATTCATTTACATGACTTCCTGTACATTTTATGAAGAAAAAACATCTATTTCACCCAGCATTTCCTGAGCACTTGAGATTGACTGGTCCCCATGCAGATGCCAAAGTGTAAAAAACTACAAGGAAGTAATTGTGCAGAAGCCAGCCGCAATAGCAGTCCCTGCAGTCTTCTGACTATAAAGAATGCTCCAAGCTAATGCCAGTGACTGTGTTAGCCACTACAAAAGAGATGGGGAGGTCCTGCTACCATGCCAGTGAGAGCTGGCTCTCTGCAGCTACAGCCTGGCCAAAAGATACAGTTGCCACCATTCTGCTCCTCAAGGCATTGTATCTTATTCTCTGGGGCACTCTGCCTCACAGAATCCTCTCTTGTGTGCTTCCATGTACTGGAGCAACTGCGTATGGTTTAGGCTTGGTGTCTCATGCTGGAAAATGACTCCCAGACAGTCATCTCCATCAAAAAGGATAAGTAGCTATAACTCTTCTCCTTGAGGGTGGATGAGAACCAGGGGACAACTGAAAGGGATCTGCAAGTCTCCAGGAAATACATATTGGGCTTCTCTTGTGAGTGGAAGTGGAGAAAAGGGATAATGTTGACATGAATAATCCTATCTTATTTGTGCCGAATTCAGTTGTTACTATTTTAGTGCAGTCTGGTTCTGCAGGCTAGAATCTCTGTTTATCTATAGCATGTAGATGAAATTGTTTTTTTTTTTCAAGCATTGGTTTGATGATGAACAGATTTTGCTAACTACTGAGTACAGCTCCTCCAAGCTAATACTAGTAAATCAGATGCGTATTCAGCAGAAAACACCATTTCATTAAATTGAATTTTCCTTATCAAGGGACACATTCCACCTACAAAATGCTGCAACATAATGTAATTAAAGAAAAGCTATATGTCAGTCACTAATGGATGCATAGGCCATAACTGCTGCTAAATGGGAAAAGTGTAACTGTCAAATTCAATAGCTCTCTAACAGTAACAAAGACGGGGAATGCATATAATGTATTTACATGAGAAAAAATGACCTGGGACAGTAATGTTATTGTCTGTTTGGGTAATCTGGAAAGTAGATGAAAACCAGTTAGACAGTAATTTAATACAAGCACTACACAGACCTAGGGGAGAAGCCATGTGTCACTGTATAGCACAGCAATAAAAAAGGTCGTAAGTAAGAATAGTTTATGGATGATCAGAACAATTCACTTCTGAGAGCTACCTTACTGTACTTGTTCTGACTACTAAGGCAAAAACCTTAAGCAAGATACATATCTGTATCAAATATGAAGCATACTTTTTCATACAGCTAAGTAAAAGGATCTTAAACACACTGGTTACAAAGTGAACTTCTCTATCTAGAATAGGAAAGAAACAATCAAATTAGAGCAATAACCTTAATTGTTGCAAAAAGAAAACAATTTTTTTCCATTGTAAAGTAGACTAGCAAAACAAAATTGTTACCTTTCCAAATTTAATCAACCTGAGAATTATCAACAGTGAAGATTTTTTTATTGATATTGCAAATAATCCTTCCCCTCCCCCCAACAGCAAAAATATGCCTTCCCTTCTCCTCCAAAACAATTATAAAAATGATTCATGCATTTATATTTTGGATAAAATTCTCTCTGATGGCAGCATGCTTCACATTTGTATATTCAGTACACAACTTGCATTGGCAACACCGCTGAACAAATCATTTGCAGTGATTAGTTTATCTGATGAATTTCATTTCTTTCTGCTTGCAGAATATCCACAAGTAGGATGCAATTTTCTCAAATTTATTTTTTATTCAAAATTATTCAACAAATTTGATTGAGACCAATCCATAGAGTCAAACAATTTCTCTGTGAGATTTGATTTTTCACTATGAGAAATTCACCACTATGCAGAAGAACTGTACAAAGTCAATCTACCACTTAAACTCACAAAATAAGGTTTAAGTGGAACTTTCAGTAAGCCTGGTATAAGCCTTTTCTGAGCTTCTACATGGGCAATTTTCATCTTATTGAATGCCATTGGTTAGTTGTGATAGGTCAAATGAGGATACTAGTCTAGATGAACTATTTCAATACAATACAGGAACAGGATGGTAAAGAGGCTGGTCATATTTCTGAGCTAACTGGCCTACTCAGCTGCCCCAATGATGAACATAACATAATGCTTTAGACACACTGTCCTGACAGTGTGTAAAAAATTATGAGCACTTGAACTTATGCCAAAGGAGCGTGGTGGAAAGTAGACTCATAGGAAATGACCCTACTGTCTGTATCCCCTGAATAGTTGTGAGTCATAGTCAGTGTAAATAGTTCAAAGTGAACAACCATAATACTAAATACCTTTTGTCATATCTAATGTTAGCTGTCCCTTTCATAATTGTGACAGATTCGTATCAGTCCTCCACTTCAGAAAATAACTGGTTTATAATGATCTAGAGTTGGTCTTGAAAGGAAAGATGATCTAGACTAGTGTGGTCAAGGCACTAGCCTGGGGCTCAGGAGACTTGGCATATGTCACTTAATTTTTCTGAGCCTCACTTCCCCATCTGTAAAGTACAGATAATAGTAATTCCTCACCTTGGACGGCTGTTGTGAGGATAAATAAATTAAGAATTGTCGTGCACTCAGTTACTACATTAATGGGGGCCATATAGTCACCATAATAGATATTGTCAATAAGACTCTTGGAGGAATACTTAGGCCTGGTCTACACTAAACAGTTAAGTCAACATAATGCAGTTTCTGTTGACCTAATTATATCAGTGTACACACTACAGTCTTGTCCCACCGATGTAAGTACTCTACTACACTGACATCATAACTCCACCTCCACAAAAGGCATAGGGCTTATGTCAGAATAATTAGGGCGACAGCGTCTGTGTAGACACTGCATTCCTTACATCCGCTGTCGGCTGTCTTTTCAACTTCAGGGCTCCATGTTGGAGTCCTCAAATTGACAAGAAAGCCAGGCAGCTAGAGCCTGGCTGCCCCTGGCTTCTTGCTCCCAGCTGGGCTGCGCTCACCCGGCTCCCTGCTCAGTGAGGCGAGAAGCCTGGGGAGCGGGGAGCCAAGAGCTCTGGCTCTCAGTCCCCCACACCGCCCCTATTCAGTCAGTGGAAGTGCTCCTGGTGAGGACGCGCATCACCAACAGAAGGAGGGTAGTGTGGACATCAGCCACTGCGGTAATTACTACGGTGGCTGTAAGCTGACATAACATAGGTCGACTTAAGTCTGTAATGTAGACGTGCCCTTAGACACTCACTCACCCATCCACACATTCGCTGCTATAGCCCAGAGCCCCCTAACTCTCTTAAACTTTTCACCTTACAAGTTTTTTAGTGTAACTGGCCTTTATTGCTTTTCTTTATGTGTTACCAGCACACTGTCTTGTTAGTGACAATGATTATTTATTTTTCAAATTCGTTTTAATCATAGATCTTAGGAGGGACAAATTTAAATGCCATCATACAGACCTGCAGAAACTACAGGAAGTTATTTCTCTTAAGGTTATTGGGTTAAAAATGTCACATGGTTTCTTCATTAGCTTTATACTGAAAATGTGGGGAAATGCGTGATCGCCATTGATGCCATCATATGTCTGCCCTTTATACAGCTCATCGTTTTTCAAATAACAGATATTTAAAATGAATGTTTGGAATGGAGTGTATACCTGGTCTGAGTGTCTTACCTCTTATTCAGGTAGAATTAGTAGAATCACTACTAAACCACAGTAAACACATTGCTCTTACCAGATCCATATAGGCTAGGTAATGCAGCTGTGTGATATTTTCCTTTAGTAGCTCTTTTAATATACATGTTTACCACATAAGTGATGCTGCACAGTTAATGATGCAGTTGTGCAAGTCTCTCTCCTCTGATTGGCTCTGGGTATCTGATTTATATAATCACTATACAGTTATTTTTTAATGTAATTGTAAATTATGACTGTAATAACTACAGTACTCATACCCGTCTGCTCTGAGTGGCCTCACCAAATATTGTCAAGTTATTTGCAAAAACAAACATGCCAGTTCAGCTCCTCCATTCCTTCAGCTGAAGAAGATATCCTCCAAGGAGGAAGTGGAAGGGACCCCATAAGGCACGAAAAACAAATGAAAGCAGGGTCAATCATGCATGGCTGGGATAGGATCAGGGAAGAGCTGGAGGTCTGCAAAATTTCCCTCCCTATTAAGACCTACAAGGACTGTGGTGCAAAACCAATGCAGGCTGAGGTAAATGGCAAGACATCAGAAATAGAAATCAAGTCGTTTGACAGCCAATCCTCTGCTGTAAACAGTGGGCCCACACTTCCTCCCAAAGCATGATTCGGGAGGAACATGTCATATAATCAAATACACATCCTGCCCATGAATTGGCTGTGTATTATGTAAAATTTATTTAACTCTTTGTTAGTCCTTAATTCGGTCCCATTATTAAAAGTGTAGCAGCTTCAGTATACAGGAAATATATTCAGCAACTCCTCCCTATGTGCTGGTGAATATACATATACACTCTACATCTTAAACTAATCATCCAAAAGCTTGTGACAGTAAATGTAAAGTGGTTTCCTGGTCTGCAGCAGCATTCTTTGAAAGAGAAGATTCCCTGGTGAATTCATTACATTACACTAAAGTCCCACCCCTTGAAACTGCTGTAGACACATAACAGGATTACTGTTCAAGAGTTTACTGGGATGTAAGTAAAATTGTTCCATTCGGTCAGAAGCAGGCATCTTTGACTAAGGTAAGAGAGTGACCTATTACTTTATATATAATTTATTATGACGTGAAATGTAGGCTTTTTATTATTTATTATTTATTTATTATCTATTATTACTCAAATGATGTTGCTTTTGGCACTTTGATACCAATGTTGACTTAATGGAAAAACATACAGTACTCTCCTAAGGTCTAGATTTTCAAAAAAGCCTCAGACTGCAATTAGCTTTAAAGTCTAAATCATTGAATAGAATAAATTCCAGCAACCAATTAATATGTAAAGACTATTTTTCTATTTGAACAAGAGGTGTAATTCAAACATGTGGTCTGTAAAACAAATGATAGGGAAGGAAGGTTTGTAGTTCATTATAAAGATTAGGAGGTTTGATTGTGTATGATTTCGACAGCGCGGATATAATGGTTTAGTATTTTCATGTTTCTTAACCATTTTTGATGGATGTTTCATCTGATAGATAATGCCATAAGGATGACAAAATTATTTTAAAAATGTGAACATTGATTTAAAAATAAATGTTTCATATAGTCCAAAATGTGCTTATCATAACACTTTATTTGTAAAATACTGTGATATGAATCTTTAACTTTCTTAATTAGCTAATGTACAGAATGTAATCATATAATTCTGAGAAAACAAAGCAGCCAGATTTAATAATCTAATGGCATGGGAGCTTTCACAAAATGTAGAGCTGCCTAATCAGTGTGGTGACAAATGAAATGATCTGTGGCCTCCAAGGCTGAGAGTTAATTGAATGAACAGACACTATTTTTTACAGCTGCTAATATATTCCTAATGGAGAGCTTGGTTTTATGCTTCCTTAAAGTAATTGCACATTTATCCTTAATTTAAAATCCCTTGGTTTTACCCAGCTAGTTGCTTTTAGACAGGGTAAAGGTCTTGCATATTTATACTTTGGAGATTTAAATTGTCAATATGATATATAGGGTACCTACTTATAACTGTAAGTGATTGAAAATCATTATACATCTTCTTAACCTGCACTTAAAATATTACCTTACTCCCAAACCTAACAAGAGTTAAGTAAAATTAGAGTGCTGAGAAATAATTATCCTCAATACCTTAAAAATATTCTATATTTTTCAGATCTTTCTCTCCACATTAATTAATGAAAAAATTAACTTATGATGTTATGTCGTATCAACAGAAATACATTTTTTTCCATCATTTTATGTTAACAGGTTTAGATTTATATCTATTTCTACACACACAGTTTATGTGACACAAGAACAAATCTAATACAAAGAAAATCAAGACATCGGAAGAACCCACTCATTAGTTTAATTAAAGCTAATCATTAAAGTCAATGTCCCAAATCATGACAAGAAAAGTATTTAATTTTTATATTTAACATGGATATTAATACAATATTAAACACCTGGGCAAGTTTTAAATGAAACTTCAAATTACAGTATTTCAAAGTTTTTCTAGATAATTGCATATAACATAGTGATCTGTTTGTATTCCAAAATTAGTCTCTCTTTATGTACATGTATACACCAGAAAATTAGTGTGCTTGGGCATCAGTGGAAAAGCATATATGGATTTAGGAGGATGTGTCATTTTAAACAGGTGTAGATATGCACACACATAGCTATAGAGCTTTTTTTCACTGCACAAACATGAGTATAAGTAGTATGAAGCTATTATTGTGGTTGCACACATGTATTTTCCCCTGGAAAATTGTGTGGTCAGCTTCAATTATGGATAGGAACATTCAGACTAATGATATAAAATGTATCAGAGTTACAAGAAATATCCTTACAAGGATGAAAAGGCAGTACCCATTGAGATTATCCAGGAGTAATAAATTAGGAATTCCTTATTTGACATTCAGTGCATCAAGTTTTAAGTAATGATTTAATAGACTGTCTCTCTTTTCTACATATTTAATACAACAATGTCCTTGTAGTAGCTATGTTGTACTCCTGTTTGTATTTAGTAACAATTTGATTTTATATTAAAATAGTATTACTTAATAAACTAAATATACAGATATAAATAGAAAAAAACCTATGTTAAAAGAACTTTGTCTCAAGTTATTTTATTAAATAATGTTTGCAGATCAACCCTGGATAACTTATCTATCATGTGCAGAAAAGTGTGGTTATGGTTTCTCTGACAATACAGAAAGTCATCAGGCTTGATTCTGATCTCACTTGCATTGGTGTAAATACAGAATAACTCCATTGAAGTCAGTGGAGTCACACCAATATAACTAGGTGTATCATTTCAGAAAAAGGGACAAACTAGAATCAACTTTGTTTAGCGAGCTTTCCCGTTCCTTGGTAACTTGGGACAGGTCACAATTTCATACCAGTGAAACTGCTTCAGTGCTCAGGCATACACATGACATATAATCAGTCTCCTCATGATTTTCCTTTTCTTGCACTAGAAATCCTTATCTTTAAATATATAGGTGTAAGTTAAGCTGGATCCATGCTTCAAGTTTACTTCCCTATTCTAGCCTAGCCCTTTAAAAAGGAAACCTTAACACTTGTGGAGGAACTTAAATATTATTTCAGTTGTTCACCCAAGGTAACAATTTATTTGACAACAGGCCTCCATTCTCTCTGTGGCAGCTATTGGTGATAGAACAGCCACTCAGAGGAACTCAACATGCCCTGATACAGGATGTTTTTGTGAATATGTACCTGTAATGCTGAAGATTCAGAAATCTGGAGAGTTTATGTAAATAACTTAACACCCATTTAATATTCAATTACCCATTATCTTGTTTACCAGAATCCCAGCAATTACCAGAACTTAGGTCTGAGGAGGCTGCAATTTGTAGTAAACTTTAATAACATAGAAAATGCTATGTTCCTGGCTTGCTCTGGCATCTCTGTGGTTGGTGTCTGGGTAACTGTGGTGGCTGTGCCCTGGCTAATCTTTGTCCTGGCCTGGGTGGAGGGGTATGGCCAGTCCCTGTATCTAGCTGCCACTTGCCCTGGCTAAGAGGGGGAATCTGGCTGCTTCCTGCCATCAGCTGGGAGATGCTCTGGCTGGGCTACTGGCCTAGCTCCAGTAGCTCCTTGTCCCTGGCTGACAGGGTTCTGGCTGCTGCTCCCTGGTTACAGATTGCAGGTTCCTGGGGCCAAGGTTAGATCACTGCCCAGTGTCATCCAAACCCTAACTCCAAATCTGGGGGACCATCTTTGAATAAGTGGTACAGGATATGCCAACAAAAACTTTTCAACACCACTCAGATAATCAAAACAGATATGCAATAAAAGGGAAGAAATAACTTAGTGCCACTAAACTGACCAAGTGATGTGAGAGAAATTGTTCAGGGCATGGTAAATGAAATACAGTAGCATGAAAGAACCATGCTGTCCATTCTTTAAGGGTGTAAAGTGAGGTGTTTAAGATAATTCTGAAACGCTCTCACAAAAAAAAAGAACATTCATTTGAAGGGGCCATTACATAGATAGTATCTCAGCAGGCCGACCATATTATTGCTTTTAGAATTATAAGGCCTTCACCCTTGTCTGGCAGTGTATGTCTGAGCATGAAAGGACGGGGGGGCGGGGAGGGGAAGGAGAGAATATAACTCATGAGTTTTGAACTTTTCAGGCAGACAATATTGCGCTGACAACCAAGGTTATGAAAGCAGCTAAGTCCATCCTTACATTTTAAGTGCTTTGCTGAACTGGGGTCTACATAACTTAACCATAACTAGGGAGTTTTGGGCAGAACTGGGACTAGGGCACTGAAGTCCTGATTTTCAAGCCATTGTTCTAACCAATAAAAAACACATTTTCCCGTAATACTGATGAATAGTGGTTACCCTACATGCAATATTTACAGTTGCCTAAATATTTTTAAAGCTGTTGTCATCTGCTAAAAGACCCAGAGCCTGATTCTCCAATGCATTATGCCAGTTTTATGCTGGTATAACTTATCAAAATCAATGGTGTAAAACTGGTGTAACAGAGTGGTGTACTAGGCTTTTGTTGTGTATTTCTTAGTTGAATCTCCTTCAAGCGAACATAAGAACGGCCATACTGGGTCAGACCAATGGTACATCTAGCTCAGTACCCTGTCTTCCGACAGTGGCCCGTACCAGGTGCTTCAGAGGGAAAGAACAGAAGAGGCAATCATCAAGTGACCAATCCCCTATCGCCAACTCCCAGCTTCTGGCAGTCAGAGGCTAGGGCCACACAAAGCATGGGGTTGCATCCCTGACCATCCTGGCTAATAGCCACTGATGGACTTATCCTCCATAAACTTAACTAATTCTTTTTTTAACTCTGTTGACTGTGTGTTGTGTGAAGAAGTACTTCCTTTTGTTTGTTTTAAACCTGCTGCCTAGTAATTTCATTGAGTGACCCCTGGTTCTTGAGCTATGTGAAGGGGTAAATAACACTTCCTTATTCACATTCTCCACACCATTCATATTTTACAGACCACTGTTGTATCCCCCTTTAGTCATCTCTTTTCCAAGCTGAAAAGTCCCAGTCTTTTTAATCATCCCTCAGATGGAAGCTGTTCCATACCCTTAATCATTTTTATTGCATTTTTCTGTACCTTTTATTTTTAGATGGGGTGACCAGAACCGGACACAGTATTCAAGGTGTGGGTGTACCATGGATTTACATAGCAGCAATAGAGCTGCATGTATAGCAAGCAATAGAGCTACATGTATTTGCCCACATACATATATTTACACCTTCCTGGGAATTTTTTAACACCTTAGGAAACTATTTAAGACTAAAAATAATATCAGATTTGATTATGAGCCATTAAGAGTGAATTCTATAAAACAGTTAGGTCTGAGTGGAAATTAGGCACTGACTGGTCAACAGAGGTACAGAACAGCAGAGATGGAAGTTGATAATAAATATAGAACACTCAGAAACACAGCCTAGCCATGAACAGAAGTATTACAGGTGGCAGAGTGTCTCAACACTAGCATGTTCCAATAAGAGACTTTCTGAGATATGAGGCAACAATTGCTATGAAGAATGGCGGCTGCTAATTGATGTGGAACAAATCCTTTTTAATGAAGACTGTGAGGACTATCCATTATAATCAGACAATGCAAACAGGTTCTCAATTTTGAAGAAAACCACTAAGGGATCAGCCTAGCAGCTGATATCACTGAGGCAGACAAGGTTGGTGAGAAATACAAGGTGCAGACCTCAGCCAGCCTAAGGATGGAAAATAAGGGAAGATGAAAAGATGGGGAAGAGGAGAACAAACTGCACTTTAGTTGAACTCTGACTGGAAGGTACAAGGAGAATATGAAAAACATTTTCAGTAGCCCCTGGGTCTGACACATAGATTGTAATGTAATCCATGATGTAATGGTCTTTTGTTACTCCCCAAGTTTTTGGGAACAGTTTTATCACTTATTTTATTGTAGATTTTGGCTCATATTTTATCCCAGTTTTATAAGGAAACTTTTTTAATGAGATCAGACTTCTGTTTTTGCTGTGACCACTTCTGGTTCTCGTGAACGAATATGAACTTAAGTGTATGTGTGTGAGCCCACAGAACCTGGACCTTACTGTTGGGTTCACACTGAAGTGCAATCATGGAGAAAACTGAGCTCATTCTAACATGAAGGTTTTTAAATAATCAGGGCTCATTAACCTACGGAAACCTGCTCTAACACACAAATTCATTAAATCTAAGCAAACGTCACTCCCTTTGCATTAGAATAAGAGGTTGGGGTCTCTAC
The DNA here is from genome assembly GCF_011386835.1 of Chrysemys picta bellii. Lineage (NCBI taxonomy): Eukaryota > Metazoa > Chordata > Testudines > Emydidae > Chrysemys > Chrysemys picta. The sequence continues at coordinate 89,444,057 of NC_088795.1, forward strand.
CCCCTTCTTGTGTTGTGTTTGTTTTGTTTGTTAAATCAGGAAATTGACTACTTCCTGAAACGATATGTGACATCAGAGAACTCACAGTTGCCGCACATCATTGCCTTGGCAAGACAAGTCAAGCAGATGTAGAAAAGGGAGATAGGATGTTATTTCACATACACATGTGGCCAGAGATCTCTAAGCAAAGATATTGAAAACCTCATGGAACTCAGCCTGTATGCACGCAGAATATCCCTGATTCCACACACTCCAGTTTTTCTTCCTTCATCAGCCCCACAACTTGCTTCCTTGTCATATTTCCAAATTTCCATATTTCCATGTTTCTTATTAGCCTGTCTGGGTACTTACCTTATTCATGGTATCTGGGTATTTAAGTATTTAATAATAGAGATAATAATCTTTCTTTCTTCATGGCCTATAGGTAAAATAGCTTGACTAGCATTCTTGTTTCTGTGTAGGTGTGTGTTTGTAGAGCTTATTCTAAGCTGAAGAAAAGAGGTTTGTGTTTAGTTCCAAGAGTGGTAAGTTCCTTCTCTTCTTGCAGGCGTGAGCTCCTTAGTCTCAATCCAGCTCCCGTGAAAGTTCTGTCTCCCTCACTCATAGTTCAAGTGTAATGTAGCTATTGTGAAAGGTCATGGTTATGAGTGAAGAGATGATATCTCAGCTAACTAGGTACAAGACTAATATTCAAAGCCTTCCATGAGGACAGTAACCTTGAGCTGGACTTTACACCAGATCAGCCAGTGTATAGGGTGGAATTCCAGAGTGACTTGTTCTTGGCATCTGTGTTATTAAACAGGTGTCCTCTTGTGTCTGCACTCAGCGCATCCTCTGGCATTGGTGAGTCCAAAAGGACCCAAATCTGGAGACCCAATCTTCAAAAGTGGGGGATGTTACAGATGAACCAAATTATTCAAAGCACTTCCCTCTTCTTACTAGAATCACAGCTTTCTTGCCTTGGATTCAGCTTGAGCCAGCTTTGCTTCATCCGCATGCTGATTTTGAAAATTCCTTGTTTCTATGTCTGTCAGTATCAGACTCCATTTTCCACCATAGATTTTCATGCTTTCTTCCTTTTTATTTTTTCTTTTGCAAGTCCATCTGAGAACCATGGCAAGTGGCAGGGAGCCAAAATGTTCCAGAGCTAGATCCTCAGCTAGTATTAACAGGTGAAGCTTTATTAACTTCAATGGAGCTATGTCCATTTACACCAGGGGAGAATTTGGCCCAGAGTGTCCATAGCAGTCATCAGGGAGTAGCTGTAGTGCTCCAGTAATTCTTCTGCTCATTGACCTTCTGTTTGTGTACAGTATCAGAGGGGTAGCCGTGTTAGTCTGGATTTGTAAAAAGCAACAGAGAGTCCTGTGGCACCTTTAAGACTAACAGATGTATTGGAGCATACGCATGCATCCAATGAAGTGGGCATTCACCCACGAAAGCTTATGCTCCAATACATCTGTTAGTCTTAAAGGTGCCACAGGACTCTCTGTTGCTGTTTGTGTACAGTTTCTGTAAATAAATGTCAGAGTTTGAAGCAGTCTAAAAGTTATTAGGGGTAGACCAGGGTTGTGCTTTTTTTTTTTTCTTGCCTTCTCAACTTGTGGGTGTTTTAATAAAACCCTTCTCTCGGGGTGCATATAATAGAAAGAGGGATCTTCTGCTACTCCAAGCATAACTGGATACATTTTAAATCTTTAACAATCTGTCTCCCTCTTTATCACATAACGGATGGCAGCATATAAGCCTGAGGCTTGGTCTACACTATGGACCTATATTCATACCCCTGAGTGACGTAGTTATACCGATCTAACCCATGATATATGCAGTGCTAATTTGATGGGAGAGCTCCTCCAGTCATCATAGCTACTGCCTCACAGCACCGATAAAGATTTCTGTCAATTTAAAGGAAGCAGAGGCATCTTCTCATTCTCATTCCAGGAGACTGCAAGGTACAAGCTCTGTCATGTCTGTTTGTCTGCAGCAAATGTAAGCACAGTATCTTGTGAGAACCATCCAATTAGCCGTCTTATGACACTTTTCTTAAGTGGTTTAGGATTGAATACAGATAAGCTTCTGTGCCTTAATTCCTAATATTAATATTCCCCCAGGCAAACTTTATGTATAATTTATTATTTACCAAGTTCCAAAAGTGTGCTCGACACTTATAGCAAGTAAACAGATAAGGTTGTTGACCGAAAGAGGTTACAATATTGTATCATGCTCATTCCTTGTTTTGTGTGTCTTTGTTGTGATCTGCTTTGCTAAAAATTCTTTTAAGGCCAGGACTAGGATTCATTGGCCTGATAAACATGAATTTGGAATCTTAATTAATTTAAGGGATACCAAGCAAATGATAAATCGATGAGGGCCCTATTGAGTTTCTGTAGTTGATATTACTTGAAAACAAAGGTAGAGTCACTACAGGTATTAATGGATGTTGCCAATCCATTACTTGTCTTGTGCTGTTGTTTGCTCAACTGTTTAAAACTGTTTCTGATCAAAAGCATCTGAAGTTAGTATATTTAGTATTAAAAAGTAATTACAAAATTGCTTTTTGTGGAGGCCACCTGAGCTGGACAAATGCAAAATTCCGGCACAAAGTTATGCAACGGGGTTTGTTGCAGGGATTGGTTCCGGGGTTAGTGTTTCTGTTGTGTGGTGTGTAGTTGCTGGTGAGTATTTGCTTCAGGTTGGGGGGCTGTCTGTAAACGAGGACCGGCCTGTCTCCCAAGGTCTGTGAGAGTGAGGGATCGTCCTCCAAGATAGGTTGTAGATCCTTGATGATGGGCTGGAGAGGTTTTAGTTGGGGGCTGTAGGTGATGGCTAGTGGCATTCTGTTACTTTCTTTGTTGGGCCTGTTCTGTAGTAGATGACTTCTGGGTACCCTTCTGGCTCTGTCAGTCTGTTTCTTCATTTCACCAGGTGGGTATTGTAGTTTTAAGAACGCTTAATGGAGATCCTGTAGGTGTTTGTCTCTGTCTGAGGGATTGAAGCAAATGCGCTTGTATCTTAGGGCTTGGCTGTAGACAATGTATCGTGTGATGTGATCTGGATGAAAGCTGGAGGCATGTAGGTAAGTATAGCGGTCAGTAGGTTTCCAGTTTAGGGTGGTGTTTATGTTTATGTTATGACCATCGCTTATTTGCACTGTAGTGTCCAGGAAGTGGATCTCTTGTGTGGACTGGTCCATTCCTCAACAAAAAAACCTTCAAAAACGCACTTCAACAAGAAACTGCAGAACTGGAATTAATTTGCAAACTTGACACCATCAAATTAGGCCTGAATAAAGACTGGGAGTGGCTGGGTCACTACAAAAATGTGATTTTCCCTCTGATACTCACAACTTCTTGTCAACTGTTGGGAGTGGGCCACATCCACCCTCATTGAATTGGCCTCATTAGCACTGACCCTCCATTTGGTAAGGCAACTCCCATCTTTTCATGTGCTATATATTTATACCTGCCTACTGTATTTTTCACTCCATGCTTCTGATGAAGTGTGTTATAGCTCACGAAAGCTTATGCCCAAATAAATGTATTAACTTCTGTATGTATATGTGAGAAAACTATATGTCTAAAAATGATATTTTTCAGTGATTATTGCATTAACATGTGAACAAATAATACCTACATTATCAGACTGCCTGGTTGCATCAATTTTCCATAGTGAATCAGTATAGAGAAAGGATAAATTTATGAATGTGTAAGAGCAGTTTTTCTGCACCATGAGTAAATATGTAGAATAACTGTGAACTAATTTTGTGCAGTTAGGGACAAATTCTAAAGGATACTTAGCACCTACAACTCCCATAGCATTCAGTGTACCATTTAGGATTTGGGCTTCTGTTTTTTCATTATGTCATTTCTAACTATCAAATATGCTATTGAAAGTATAAGCATAATTCTTATGTTCTTGTCCGAATCTCAAATATTTCTGTAATATAAAAGGACTGTGTCTCTGTAGAAACTTTTTGAACCCTTCCTTGTTGTGAGAAAAAGGCTCCATAGAAGCTCTAGTTTTAATGCTCCGCTTTCACTGTGAGTGAAAAAGAGTTTATCATGCAAAATATTGGCATTTAGAAAGTGAGCAAAAATATGTGATTAGGAGAAAATGAGTAAAGTTCTTTCTCTGGTCATTAGTTAAAGTTTAAATTCCCCTTAGGAATAGCCTAGAGCTGATGTAATGCATGAGTTGAGGGAAGTTATAAATTGCTGGAGGGTGTTGTCACAGACTTATCCAAAGTTGTGGTTTAAGAATATATCTAATACTGACTTTTTAAAGCTAAATGGTTTTTATGAGTCATTTTTAAAGAACGACACAAACTTAGGAAAATCAATCCTTTTTGGATGCTATAGACAAGTTGTAGCAATGGATTACCCTTTATAGAGACTGTAACAGGGTGGCTTGCCCTTGGGCTGGAGAACCTGGGGCTAAGCCAACCGTGATTGCAGAATGAGCCCCACTTGAGGGGAATCAGGCAATTTCCTATAAAGAACAGAAAGTGCCACAGTAGTGGGGAAGCTCAGAAGGCTGTAATGGTACAATGCAGAGCAAGAGAGGCTCTTGCAGGGAAGACTCTGAGACCAGGGGACTAGTTCCAGCTAGGAAGGGTGTGGAGTAGCCTGCTAAGGCAGGAAGGACTGTCACCAGACCATGGGAGTTTCAGCTCTATGCAGCTGGAGGGAAGACTTTTGTGTTTAGTTTTGAACTTAATAAATGAGACCCTAAGGAGGACTGTTCTGGAAAAAAAACTCAGTATGGAGTTTATTTGAAGATCTGAGAAGGGTAACTGAGGTAAAGGGCTGTGGATAGGGCTGCCCTGAGGCAAACAGGGGGTACTGTGAGGCAGCCACTCATCTACAGCGGCAATCTATCTGCAAACATATGTAAATATCAATATATAAAATAGTATTTGTAGTAACAATGTCTTTAAATGACATTTAATTAAAATTCTCTCAAAGGAAATAGCAAGCTCTAATGACAGAGTACACTGCCATACCTTTAAAATAATGGAGGAATTAAAGGTCCCATGAAAATTCCCATGGAAGAGTTTGCAAACACCTGCAGATGCTCCTTGCAGAAGCCATCTTGGATTTCCTCCAGCTGAACACAAAGTTCCTACAGCTGCTTTGGAAGCATTTGGACCTTTTTTTAATGTAATTTTAAAATACTCAAATAGTCTAAAACCAAAGTTTCATAGCATCAGAAAAGGCCACTAAAGATTAGAAGCAGGAATCTAAACCGATAGCCATGAATTCATGGGTTTTGTGGTACACTATGAGCTGTAGTTTGCCCTGTGAGTCTGTCACAGTTTCAAATAGTCAATACACAATTTTGTATAAAAGATTTCCTGTCATCATATTGATATTTTACAGTGTTATAACAGTAATTACTGGTTGTTGTTTCAGTCTCTCTGCAACCCCTCTTTTAACTACCATTGCAGTGCCTGAACTGGAATAGGAGTCACAATTTTGAACAGCTCTTGTGAAGGGTACTGGATTACATAAGCATGGCTAGACCCCTATTTTTCCTCACAGCCTATTTAAAATCCATTCCCTTATGTGTCCCTCATGCATTACACTTTATGGAGTTGTAAGAGACCCCAATTTTCCTACATATTCTCTGCAGCCCCTAATATGATAGGAAATTTCAATCCCTGTTCATAATTGAGAGCATGGTGGTGGGTTCCTTGAATTTAAATTCTCTGTCAACTTCAGAGGGTCTCTGAATAATATCGAATTTTAGAAAAGTATGCATTGCCTTTATACACTGCTCCCCTGCAGCCTCACAGGTGGGAAGGCTTTTTCTGGGCCAGCAGGAGAAGAAAACCCTTGGCCCCTTTAAGGGGATGAAATCAGTGACTTGGAGGGAAGGGGAGGGGAGGGGAGGACAGGGCAGAAAGTTTTTTCTCAGGGAGCTTTGGGTCGGCCCAGAAGCTATGGTGCCTGTAAGACTTCCCCTTGACCGGGATTATGAGCTCCTCTACTCAAGGATCAGGTGTTGGTGGAGTTTTCTTTTCCCCTGGATTCTTCAGGTGCTAGCAGCAGCCTGTAGTACTGGGTCCAAATGTTGCCATTCCTGTAACTGGGCTGACAGACTATGATGAGATTGTGGATTTCATGGGTCCTAGTGCCCAATATTATGGATAAGAAAAGCAACCCTCCTGCATTGGGATCTAGGTGTTGGCCCCCCAGCGTGCCATGAATGAGTGCACAATTGTGCTACTGGACCCATGGCAGTGGGTCCAGTAGCAGGCAGAATGTTATAGGTCAAACACCTTTGAATCTAGTTCAGCAAGGAAATGCAGGTATAGGGGATAAGGCTATTGAGCCAGCTCCTTCTGCATGTGTATGTGTGTGGTGAAGTGTATTGTGTGGTGATTCCCCCACAGATGACAGTTCCAGCCAGCACAGCAGTATTAAACAGGAGAGACTGCTCTAATCATGATGCACCTGCTCAAAGCCACTAGAGGTAATATTTAAGGGCAATATAGAGAATTAATCTCATTATATAAGGAAGACAAGATGGAAGAGAGGCCAGAGAGAGATAAGAAGGGCACAGAGACTAACAGAGTAACCCACCAGATACATGCAGGCATGCTGTCGGACAGATATTTGGAGGGAGAGTTGGTCTTGTCAAAATATAGCAAATTAGTCTGTTAGGCACACAATACATTTAGGGCTCTTGCATGAGACCATTTGAAGGAACTTAAATTGATGGCTGCAATGCATGTGGGAATGAAGTAGGACCAGGCTGATCGTGAAATAAGGTTAAAAAGGATGGTTTTGGTTCATGTGGTGTCACTCCTTTGTGCTGACTGATTTATAGGTTCCTCAGTCATCAAGCTGGAGACCTGATTTTAGCAAGCAATTATCCTGGGCTTTCATTGAGGGGAAATATTCAGACTTACACAAATACAAAAGCAGAGGTGTTTTAAAAACCTCATAGAGCACACATTTGCCCTGGACCCCAGGGGAGGTGACACTCCATTAGAAGAGAGGGTTAGAAGAGAGGGTCAGTCGGGTCCTCCCCTATAGGAAAAGAACTAGTATGGGAGTATGGCAAAAGCCTCATCTGCCGCTGACCTCAAAGTGCTATGGGTACCCCCTGTGGGATTATCATGACAATGGAAATCATGGTTTGGGAAGGGTATTCAGTGGGACTAAAGATATACTAAGGGATAGATTTGATAGAATGATTCTAAATGCCAAAGCCAAACAGAGTTTACATTGCATAGTGAGAGGTAAGGGGTTTGTTTTGTTTTGGGTTTTTGTTTTTTAAGTTGGAGGGGCTTTCTGGATAGTGGATCTCTACAAGCCTGTGTTCTGAAGCATGTGCCCAAAAGTGTTCCTTGGGAATATTTCTTGAACTACTACCTCCTTATGACAATGTTGGCAGAATGATTGGTGTTGGGGTTCCCCAAGATCTTTTCCACTCAATTTCCCAAGAACTCCAATCTTGTTACTCAGGTTCCTTTATTTATCATACAACAAAGCTACACTGAGTTGATCACACTCACAAATAGGCCATGGGTATCAGGCATAGCACACATCCAAAGTTACACAGAAAATCGCTTCCTTTATATACATTTACATAATACAGTGCATTTACTGAACATTGCAACACCCGTTTTGGGATTGGCTTGGTCACTTTGAAGGAACCAATTCCTGTACAGTATGTCCTGTCCACACCCTGCCCATGCCCAGCTTACTCTTTACCTCATTTTACATTCCAGGCTTCTCTCATCTATTGTAAATGGTCCCCTGGGTGTTCCCCCTATCTTAGTTAGCAAGACTGTTTCCAGACTGCTGAGCCATTTACCTCCTTAATCCTGTCTCGCAAGAAATAAGGCCTCACCCATGTCCAATTACTTATGTCAAGCCATGCCTACAATGGGAAAGACCTAGAATAATGATCTCTTATTCTTCTATCCCCCTGCTGTAGACATGGTGAGGGCTTGAATAATAGTAGCTAGCTTTCAGATAAAGCCGCTTTCTGGCTATACCTCCCAATACCCTCTTAAGACTTCATCTCCTGTGTTTTATTACAAGGGTAATGCTATTTGCACAGGCCAAGCCCATGGATGCTCATGAGAGTGCTCAGCCTGTAAGGGCAGGTTTATAGTGTAAACCCAGGTCTGTGGAACCAGGCCTGTGGACTTGATTTTTCTAAGTCTGTGCTTGAGTGTCCATACTTCATTGTGTACCTGGATCTACAATTGCTGGACCTGGGTCTCACAGCTGTGCTAACATGTCCATACTGCACTATGCAGATCTTCTGACTTGGATCTGTGGCTTGTGTCCACACTACAAAATGACAGGGCTTGGACTTGGGTCACAGCAGGACTTGGGCTTGGACCCACCCCTGCAGCAGTGCTTGCTGACCTGAGTCAGACTGATTTGTGTGTGGATGGAAGGAGGCTAGGGTTCAAACTTGAGTCAGAGCCCAAATGGTTAACAATCTAGGATTCTGGCAGGAGTGAGGGGAGGCAGCCAAGAAAACTGCTGGTGCCTCTTGGTGGCAGGGGCCCAGTGCAGACTGTGTTCAGTAGAAGGTCTGGTTCCCTGATAAACCAGAATTAGAAGCAGATTAGGAGAAAGCATCTTCAAAAGAAAATGGGGGGCAGAGTAGAAATGGGGTTGGGGCTAATGAATGACTCTGCATGGCGACAACCCTCACTTCCCTACTCCTTTCACTCAAGTACGAGAGGAGGAGGATAGGGTCTTAGCAATGGTGCTGGGCCAGGTTAATTGGGTGGGAGCTGATGGCAGCGCTCCACTAGTTAGAACAGATTGCAATTGAAGGATGACCTGCACCAGATGAAGAGATGATACAAAGTTTCCAGATGTTAAAGTTGCAGCCTAGTTAAACCACATTCCTGGTTCCTTGTCTTCCTGCAGTGTCTAGGACATTGGATGTGAGTTTATCTGCATCACATTTGCCAATGCAGTCTTTTCCTTCTGTCTCTTATCTCCCCAAACCATTATAGTAGGATACTGGTGTAAAACAAAGCTAAGTGTCAAACTTAAACTTGAATATAATAGAAGTGTTCACAGTTGCTGCTATTGGGGCCTCACACTTACAAGCTTGGTAAATTTTTCTAGTTAATAAAGTCATTAGGAGACTTAAATCATTCTGAGTTACCATAACTATTATGGTGATTGTTATTGAGGTGCTATCTAGCAAAAGAGCATCTCCTAAAGAACCGAATGGCTTAATTGGCTTAAGAATGTTTTATTGCTGAACAGCATCCATGTCTGATTCCCAGCTTCTTCCTGCATTGTACAAATAAAATCAATAAGAGCTACTATAGACCTTATGGAGCTAAAGTAATTGCAGCATGTGTAGCATCACTGATGTAGTACTGTACTGGATCTAAAGGGTTAAGAACTTGCTTGGGGAGAGAAAGCATATTAATGCATTGCTGTTTTCAATTAAGATTGATAGAGAATGGTATATAGGAGCTGCAGTCAAGGACAATGGGAAGTTGCTTTTGAAGAAAGAACAGATGGGGAAGAAGACAGATTTATGCTCAAGGTGATTGGTGTAATAAGCTAAGGAAATATAGTTAAGGAGAAAGCAGGGCTTTTAAAATAGTGTTTTACTGTGCTGTGTTCCTATGTTCTGGATACAGTTTTCCATAGAGCACTTGGGGTATTACAGGTGTGGACACAGCTATATCCATACAACAGTGTAGGAAGTTGAGAATGACCCATTTTGGTGATACATTAAAGCAGAGGAAATATTTGTATTGAAATTAGGAATGTGTTTCCTGTGCTTTAATGCTGCTTTTCAGAGAATTTGTAGGCTGGGCTGAGGATTCAAAGGGTTTTATGTTATATTGTGTATTATCTGATGCATAAAAACCATGCAAGTTGCACAACTGTCCCCAAAATATTTCTAGTTTTATACTGCAAAGCTGATGTAACTTTCTTGGTTGGTTTTAATCCTTTTTAGGCTGGAACCTACTCCTCCATGCCTTGTGGTCTTTCTTATTTATATTCTATGTTGAAAGCTACCAGGAGGAATAATACTCATTTCACGATAATGAAAGATCATTCTATTGCTTTCCTGTTATGCAAAATTTAGGTGATGGTGGAATGTTAATTTTGTGACAGGCTATATGCCGAGTGTCTCTCTTCTCCTCTTCCCCACCAACACCATACATAGCCACCTGCACAGTGAAGGGGTTAAAATCTTTCAGTGTGGAAAGAGAAATCCTAGAATCCATGGACAAAAAGGGTCTTGCAGGTCATCTGCTCCAGTTTGATGCTAGTGCAGGATTGTTCTCAGTCTAAATTTATTATTGCTTTATGCAGTCTAGTTTTGAATTGGCCAAGCCATGAGTGTTCTGCCACATCACTAGGTTTCTGCTCCTGTACTGGAATCAACTAGCATATACTTCTGTATCCGTATATAAAGTTCTGATGAAAGCAGTGGGATTGTGCATGGGCATCAAGGCCTGTGCCAGCTGATCCTGACACAAGGCTGTTGCATAATAATGTAGATCTAAATGTCAAAAAATGTCCTGACTTTGTAAGTATATATTTTATTTGTCTTAATTTAATATTATTCCCAGATAGTCCCCCCTCTTTTACGTTATGCTAAATCATTACTCTCCTCTTTTGGTTTTGACAGCTTTCAGCTTTTGTTTAATGTCTCTTCTTTAGTCATCACTTCATCAAAATATACAGATTTAACCCAATTATTTTTTCCTTAGCAGCCTCCGTTACTATTTTTGCTCTTTATTGCTGAACTCCCTCCAGTTTGTGAATACCGGCCCGGTAACAAAAGCCCAGATTCTCAAAGGTGTTTAGGTGCCTAAATCCCAGGGGATTTGAAGATCTTGGCCTTGTATAACAACCTGGTCATACAATTGTGGAAGCAGAGAACCTGTCCCGCTCTTTTAGTTGTGAGACATAGAGAAGAAGGGCTATCACATAGCTTTATTTGGTAGGTAACTTCCACTGGGAAGTGCTGCACTTCCCCCATGCTGAACACAGAGAATACTGACCCAGTCAGCCTGAGATTTGATTTTAATAAGCCATAAATAGTCTGTCATAGTGCAACTGACTTTCAGACCACAACGCCTCAGAAGAATGCCTTAAATTTCAACGACAGTTCTTATTGTTTTGTACATGACAAAAATAATGGACTCGATACTAGTCACTTACATACAGATTTGTATTTATTTATGGTTGAAGGAGGGGGTATTGCTCATGCTGTTCTCATTTTATGTTCTCTTTGTGGACTTCCATAGCTCGTTTTTAAAAAAAAAAACATTTATGTCTAAGTGTGAATGAGCTCATCATTCAGTATTTTTGGACACTACTGCTCCTTGGAAAGCTTTACTGAAATAGTTATATTTAGATATGTTTAACTTTTCTGTGAGCATACAGACAAATATTTGCTGTAGCTCTATTTAAAAAATCTTCCTTGAGATACTGTAGTGTAATAAACCTCAAAACCATTTTGGCAAAGTATAAATGATACATATTTACCATTAAGTCTTTCTCTGGTTAGGTTGTGCGTGTTTGTTTATTCCTGTGCAAGTATGTGAGCCTTTTAGGGAAAACTAGTTACCAACATACCATTTAAATCATATCACTGACCGCTGAAATCAACAAGGATGCTCACTTACGATAGACAAAAAAATACATGTTTTTGATAGGATCCTTTTTTGCTGGTGGTTTAATTTTATGGTAGCAACATGTCAAAAACCCATCCCATGAAATTTATCATGGTCTGTGGCATATAAACTTAATCTATAACATTTAAAAAGTCATTCTAATTTTATTTGTAGAAATATGGAAAACAGGACTACTCACACTGACCATGGAATTTCTGCCAGTATCAAGACAGGAGAGATATGACCTGAGAATTCAGGAATGGGTATATGTGTATCAAAACAGTATTTCACGCTGTAAAATCCTATGCATGGTAACTATTACAATAGATTTCAAATACACAACTGGATCTTTGTGTCCATATAGAGCTCTTTTAGAATGGATTACAGGGCCTGTTTCTACTCCCATTGAAGTCAATAGCAAAACTCCCACTGCCTTCACTGGGGAAATGGATTGAACCCATAGTTAACACTCTCAGAGGGTTTCACAGCTTGAAATATTGTACAGATATTTATATATAAAACTTAGTCATGAGTGAGTGATTCAGGTTCTCAAATGAGTGTTCTTAAATACTTTATACCACAACATCATGTGTTCTGTAACTTCACACATGCTGCAGGAAAAATATCTTAGCAATGTTTAGCATTCCTAAAACATTGCAAAAAATCCCCACTGTAGCAACGTTCCTCCTTTGCCTTGCACCATGTATAGTAACTTATGCCTATGCAGAGTGGAGTGTGAAATGCTACCCATCAGAAAGGTTGTGTTTTACATCCACTTTGCATTCTGGTGAAAAAGACTACACAAATTCAAGGAGTGGAGAAAGAGTTTGAATATACAGATCTCAGAGGAAGCACTAAGAAAAACTACAAATGTTCTAAAAGCTTTTCTAGATCCCAAAATATCAGAACATTAAAACCTGATGTCTCAGGCCCTACTAAGGCTGAGTCTGGATTTATCCCATATTGTGTGTGTGTGTGTGTGATTACACACACACACACACACCTTTTTATATATTGAGTGAGAATAGTGATAAATGTATCATTAATTTGACTACTTCACTTGCCATCTGCCCAATAAGAGCTATTCTATCAACCAAACTCCTGAGCAACTTCAAACAGCTGCTGTAATTGCCCCACCATGGAAATGCTGCTTCCATCTCACAATGAGGAATTTTCCCTAAAATGTACGCATGCAGGAGGCTCCAGGTAGGTCAGATTCCATCCTGGGCCGGTGACAGATTTTTGATGTGTGTCAGAAAGAGACTTGAAGGGCTGCAAACACTTTTCATTAAGAAGGGTATAGCCCCGCTTTTCCAATGGTACCTGCATTTTCAATTCTCTCTACCATATACAGCAGTGAAAGACTGGATCTTAGATGTGTCATGTGAGTTGCTGGATTACTTATGAAAATTTTACGAGTTTCTAAAACTGGTACCTTATACATTTTCTGATTTTGAGTCCTGTGTATTTGGATTCCTTATTTAACAGTCTACTTTTACAGGCAGAAAGGTCTGAAAAACCATTCCCACCATTTGTGAGTATGAGTATTAGTGTTTCACTAATAATCAATTTATGCCTCTGCATGGCATATGAACTTAATGCTGTTTATAGCCAATTCCAGTTAAATATGGGGGACTTAATAAAATAGCTGCTATCCATTTTCAAACTTTATGATAGGCCAATCTCTCTTCTGAAATTACCTTATTAGGACTGAATCATTTCCAAAATGTCTTACCCTAAATTCTTTAAAAAGGAAACTCAGTTGTTCTCCACTCTTCAAAACCAGTACTGTAAAACTCCAATCATCTGACCAACTAGGAAGTTATGTATATATAAATACAGTGCTATGACTAAACATCTTGGGTTTTATTTAGCTTTATTTTTGAATAAGAATTGTAAGATTTCACTAAAATGTTATAAGAATTTATTTTCAGGGATAGAGCACAATGCAGGCTATAGTATGATAGAATGTTTAAAACAGATAATTTTATATGTTGCAGTGTCATTGCTGCACTCTGTATTTTTAACAGAATGATAAGAATACACATTTTGTAGATGCTATGATGATGCTTACTACCCATTCACATCTTCTTTGCAGCATCACTGTGCCAAAATGTAAATGATTAATATAAAAGTACAAGAAACACTGAACTCCTCCCTTAGTGTGGAATACCACATGCATCATGTGATATCAGAAGCCCCAAGAATACTATCACAGTGTGGGTTTATATACTGTAGGTAGCCCATGTTATTTGCTGTCTTTGCAATATACAGCAATTAGGCTTAGTATGAGAATTCTAGTAGAATAGGCAGGTTGTACGTTTTTGTATAAATAAATATTTCTGAGCTTAGAACACACACATTTATACCCTGAAACTCTCAATGATAATGGAATTAATACAAATGGAGTTACTGCAGGGTGAAGTTAGCCCATTGTGTCTATTGCAATAAACTGCTTGATAGAATGAGGAAAAAATGATAATACAGGTCCACAGCTTGGGCTTACTCTGTATCTTCCCTTCCTGCAACATAGACTAAATTGTGAAAAGACCAAGAGAAGATAGAGGCTACATCTACACTACAAGGTAGGGATGTTCTTCTTAGCTCACATAAACGTACTAGCACTAGTTCTCATCTTAGCTAGCATGCTAAAAATGGTAGGGTAGTTACAGCAGCATGGGCTAGCCGCCCAGAGTACAAACCCATCAGAACCTCATGGGTATGTAGTCAGAGCATCTTGCCCGTGATATAGCTTGCCGCTACGCTACAATTTTTAGCATCCTAACTCAGATGAGAGAGAGTGTGAGTATGTTTTATCAAGCTGGAAAACACCTCCCTACCTTAGGGTATATCTACACTATGGGATTAATCCAAATTTACAGAATTCGATTTTTGGCAACCGATTGTATAAAGTCGAGTGTATGCGGCCACACTAAGCACATTAATTCGTCAGTGTGCATCCATGTACTGAGGTTAGTGTCAACTTCCGGAGTGTTGCACTGTGGGTAGCTATCCCATAGCTATCTCATAGTTCCCGCAGTCTCCTCCGCCCATTGGAATTCTGGGTTGAGATCCCAATGCCTGATGGGGCCAAAAACATTGTCGCGGGTGGTTCTGGGTACATCCTCCCCCTCCCTCCAGGAAAGCAATGGCAGACAATAGTTTTGCGCCTTTTTTCCTGGGTGAACAGGGCAGACGCCATTCCATGGCAAGCATGGAGCCTGTTCAGCTCAAGACAGCAGTCATGAATATTGTAAACACCTCGCGCGGTATCGTGCAGTTTATGCTGAACCAGAACCTGCAAAACCAGGTGAGGAGGAGTCGGCTACGGCAGCACGGTGACTAGAGTGATGAGGACATGGACACAGAATTCTATCAAACCGCGGACCCTGGCGCTTTGGAGATCATGCTGTTAATGGGGCAGGTTATAGCCGTGGAACGCAGATTCTGGGCCCGGGAAACAAGCACAGACTGGTGGGACCGCATAGTGTTGCAGGTGTGGGACGATTCCCAGTGGCTGCAAAACTTTTGCATGCGTAAGGGCACTTTCATGGAACTTTGTGACTTGCTTTCCCCTGCCCTGAAGCGCCAGAATACTAAGATGAGAGCAGCCCTCAGAGTTGAAAAGCTTGTGGCAATAGCCCTGTGGAAGCTTGCAATGCCAGACAGCTACCGGTCAGTCGGGAATCAATTTGGAGTGGGCAAATCTACTGTGGGGGCTGCTGTGATGCAAGTAGCCAAAGCAATCACTGAGCTGCTGCTACCAAAGGTAGTGACTCTGGGAAATGTGCAGGTCATAGTGGATGGCTTTGCTGCAATGGGATTCCCTAACTGTGGTGGGGCGATAGATGGTAACCTATATCCCTATCTTGGCACTGGAGCACCAGGGCAGCCAGTACATAAACTGCAAGGGGTACTTTTCAATGGTGCTGCAAGCACTGGTGGATCACAAAGGACGTTTCACCAGCATCAACGTGGGCTGGCCGGGAAGGGTTCATGGCGCTTGCGTCTTCAGGAACACTACTCTGTTTAAATGGCTGCAGCAAGGGATTTACTTCCCAGACCAGAAATAACCATTGGGGATGTTGAAATGCCTATAGTTATCCTGGGGGACGCAGCCTACCCCTTATTGCCATGGCTCATGAAGCCATACACAGTCAGCCTGGACAGTAGTCAGGAGCTGTTCAACTACAGGCTGAACAAGTGCAGAATGGTGGTAGAATGTGCATTTGGACATTTAAAGGGTTACTGGTGCACGTTACTGACTCGCTCAGACCTCAGCCAAACCAATCTCCCCATTGTTATTTCTGCTTGCTGTGTGCTCCACGATCTTTGTGAGAGTAAGGGGGAGACGTTTATTGCGGGGTGGGAGGCTGAGGCAAATCGCCTGGCCACTGATTACGCGCAGCCAGACACCAGGGCGATTAGAAGAGCGCACCAGGAAGAGCTGCACATCAGAGAAGCTTTGAAAACCATGTTTCATGACTAGCCAGGCTACGGTGTGAAAATTCTGTTTGTTGAAAACCTGCCCCCTTGATTGACTCATTCCCTGTAAGCAAACCACCCTCCCCCCTTTGATCACAGCTTGCTTTCAAAGGAAATAAAGTCACTATCATTTAAAAATCATGTATTCTTTATTAATTGATTATAAACATAGGGAGAGAACTGACAAGGTAGCCCAGGTGGGGCTTGGGAGGAGGATAGGAGGGAAGGAAAAGGTTCAAAATAATGACAGCCTTTTGCTTGGGCTGTCCACTGGGGTGCAGTGGGCAGGTGCACGGAGCCTTCCCCCCCACGTTCTTATACGTCTGGGTGAGGAGGCTATGGAACATGGTGAGGGGGGAGGGCGGTTATACAGGGGCTGCAGTGGCACTCTGTGATCCTGCTGCCATTCCTGATGCTCCACCAGATGCCGGAGCATGTCCGTTTGATCACGCAGCATCCCAGCGTTGCAGCGTGCCACCTCTCATCTCGAGCGTCTCTCGTGGCCTCACGTTCACTGGCATTTTTCCTGTACTTTAATACCGTGTCCTTCCACTCATTCAGATGAGCTCATTCAAAGGAGGCAAACGGTTGCTCTGGGTCAGAGCCGCAGACATGCCGCTTCTATGCTGAGCAGCATGCAATTCTAGGGGGGGCCGCCACCACTACCCCACTTCTGACCGTGGATTCCGAGGAGGGGGTAATCTCAGCCATGCCTGTGTAGGGATATTAAAGAAGGTATTAACAGTGATTCCCCCAAGTGACAGTGACCCCCTTATAATTTGTCCCCCACACTTTACAATCCAACAGTTTCACCAAGTATAAAAATCTCTTGGGTCTTCTGTTAAAACTTGGAAGCTACTGTCTGTAGAAACCATTGATTATATCTATCCTGTGAAAGATACTTTACTGCTATGTAAAACTTACAAACAAGTTAACTGACTTTGTTCTCGAAGTAATTGATACAATGCAAACAAACACTATAAGCCGTTAAGTGACTTTCACTTCATTCAACGGCTCCTAGGACAGACCCCCCACCCTCTGTGATTAAAGGGCCGGGAGTCTCAAATGAATTAGCACACACCCTGAAAGTGGTGGAGACAGTAAATTAAAATATGGTTAAGATATGGAATGTATGCTGATGAATGCTTGATATACATGAATGGTTAGGGAGGTGCCAGCCTAGAAAAGGAGTATCCATCGGCCGAAGAATGTGTCAAGTGGATGACCAGAAACCCCCGGAGGGTAAACTGGGATCCACCCCATCACCTGGAAGGATGAGAAACACAAACTTTGGACAGTGTGGAGCCACCAGGAATGTGCCACTTTGGACAGGAATGTGCCATCTGCTGATTGAGTCAGCAACAGCAGGATGAAACAGCTCCCATAGACTAACATAGGAATTAATTCCTATAAGAATGGACTCTAAAGACTGATGACTTTGAGTCTCTGGTTCTGCTGCCAACCTCCAGGAGCATCAGGTGCATCTGACACAGACTCGGTTCCATCCTCATGACCAACATACCTGGCCAGTAACTTGGCATGAGCAACTTCTAGGCTGGTAACTATAACACCTATACAGAACTTGAATGAATGATTGTGTGAATGAATCTCTCTCTCTCTCTCTCTCTCTCTCTCTCTCTCTCTCTCTCTATATATATATATATATATATATATATATATATATATGTGTGTGTGTGTGTGTATAAGAAATAAGTAGTCAAACAATGTTGTTTACGTTTATCTTTTGCTTTATCAAAAATCTGGAATTCAACTTATCACCCTATGATGAGACTTTATGATCTGTTTTTTCCCCCAAATACAGGACAGAAATATTTATTAAACACTTGTGCCTTTTCTGCATTATTATTGATTATTCTATCATTTCCATCTAGTAATGGACCAATACCATTGTTAGGATTCTTTTTGTTACTTTATATTTTTAAAATACTGCTTCTTAGTGTCCTTAACTCTTCTGGCCATAGACTTCTCCTTGTGTTCCCTTTGCTTCCCTTATCAATTTTCTACAATTCCTAACTTCTGAATTTTATTCATTACTATCAACTTCCCCTTTCTTCTATTCGTTATATATAATTTATATATAAATTCACTTTCCCTCTAAACCAGGTAGTTTTTAATCAATATGTCCTTCTTTCTCATTTGTGGCTTTTTGGGGCAACTAGTAAAGTGTTCTAAAATAATTTCTATAATCTTCTCTGAGTTGTTCCTAGGTTGGTATAGCTCTGCATTTCTTGCAACTGTGGTTAAATGCCACACTCTAGCCATTTTATATACTCTAAGCAAGTAAACCAGACTACTTTGACTCTTCTTTAGAAATGCCATGGGGGAAGGAAAAGAAATAAGGAAAAAACACCATCCTCATTTGACAGATGAATAAACTGAGGAGTTACCCAAATAACCTGTTTAATGTCATTCAGAAAGTCTAGGCAGATCTGGATTCATTTACGTCAATGTACAACCAGTGCAACTAAAAGTAAAATTTAGCTCTTGATCTCCAGTTAGAAAGGCAAACATTCCTGATAAGCATATAGTTACTGCCAGTTTTTGAATGCAAAACATGTTCACTTTGTAAAAATAATCGCAGCTAAAGGTTCAAACCACTGTAGAATTGCATACATATAAATGTGTCTGTCCTTTCCTTAAAATAAATTTAAGAAGAAAAACCCCAAAATACTGCACCTAGTTGGCCAATCTTTACCTGAAGCTCAATGAATGAGACTTCTCATGCTAGTAATTTCTACTCCTCATGAAAATGCATTGCAGCATGAGACTATAAATTATTTTTTGCTGTTTTTATTTTTTGCTGGGCTTACTTTCCCACAAATAAGTATTATAGGAGAAACAGCCATCAATGCAGTTGTCTGGACCAAAGTGTTTTGAAAGAACATCAAAATGCCATAATTTCCCAAGAAGTTTGATGTATTCATGTTTCACTTACACCTTTGAAAGATCTAGATTTACCGTTTAAAAATTCAAGCACTCGAGTTAAAACTTTCAGACAAAAGCACATAATGCATGTCTTTGCCACATTTATCATTTTCTTCCAATAGAAGTTTCTGTTTGGAGAATGTATATGCTTTCCAAAAAACATTCCAGATGGCGGGGGACGGGGGGAAGAGGACCTTGGGGGGAAGAGGAGAAGTCCAGCTGTTTTTAATCTCTCTTCTTTAGTTCTTGTTAAAGTGAACCCACACCCTTTAAAAGACTAAACAATCACTCTCCATCTAAACTAAAAATCTAGAATAAAGTGGAAAAAGTGTGGCTCTCCAGCTGAGTGTAGCCATGGAATTATACAAGGTAGGCAGAGACAGCATCAGGGGAATTTGCAATAGGTGGAGGCAGCTTTTTCCCCAAAGCACCTTCCTTTGTGACTTCATGGACCCTACTAACTCTCTTCAATGCAAAATTGCCCTCTTATAGAAATGTTTTTCCAGCAGGCCTTTCTAGTGGAAAATATTTAGTAGAAAATGACAAATATATTTGGAGACAATGACACTTTTCCTGATGTAATTCATTTATTTATTTAGGACAGAATGCTATGAGGTGAGTCCTGTGTGAAGAACAATTAGGTGTGGAGTTTTATTTTTTTCAGTATGGGGCAAACTAAAAGCCTATTGTTACTGTTCTTTTGGCTTACATTAAATATATAGGGCTGAAAAGAGCTGTGAAAACAGTCTTTATCATTGTCAATCTTGCCATTTTTAGAAGCCGTAGCAGCTGTGAAGTGCTGAACAATCATGGCAGTCAGACTAAGAAAAGTAGGAAATCTGAGAGAGAGAGAGAGAGAAAAATGTCTTAGTAAGCAAAATCTGGAGAAGCATACTCTGTTCGAAAATACCAAATGAGAACCAAAGATTGCCAATGAAAATACCAAGAATGAAAAGAGGAAGAAAGCATCAGCAAGGTATGAATAGAATATTTATTCTCCAATACGAGGAGCGGAAGCCCTTCAAGATGAGAAGCTGTATATGATCTTAACTTCAACAAAAAATCAACATTTTACTTCAGTAAAAATGTTCATAGAGGTGAATAAAAGTATGTCTTATAAAACACCTCCTTAAGATAACATCAGCAAATTAAAAATATTCCAGTTGATTTTCTCCTAATATAATGGTCCATGCATCCTTTTTTCTCTTCAACATCTAACCACCAAGTGCCAGAGTTTGGGGGATGGGGGAATTTCCCTTACTGGGTAGGTTATTTCATAATTGTCCTCAATGAGGTTTCCTGACTCTTCATCTGAAACCTGTTGGCTGAGATCAGAGACCAGATACCATACTAAACAGACCACAGGCTTGATTGGTATGGAAACCCCTATATTCCTTTGCTTTTTGGCTAGTGCATATCTAAATGCTGTTTGTACAAACTTGTGAGAGGGTTAGCCAACAAATGGGTGGGAATGCCGAATTTAACTCTTGATTTTCAGCCTCTTTTCACCTCTACTAATATGACACATTTCATTCTGGCTCATGGGGCAAAACTTAAATCTGGCGGGGAGGGGTTGTTTTGTTTCCATTATGGGGCCTGGCTGTGCAGAGCAGGTTAATGTGGAAACCACCAAATTCTCTAGTTTTGTATTACATGTGAAAACATGTTGAACTGTCCCACTAAGTCCATGGCCACTTAAACTGACCTGGATTCATGTGCTTATAGTGGTAATTGTCAGGGCATGTGTGCAAACAAGCTCCTTTTTAAGATTTATAGTTCAGATAAATCTTTCTGCTCATCTCAAAAATTAAATGAACATAAGCTCTGCTCCTCCAGTCAAATCTGTGTGAGCAACCCTCAGTGTTCCTATGGAGTCCCAGTGATGTCCAATGGCAGGATGGAAGCCGTACAGTGAAAGATCTGTAGCAGCTTCATGATTTCTTGGCAGAAAGCCAAGCTTTGCTTTCACCACAATCTCTTCCTAATTACCAGCTGGCGATCTGAAAGACTGTTATAAAAATATTTTTTATATTTTAGTCATGGCCCCGTTCATTTTCAGTTTACAATTTGCCTCTGCACTTTTATATTGACAATGCAAAACTCTATTTCAATTGTCATGAGGGAAGTTGGAGATTTTGACAGTTGGGTAGTAGCTCTTTTAGCATCCTGCAGGTGTAAGAAGACAGCTTGGGATTCTGGGACAGACACACCTTAGCTGGTTGGTTTTGTTATAATGACCATCATTCACATTTTCATCATTAGGTTTACAGATTAACAGTCCATCGAGATGAAAGTGAGTTGTTCCCATTTAAACACTGCATTAGTCTATTTTTAGTACAGGCTTTGAAGGTTTTCTTTGCAACTAGAAATACAAGTTTCCTAAAAATGGCTGGTTGTTGTGTTTTAGGGTACGTTCTTTCTATTTTCTGACTGTGGTGTTGGATTTAATTTTGTTTACAATCAGATTAGAAGGAATAAAAGACAAAGGCCCAATCCAAGCCCATGTGCATAATTCTTTGGAGAACTGGAGCCTAAATCAGCACCATTCAGTAGTAAATGTTCGTAATTCTGTATAAAATGGGAGTTACTGGAGGGAAATAAATATGACCATTTTTCATATGATCCGATATTGTACATTTTATGGTTGCTCTTGACCTTTGCACAAGTGGAAAGGGTGCAAAGAGCCTGCCTCTGCACAATCCCGTGGGTGCCTCACCAGCGCCAGGAACCATCTCAGTCCCTGCACACAAGCATATCAGGACTTCTGCTGCCATGCATCCACAGGGATTCATATCATCCCAAAGGGGGTGGAGAACAGGAGGACTCCAAAATGCTCACCAACTTGCTGACTTGATTTGTTGAGGCCAATGATAGCAGCATGCTAAATACAATACAGTATTCACACAGGCAGAGGGGAGAACTGAACCCAAGTCTCCCATAACCAGGGTGAGTGATCTAACCACTGAACAAAAACTCATAACAGAGAGTGGGTACTCTACTTCCTATGGTGTTTTCTGTGAGAAAGGCCTTAGGCAGCTAACTCCAGGAGCGGGTTCATGGCTGTGAATCCCAAGTGCAGATAGGTGCTTTCCTGTGACCTGGACTTAGGTGCAGAGCCAGCGCTATGCATAAGCAGTCTAAGCAATTGCTTAGGGTCCTGAGCTGCTCAAGTGGGCCCCTATTTGCTTTTTATTATATGTTGGGGGCCCCAAAAAACATTCCCGCTTAGGGCTAGCACCACCTCTGTTTAGGTGCTTAAGTCCATTTGAGGGATGGGGCTTAGGTCATATCCCTCTGCTTGGCATTTTTCAATTGGCTAACATAGGTGGTTCGACACTCAGCATGCTGGATTTTGTAGAACCCATTCTTAGACACCTAACTCTCCCCATGCTTTGTATAGGGAGCCTGAGTGCCTGACTCGGGGTTGCAGATTCCACTGGGTGGCAAGGCACCCAGAAAGTTGAGGCCTGCAGCACTAAGCATTGAAATAATGAAGTCAATTGTGAGTTTGTCAGTGCTGGATTTTGAAACAAAGAGTAATTGTCTACAAATTTTGGTACAAATGGTCTTAAAATTACAGCAACTCCTGGAGCCAAACCAGTGCTGTTTCATATAGTATGTGTTTTGCTTTGGGAACACAGAAATAATAGCTGCTGGGTACTGAAATAAGGCTGTGCATAAAATAAATAAACAAATTTATTGTTGGTGAATAAATCTATTTTTGAGAATTTGAGGTCTGGCATTGTAATACAGAACTTCCGTTTACAGGATTCTGTATTTGTATGAATTCATCTCATGTACTTTCATATAAGCATGTTTTTAATTTTTCCCTGTCCTCCCTTTTTAAAAATATACCTAAAATTAAAATCCATAGCTCACCTCATTCTTTTATTGGTCAAAGTGAAGAGGGAAGATGATCTTATCACCAAAGGTTCAACATAGGTGAGACTACAGCTGAAAGATAGGAAAGGTGAATAGTAATTACTTGTACGCCAATCTTCTTAAATGTAGATTGATGTTGCTTTGAATAAGTCTTAAACATTAATTGAAATGTCCAAAAGTTCCAAACTCTTTTTGATTACTGCTACGCTATATGAACTCATTGGCTAGATTCTTTTATCTGCTGATTTAAATGGAATTTTCCAATAACAAACTCTATCACTGAGGAATGTAAGGCTGTTTCCTCAGAGCACTCTATGCTTCACTTGGAAGCTGTTGACCCAGGGGGCCAAAATAGAGCAAGATTATGAGACCTGAGTGAATAGCTCATTCTTTTAGCCACGTGGTCTGTACTATGCACTGCCATGTGGTGTAAAGCTAAGCCGTATGAACTTGGATAGACAGTGAGGCACTTCCTTTATATTTCACTGACCAAACTTAGTCTCAGTTAAAACTCCATACATCATGTAATAGAAGCCACACAATGGCAACCTTTGTTCTATCTCCTAAGTTTAACTTTTCTCTTTCAGCTGTGCATTTATATCCAGTAGGCTTTACAGACACACAAGGCCAAATTCTGTTCATTACTTCAACCCACCATCTTAGAGTTCAAGAGAGTTTGAGGGTAGATTTTGGCCCTATTATTATGTGAAGCTTTGTGTGATTGAAATGAACTCTGATTTGTTTTTCTCTTTTGTAGCCATTATAAGTATTTAGTTGCTTTGATGATGAATTAAAAACATATATTTTTTAAAGCAAAATAACATAGATCTGTAGGGGTGAACTTTTCATTATGTTGTGCAGATACTAAGCTGCTTACTGGGCCGGATTTCCATAAGGCATATTAGGCATGTGCCTAGGGACACCGATGTTCTAGGGGCACCTAAAAATTAAAAGTGGGTTAAAAGTTAATACATACAGCTCCCCTGTGGGTGGCCGGGCTCCTGGCACAGGTTGGTGGCCACCCAGCCTGTAGGGCTGGAGCAGGGTGAGCATATGCATTAGCCCACCTGGAGGCACTGTGAGCCACGGCTGGGCGGGGCAGCTGCTGAGTGTGCTGGGCGAGTCCCAGCCCTTCCCAATCTCAGCCGCCCCTCTGCCTCCACCCTGGGCTAGGGAGGGAGAGGGAAGGGCGTGGCCAGCACCCCATTCACTTGCATGGGCAGAGCCAGAGCGTGGCTGCGGGAGGGACAGAAGACAACCAGGGACCACTCTCCATGGGAATAGGTACAGTCCCCCCCTTGCTCCTCGCCTGGGTGGGCTGAGCCCTGAGTTGGGAGCGCAGTGCATGGCGGAGGGTATCATGCCTTCCTGGGGAGGCTGTGTTTATATTTCTTTTTGTTTCCTTTTTTACAGAAAACACAAAGGTCAGCTGTAGGCAGAGGGGATTGGAGGGGGGCCTTGAAGATGCTGTGCCTAGGAGCGCATAAAGTGTAAATCTGACCCTGGCTGCTTACCTCACATTTACTTTAATATCTGCTGCACAGTTAGTTCTGGATTGTTGCATACAGTTTCCATTTTAGTCATTAGGAATCCTGAAGTATGTGTCCAAGGACAGAACTGGATCTGTTGTATTACAACATTACTCCTTTATAATTGTGAACAGGCACATTGTGCCTAGATTAAAAACCTTGTATACCGAAATGTACGTTAATTGTACAAGATGGAAGACTTTAAGAATGTAGGGCATGATCCATCTCCAACTGATGTCAATATGTGTCTTTCCCCTGAATTTAATTAAAAGTGGCTCTGTCTGTGTTACTTGTAATGAAACTGGGTGAGGGTGAACTGGATTTTTGTTCCTATGTGAAAGCTTAACGTTTTTCCATAATCACCCACTCAATCCATGTATCTTGACACAATAAACCAAACTGGCTCTTGGCTACATTGAGACCATAATTTATCTCATTGTGGTCTTGTTTCAGGAACAGAGCTTATAAATGGGACACTCAGACCTCCTTGGCCCTTGACAGACAGGGGACTGTTCTCTTGGGATGGACTTCACCTGAATAGGGAGGGAAATAGACTTCTAGGATGGACGCTGGCACAACTGATTAAGAGAGCTTTAATCTGGGAATTTGGGGGAAATGGTTGGGAGATGTCCAGGTAATCTCCATGACAGATTTTAACACTGAGAGGGAAGAAAACGAAGTAAGGAGGATACAGCCGTGGATAGAAGAATGGACATAAGGAGGAAGGGTAATGTCGATAACAGTCTAATAGGTGATATTGGAGGTAGAATGGGCCTAATTGGGTAAAGAATGTGAAACAGCAAAAATTAAGATGTTTGTACACTGATGCGAGGAGCCTAGGTAACAAAATGGAGGAACTAGAGTTACTGGTGCAGAAAGTGAAACCAGATATTATAGGGATAACAGAAACATAGTGGAATAGTAGTCATGACTGGAGTACAGGTATTGAAGGGTATGTGCTGTTTAGGAAAGACAGAAATAAAGGCAAAGGTGGTGAAGTAGCATTGTATATCAATGATGAGGTAGACTGTAAAGATATACGAAATGATGGAATGGATAAGACAGAGTCAGTCTGGGCAAAAATCACATTGTGGAAGAAAGCTACTAGAGCTTCCCCTGGGATAGTGCTTGAGGTGTGCTATAGACCACCGGGATCTGATTTGGATATGGATAGAGATCTCTTTAATGTTTTTAATGAAGTAAATACTAATGGGAATTGTGTGATCATGGGAGACTTTAACTTCCCAGATATAGACTGGAGGACAAGTGCTAGTAATAATAATAGGGCTCAGATTTTCCTGGATGTGATAGCTGATGAATTCGTTTACCAAGTAATTGCTGAACCAACAAGAGGGGATGTCATTTTAGATTTGGCTTTGGTGAGTAGTGAAGACCTCATTGAAGAAATGGTTGTAGGGGACAACCTTGGTTTGAGCGATCATGAGCTAATTCAGTTCAAACTAAATGGAAGGATAAACAAAAATAGATCGGTGACTAGGGTTTTTTTATTTCAAAAGAGCTAACTTTAAAAAATTAAGGAAATTAGTTAGGGAAGTGGATTGGACTGAAGAACTTGTGGCTCTAAAGGCGGAGGAGGCTTGGAATTACTTCAAGTCAAAGTTGTAGAAACTATCAGAAGCCTGCATCCCAAGAAAGGGGAAAAAATTCATAGACAGGTGTTGTAGACCAAGCTGGATGAGCAAGCAACTCAGAGAGGTGATTAAGAAAAAGCAGAAAGCCTACAAGGAGTGGAAGATGGGAGGGATCAGCAAGGAAAGCTACCTTATTGAGATCAGAACATGTAGAGATAAAATGAGAAAGGCCAAAAGCCATGTAGAATTGGACCTTGCAAAGGGAATTAAAACCAATAGTAAAAGATTCTAGAGCCATATAAATAAGAAAAAAACAAAGAAAGAAGAAGTGGGACCGCTAAACACTGAGAATGAAGTGGAGGTTAAGGATAACCTAGGCATGGCCCAATATCCAAACAAATACTTTGCCTCAGTCTTTAATGAGGAGCTTCGTGATAATGGCAGGATGACAAATGGGAATGAGGATATGGAAGAAGATATTACTACATCAGAAGTAGAAGCCAAACTCAAACAACCTAATGGGACTAAATCGGGGGGCCCAGATAATCTTCATCCGAGAATATTAAAGGAATTGGCACATGAAATTCCAAGTCCATTAGCAAGAATTTTTAATGAATCTGTAAACTCAGGGGTTGTACCATATGACTGGAGAATTGCTAACATAGTTGCTATTTTTAAGAAAGGGGGAAAAAGTGATCCAGGTAACTACAGGCCTGTTAGTTTGACATCTGTAGTATGCAAGGTCTTGGAAAAAATTTTGACAGAGAAAGTAGTTAAGGACATTGAGGTCAATGGTAATTGGGACAAAGTACAACATGGTTTTACTAAAGGTAGATTGTGCCAAACCAACCTGATCTCCTTCTTTGAGAAGGTAACAGATCTTTTAGAAACGCAGTGGATCTAATTTACCTCGATTTCAGTAAGGCCTTTGATACGGTTCCACATGGGGAATTATTAGCTAAATTGGAAAAGATGGGGATCAATATGAAAATTGAAAGGTGGATAAGGAACTGGTTAAAGGGGAGACTACAAAGGTTCATACTGAAAGGTGAACTGTCAAGCTGGAGGGAGGTTACAAATGGAGTTCCTCAGGGATCGGTTTGGAACCAGTTTTATTCAATCTTTTTATTACTGACCTTAGCACAAAAAGTGGGAATGTGCTTATGAAGTTTGTGGATGACGCAAAGCTGGGAGGTATTGCCAATACAGAGAAGGACTGTGATGTCATACAGGAAGATTTGGAGTAATAATTATGGGATGTAATTTAATAGTGAAAAGTGCAAGGTCATGCATTTAGGGAATAATAACAAGAATTTTTGTTATAAGCTGGGGACGCATCAGTTGGAAGTAACAGGAGGAGAAGGACCTCAGAGTATTGGTTGATCACAGGATGACTATGAGCCACCAATGTGATATGGCCGTGAAAAAGCTAATGCGGTCTTGGTATGCATCAGGCGAGGTATTTCCAGTAGAGATATGGAGGTGTTAGTATCGTTATACAAGGCACTGGTGAGACCTCATCTGGAATACGGTGTGCAGTTTTGGTCTCCAATGTTTAAGAAGGATGAATTTAAACTGGAACAGGTACAGAGAAGGGCTACTAGGATGATCCAAGGAATGGAAAAGCTGTCTTATGAAAGGAGACTCAAAGAGCTTGGCTTGTTTAGCCTAACCAAAAGAAGGCTGAGGGGAGATATGATTGCTCTCTCTAAATATATCAGAGGAATAAATACCAGGGAGGGAAAGGAATTATTTAAGCTCAGTACCAATGTGGACACAAGAACAAATGGATATAAACTGGCCACCAGGAAGTTTAGACTTGAAATTAGATGAAGGTTTCTAACCATCAGAGGAGTGAACAGCCTTCCAAGGGGAGCAGTGGGGGCAAAAGACATATCTGGCTTCAAGACTAAGCTTCATAAGTTTATGGAGGGAATGGTATGATGGGATAGCCTAATTTTGGCAATTAATTGATCTTTGACTATTAGTGGTAAATATGCCCAATGGCCTGTGATGGGATGTTAGATGGGGTGGGATCTGAGTTATTACAGAGAATTGTTTCCTGGGTGTCTGGCTGGTGAGTCTTGCCCACATGCTCAGGGTTTAGCTGATCACCATATTTGGGGTCGGGAAGGAATTTTCCTCCAGGGCAGATTGGCAGAGGCCCGGGTTTTTTTTGCCTTCCTCTGCAGTGTGGGGCAAGGGTCATTTGCTGGAGGATTCTCTGCACCTTGAAGTCTTTAAACCATGATTTGAGGACTTCAATGGCTCAGACATAAGTTAGGGGTTTGTTGCGGGAGTGGGTGGGTGAGATTCTGTGGCCTGTGTTGTGCAGGAGGTCAGACTAGATGATCATAATGGTCCCTTCTGACCTTAAAGTCTATGATTCTATGATTCCATAGAAAAATTTAGTTTTTGATTAAATATTTCACTTTCTAAATACACTTTTTGGGAAGAAAAAAATAAAAATTGATTAAATGAAATTGAAATTTACCAATTTCTGAATGTTTTCCAATTTTTGTCCTTTGGAAAACAAAGTATTTGGAGCACTTACAAATCTAGAAAAGTTTTTTTCTCACCAAAAAAAGAAGAAAGCCAGAAAAATTCTCAGTTTGCTGACCAACTCTAGCATTAATGAAACTATACTGTTATGGACAACTACTTCAGAACCCTGTAGCATATTTCTTTGTTCTTTTTGTTTGATTTGGAGCTCCATTTCTGAAATCTGGATTTTTTTCATTAGTATGCATTTTTTTGGATCTCATTTGTCATCTGAGCACTATAAACCTGCAGTCTAACTTTGCCTGAAGTTTTGGCCCTGTGATGGGGCACACAAACCCTGGGTGGGTTAATGTGAGCCAGAAGGGCCCCGTTAACCATATATGCTGCACCAGGCAGGGAACCAGGGATTGATAAAGCCTAACAGCAGATGAAGCGCAGCTGCGGGAGAAGCCGAGCTAGGATTATAAACTAGAAAGTAAGATCAGGAACAGGCTGCAGGGATGAGGTGTGATATCACGTTGTAGAGAGAAAGGGAATTGGCCAGGGACAAGGAAGAGAGTAAACCCCAGGGCCCTACCCTGGACTAAGAAATCTTACAAGAGACTGTAGAGAGGTGAAGTAGCCATGGGGAGTGGGGGAAACTCTTAAGGTAAGTTGATAGGTGTGGGAGGAAAGAGCCCAGGAAACCAGCAACTGGATCTGAGATTGAGCAGATCTGGATTGCAAGTCATAGGATCCCTGGGCTGGAACCCAGAGTAGAGCGTGGGCCCAGGTTCCCTACCAGCCACTGGGAAAGTGGCACAGGACCAAGAATTGGAACGGAAGACTGCCTGAGATGACATGGACAGCATGTCCGGTGGAACTTTGTTATCCCAGAAGGGGGAGTGGGGTCTATCCAGTGACCTGGCAGGAGCATCCTGGTGAATGAGAGGGTGTTGCAGCATGAGTAACCAACAGCAGGGATCACCAGATGGGACAAGAACTAATTCCCAGCACCTGTGGTGAGTGTGAAACCCTGTACAACCCCACAGAGGTTTGTTTGGAGTTCTCGGAGCACGTAAATCTAAAATTTCCAAGTTCGCCTCAAGCAACAGTGTGTGAGGAAAAACTGGTCTGTAATTGTTCCTCTTGCCACACTTATCCCTTCCCCAGAGCAGACCAAGGGACCTTCCTTCACATCACACAACCTGGGCTCTTCAAGTGTCCCTGTGATTCCTCACCCCTGAACTAAAGTTGTATTCTTAAGGGCTAGTGACCTGCAAATCCCTTCCTAATATTTGTAAGGGAATTGCTGTCTGGCCTTTCTCCTTCCCTTGTCTCCTCAGGAGGCCAAGATAAGCCAGCTTGCACACTACACGCATGGGAAATTAAGGGAATGGGTATTCCACCATGCCCATTTAGCCATAGTGGAAATTCTTTTCTGGTCCAGTTGCTGATGCTGAAGTGCCACTTGTCTTACTGTGGGGCTGATACATCCCAGAAAAAGGTAAAATTTTACTATAATGTATTCTGGGAAGTATCAACCCCAAAATACACTAAATGGCATCTAAAGTGGCAGCACTATTGCTGGAAGAGTGTTTCCCAGACCCACTGTTGCTTGTCCTCTAGTCAGCAGTCTTCCTGCCTTTCTAAAGATAGTACTTCTTGGGGAGCCATCTTACACTGACAGTCTCCAAAGACAGTAGATGGAGGAGTGGGACAGCCAGCCTGGTTTCCCCTGAGGATCTGACAGGTGGGTGGGACCACCCTGCTGTCCCCTAAAGGCATCCGGAGAAGGGATATAGCAGACCTTCAGGACAACCCCAAGAAGAGAACTGAAGGTAAAAACTGTTCCCAGGGCTTTTAAAGTTTGAGGGTAGCAGAACTGTATGCAGTGGGGAACTGTCACTGACTTCCCTAGTCTTCTCTAAAGTTTGATGAGCTTCAGTTTCTCTTCAGTGTCTCTCATTTCCCTAGCAATAAGTATGGAACACATATATTATGGGAGCAACAAGAGGTATCAGATGACTGGCTACAGGCACTAGTTATCCTGAAGAAAGGCGAACCTGCTGATCTGAATAATTAGAGAGAGGTAGATGCTTATTACTGGTACCAGAAAAATCATGATGAAAGTAATTGTCAACAAACGAAGGCCAGCTTTAGAGGAAGTAGCAAGCAATAAACAGTGTGACTTCAGACCAGGCTGAAGTTGTATTGATCAGATATTCACTCTCGAACAGTTGAGGGGGGAGAGGAGGGGAAGGGAGAATAGGGATTTTCATTGACTACACAAAAGCATTTGATTCACTTTGGAGGGAAGTGTTATGGAAAGTAGTAAAATCATACAGAGTTCCGGATAGGATAATTGCACTTACAAAAGATGACATGAAGACTCCTGTAGAGCCATAAGAATTGGAGGAGAATTAAGTGACTAGTTCAAGTCAAGTGGACGTGGAATGTCTGTCACTTTTCATCACGTTTTTAAATTGGACATTAAGAATTGTAGACAAGTTAGAGGGCACGACATTGGGTGATCTAGAGTTAAGCTCTTTAGTTTATGTAGATATCTTACAACTGGCGGACATGTTTGAATTAATTATAGCACTCTTCATTATCTTGGAAAACTGATGTAGCTGACTTACAATAATTGCAAGACCAAGTGATTGCAACTTAGAAAAGTGACTGTGTTAAAATACAGCAGCAGGGAAGTCATAGAACAAATAAAATCATGTGTACATAGAAAACTTGATCAATGCCAATGGTGCCATGAAGGATGAAGTTAAAAGGAGATGCAATTTAGCACCCCTCCAAGTTGAGATTGGGGACCACCAGGAAAATATGTAGTTCAACCTGATTCTTTCATCACACTTTTGGGTCATATTGGGCCTCCCCTGGCTCTCTTTTGACAACCTGACCATGTCCGGGGTGGTGCAGGAAATATGGTTCAACTCCGGGTTTAGCCAGCTGCAGTGCCTAGTAAGATCCAGTGGGAAGAAGACAGAATCCACCCCTGGGAAACCATCCTCCCTGCTTGGTACTACATTAGCTTCGGGAAATACTAGTTCCTTGACTCTGGCCAAGTACAGCGATCTTGTGGCCATGTTCAATAAAAAAAAAAGTCCTACCCCCACACCTACCATATAACTACCCTATAGGCCTCCAGTCCCGTGCAAAGATACCTTTTGAGCACATTTACCTTTTGTCAGAAACCAAGCTCTCATTGACTTTGAAAGTTAGATAGAAAGAATATAGATAGGTAATTATGCATATGTATACGCTTTCTGCTGAGCTGTGGCGCAAACCTAGTATCTGTTCTTATCAGTTTAATATCTGATATGTTCTCGATGTGAGAACTTTATATTAAATTGCCTTATGTGTCACTTTCCAAAGACAGTGAAATAGAGATAAATGTCAGGTTCAGTTAGAATATAGTGGATGTACTGATATACCTGAAGTTTTCAGCATTGCAACTAATGGAATCCTTTTGTTACTTTTTACTTCCCTCCCCAGCCCCCTTAGTGGGGGGGAGGGGTGAAGGCAAAAGTGAGGAAGACTTAACATTTGCAATGCAGGTGCTACTGCAATAGAAATAATAAACAATAAAATTAGAGGCCTCCATATCAAGAATCAGTGCCTATTGTTCTAGGCACAATTCATACCTATTTGTCATTTTCATTTTTATTTTTCAATAAAGTCTTAGACCTAAAACCATGAATATTACGTAATTTAGTATAATTTTAAAGAGCAGCATGATCAGCTGTGACAAGGAAATGTCCTATTATTAAGGACCTGTATCTTTAGATCCATGGTGTGAGCCAAATCAGGCACTCCTCACCCCTGGGGTGAAATGGCATTGGCATTCTAACTTTACTTCTGTACTTAATGGCCAATCACATTAGCAAACCATTAAACCTAATTCACATGAGTGACACAAATGAGTACCACTGAAACAGAACTACCCTTTTGATGGGTGGTCCCTTCAGGGAGCTTTAAGATCATCAGTAGAACAGCATAGGCATTAACTAGACTGCCTGTTCTATTTATAGTTTCTTGCTGAAATCAGCTCTCCATTTGCAACTAAACTCAAGATTATAAAACTATGCATTCAAAAATGTTGCTAAAATTAAAAGTACACAATAAATATTGTGTGTAGGAGTATTTTCTTCTCTTTAGGGTAAGCATGAAATTATTATGTATGCCAAATATAACATGATCAGCTAAAGACTGGTCTAGAACCACTCATTTTGGTGTATTTAAACAAAATAATAGATTTGTTTCAACCCAACTCAAGGGCAGTCACGCAGGTTGACACTTAAGTCTACCCCATTGAAGTCAAAGAGAGTTTTTTGCCATTGAGTCAGTAAAGGCAGAATTTAGACACATAAACATTATAACAATGATCCCCTCTGGTGTCAAGCTAGTCTGAACTGCACATCTCAGGACACGGAACCTCACTCACAGATTCCTGCTATAGGCCCATAACCTCAGGCTGAGTTCCTGAAGTCCTCAAATCTTGATTTAAAGACTTCAAGTTAAAGAGAATCTACCTTTTACTGTAGTTCAAACCAGCAAGTAACCCATGCCCAATGCTGCAGAAAAAGGCAACCGTTCCCCCTCTCCTGCCCCCGAGGTCTCTGCCAATCTGACCTAGGGGATAACTCCTTCCCAACTCCAAATATGGTGATTAGTTGGACTCTGAGCATGAGGGTGAGACCCACTAGCCAGACAGCAGGGAAAGAATTCTCTGTAGTAACTCAGAGACCTCCCCATCTAGTGTTCTGTCTCCAGCTGTTGGAGATATTTGCAAATACAGTCGTGGATAGACCATATGCCATTGTAAACAACCTCATCATACCATCCCCTCCATAAATTTATCTAGCTCAGTCTTGAAACAAGTTAGGTTCCCCCCTCCACTACTCCCCTTGCAAGGCTGTTCCAGAACTTCACTCCTCTGATGTTTAGAAATCTTCATCTAATTTCAAGCCTAACTTGTTGATGGCCAATTTTTATCCATTCATTCTTGTGCCAACACTGGCCCTTAATTTAAATAACTCCTTTCCTTCCATGGTGTTCATCCATCTGTCATATTTACAGAGAACAATCATATTTCCCTTCAGCTTTTGTTTGGCTAGGCTAACCAAGTTTGAGTCTCCTTTCATAAGGCAAGGTCTCCATTCCTCTTATCATCCCAGTAGCCCTTTTCTGCACCTGTTCCAGTTTGAATCCATCTTCCTTAAACATGGGAGACCAGAATTGCACACACTATTCCAAGTGAGATCTCATGAGTGCCTTGTATAATGGTGGTAACATTTCCCTATTTCTGCTAGAAATAACTCACCTAACACATCATAGGATTGCATTAGCCTTTTTCATGGTCACCTCACATTGGTGGCTCATAGTCAACTTGTAATCAACCCATACACCCATGTCTTTCTCCTCTTTTCACTTCCAACTGGTAAGTCCCCAGCTTGTAGCACAAACTCTTGCTGTTAGTCCCTAAGAGCATGACCTTGCACTCTGCACTATTACATTTCATCCCATTTCTGTTACTCCAGTTTTCAAAGTCACCCAAATCTTCGTGCATGATATTCTGTTCCGCCTCGTATTGGCAATTGCTCCCTACTTTGTGTCATCTGCAAACTTCATTAGCATGCTCGTATTTTTTGTGCCAAGGTCATTTAATGAAAATGTTAAATGAGATTGGTCCCCAAACTGATCCTTGAGGAATGCCACTAGTAACCTCCCTCCAGTCTGGCAGCCAGTTCCTTACCCGCCTTTCAATTTTCATAGTAATCCCTACCTTTTCCAATGTAATTAATTTCTCAAATTGGACTGTATCAAATGCTTTATTGAAATCCAGGTAGATTAGATCTATTGCATTTCCTTTGTCTAAAAACACTGGTTATGTTAAAGAATGAGATCAGGTTGGTAAGGCACGATCTACTTTTTGTAAAACCACATTGTATTTTATTCTAACTACAGTTTACTGTCATGTCTTTAATTACTCTCCCTTTGAAAATTTGTTCTAAGTACAACTGAGGTCGAACAAACAGGTCTTTAGTTTCCCAGATCACTTCCCCCCCTCCCCCACCACCCTTTTTCTTAAATATATATTTGATTCAGAGCCCTTTGAATCAAAGCCACCAAAGAAATCCAGAATGGTTTGGTTTGGATTTTTACCTTTTGTATTTTCTCTTCTTAAAAGCAGCATTGCTGCCTGAGTTTTTAGTGAAAATGAAGCATATTTCCAAAGTAAATACAGTAAGTATTGGCCTCACAAGCTTATTTATTTATGTAATAATAACTCATCTTTGGATGTAGCATCAATTAATACTTGTGAAAAGGCCCAAATTTCTATTTACTGTACCCATGTCTTCTCTTGTATTTAGTGAACTTTTCTAATTTTTGTTAGATCTTTATTGTACCTTGTTTAAGGGGATGGTCATATAAATAATCACTTCTCAAGTAGAGTGTTTATTAAAGTAACAAGGGAGGGTGCAATTTATTGATTTCCTTGCCCAGTGCTATCCATTGGCTCTTGGAGTCAGTGTGCAATGCATAAGGATTAGATAGCCCGAAAGTACTTTTTAAAGTTAGGGGGCCAGATATTCAGTGGATGTAAATCAGCATAGCACAGCTGAAGTCATTGGAGCTATAATGACTTAATCCAGACGAGAATCTGCCTCAGGCAGTCCCAGTTACCTTCCTGCTGTTTTGGGTGTCTGAGTTCATTCAAAGCACTAAGTGGTTTCTCCCCTTTAACCAAAAAAAAAAAAAAAAAAAAAAAGATCTATACAGCTGGGCAAGTTTTTCAGCCAAAATATCTTTTTCACCAAACACACACTGCAGATTAAATTCAATTTTGGTAAATAGTGTTGGTCAAAACAACAACAAAATATCTTTGAAATGTTGAAATGATTCATTTTTTTTACTATCAAAGCTAAACTTTGACTTTTCAGGCTCTATTCATAAAGGGAGGCAAGTGCTAGTCACAAAACTGGAGGAGATGGAGGGTTAGAGTCCTAAAACCTATGAGAAGTGGCACCCCCCACATCCCAGTGGTTAGGGGCCTGCTTGGTAAGTAAAAGACCTAGGTTCAAATCCACATTCTGGAGTACAGGCTTGAAGCCTGATCTACCCCCTCCCAGGTGAGAGCTCTAATCAGTATGCTGTTTGGTATTCCAGGATGGGGTTTTTCACTCTCCTGTTGATGCTTTGTATAAAATACAGTACTTGAATAGTCACTAGGTCAGAGCAAGAGAAAGTGACTCTAAAGCCCAGTTGTCAGGGAACTCCCCTGGGATGAAGACAACCTGCAGTGAAGTCCTTCGTCCAGAGTAGGCATTCGAACCTGGTATCCCACATATGGTGAGTACCCTAACCACTGGCCTATTGGGGAGATGCTCCTCCTCCTCCTTGTTTTTTGTGAATCTCATCCTTCATTTCCTTTGACTTTATTTTAAAAAGGGGTTAAAATGCACAAAATTAACCTTTGGTTCAACCCAAAATGAAACTTTTCTAACTCTTTCAACTTGCCAAAAGTTCCACAACTATTTAATTTTGCAAATCAAATCTACTATTGTAGAGTAGAAAATCAAAGACATTTTGCACATACATAACTACTTTTGAAGATACTGGAAGAATGTTCTATACAGGGGAATCAGGTTTGTATAATTTTTGGAGGTGTCCAGAACAGGTCCAAGTCCAGCCCCCCGCACCTGCGTAAGGCTCTGTGATGGAGTTTGGGTGTCGGAGGGGTACAGAATCTGGGCTGGGGCAGTGGGTTGGGGCGCAGGAGAGGGTGCAGGGGGCAGGCTCTGGGAGGGAGTTTGGGTGGGGGGTGCGGGATCTGGGCTGGGGTAGGGGGTTGGGGTATAGGAGGGGGAGCGGGGTAGGGGCTCTGGGAAGGAGTTTAGATGTGGACTCTGGGCTGGGGCAGGGGGTTGGGTGCGGGCAGCGCTTTCCTCAGGCACATCCTGAAAGTGACCCACACATCCCTCTGGCAGCGGGTCCTAGGCAGAGGAGCTAGGGAGTATCCGTGTGCTGCTGCCTGCAGGCACTGCCACCGCAGCTCCCATTGGCACTGTGGAGTCAGCGCTTGGGGCAGGGGCAGCACGCAGAGACACCCTTTTGCCTCCGCCCCCCTGGGGCCACAGGGACGTACCAGCCACTTCTGGGAGCGGGGCAGAACGAGGCCGGGCCGGAAGCTGCCTTAGCCCCAGTGCGCTGTCAGTGGTGGTGGTGGCAGTAGCCGGGGGCCCACGGGCCCGGGGCACACTCCAGGGGAGGTGTGATGGGTTGGATCACAAAAACCCCCTTGGGACCTGCCACCTAATGTACCAAAACTACCTCTGCTCCTGTTTTCCCTGCCAGCTCAGGACTCCAGCACCCTGTCTTGCTGAGCCAGACACTCCCGTCTGCTCCAACAAAGACCCAGAGTCTGAATTAC
Organism: Chrysemys picta bellii; assembly: GCF_011386835.1. NCBI lineage: Eukaryota > Metazoa > Chordata > Testudines > Emydidae > Chrysemys > Chrysemys picta. The sequence continues at coordinate 89,481,053 of NC_088795.1, forward strand.
TTGCCCCAAAGCTGCAGGTTTACCTGCAAATAGCTCACAGAAGTGTGCTTGTCTTTAGCACCACTCAGATGCCCAACTCCCCATGGGGTCTAAACCCAAATAAATCCGTTTCACCCCGTATAAAGCTTATGCAGGGTAAACTCAAATTGTTCGCCCTCTATAACACTGATAGAGAGATATGCACAGTTGTTTGCTCCCCCAGGTATTAATACATACTCTGAGTTAATTAATAAGGAAAAAGTGATTTTATTAAATACAGAAAGTAGGATTTAAGTGGTTTCAGTAGTAACAGACAGAACAAAGTAAGTCACCAAGCAAAATAAAATAAAATGCGCAAATCTATGTCTAAGCAAACTAAATACAGATAATCTCACCCTTAGAGATGCTTCAGTAAGTTTTTTCCTCAGACTGGACACCTTCCAGGCCTGGGCACAATTCTTTCCCCTAGTACAGCTCTTGTTCCAGCTTAGGTGGTAGCTAGGGGATTCTTCATGATGGCTCTCTCTCATCTTTGTTCTGTTCCACCCCTTTATATATCTTTTGCATAAGGTGGGAACCCTTTGTCCCTCTGGGTTTCCACCCCCCCTCACTGGAAAAGCACCAGGTTAAAGATGGATTCCAGTTCAGGTGACATGATCAAATGTCACTGCAAGACTTCATTACCCACTTGCCAACACACACATATACAGGAAGACTCACAGGTAAACACAGCCATCTGCAGTAAAATGGGAGTCATCAAGATTCCAAACCACCATTAATGGCCCACACTTTGCATAATTACAATAGGCCCTCAGAGTTATATTTCATATTTCTAGTTTTAGGTACAAAAGTGGTACATTTATACAAATAGGATGATCATACTCAGTAGATTATAAGCTTTGTAATGATACCTTACAAGAGAACTTTTCCATGAAGCATATTCCAGTTACATTATATTCACTTATTATCATGTTTTTATAAAACTATTCCAGTTACATTATATTCACTTATTATCATGCTTTTATAAAACCATATAGACTGCACAACATCACAGGAGGCACGCGGGGGCAGCAGGTGGAGCTGGGGGAGAGACCTGGCCCTGAACATTGGTGGATCCGGGCTCCTGGGCCCTGAATATTCCTGGAGCATGGGCCCATATAACTCGCCGCCCCTGGTTTTACATTGCTGTTTCTACCAAATGCAAGAAGGATAATGCTTTGTAATTCTATACTGCATACTACAGAAACTGATGACATCAACAAATGTCAGGCCAGTACAGCATCTGGGGATCAAGACTCAGTGTAGAAAGATAACAGATAACCTGATAAAACAGAGAAAAAAGTTTGTCTTAGATATAAAAAGTGTTCTCTAAAATAGTTCTCTCTTTTGAGGAGATGGGTAATAGTGCAAATTGTGCTGTATGTTCAACAGAAAAGTTTTCATATTTTTAAGAGGACAAATTTATCCTTTAGACAACTATATAATATATGCATCCACAAGAGCAAGTTACAGTTCTATTTCATTTCTGTGTAGTATTCTTTAGACAAATTAAAAGATACTGAATTACACAAGCTGCCCATTTATAAAGAGCTCACTGACCATTTTCCACATAACTTGATCTAACTGGACAGTTCATCCTTTGTGTTGAAATAAAAAACAGTGGTGAACCTATGCTTTATATTTAGGGTGCGCTGCCTGAATCTCTGCAATGCATCATCCTTCTCTGTGCTTTTCCAGTTGCTTTGGAATGACCGCTGGGGAAAAAGTCAATAGACCATCACAGCTGGATCATTCCCAGCTTGTGAACTATAGAAAGGGGGTAATATAAACAGAATGCAGTTTAAAGTTCCACCACCTGTTTTATTATATTCATTTTTGAGCTGTAACATAAAACTATGGTGCTATAAATAACCAGTCTCTCTTAGAAGCCTGCAAGCTGTTAATAGTGATTGTTCCTTTCCTCTTAATTCTTTAAAAAAGAAAAATCAGGTGAATTTAGTCCGCGTTTAAATCTCACCTTAAAACTCACTTCTTCCATGTTGCCAACTAGATGTGTTAATTTGCCAAAACAAAAATGGCTTTGACAATCATCAAGATATGCACTTCCTGTAATTGTATAGCCATATCATCTTATTACTGTAATATTTGTTCTTCCTCACCTCATCCTCCTTATTGTTTGTTGTCCTCATTCATCATCCCAGGATATATTAGGGCCCAATGGGAGTAGTGCTTACTACTGTGCGTAATTCCATTAAATCAATGGAATTGGTGATAGAAGGAGCCACTACATCCACAGGCATTTTCAGGACTAGACCCTTAGATTGCAGGTTCTTCTTTTTATTAGTTCTGTAATGCAACTGGCAGCCTTTGGGGCATTGTACAAACAGTAATTAATCAAAGGAGGGTTGCTACAGAATACTGATTAACAACACTGCAACTTTTTTGCTCTGGCAGTAGAACCCAGGGAGCCAGATGCTCCTGCAGCTGCTGCAGCCACCCAATGTGTCCCTGACCCGCAAGCATGGGGGGGAGGAGTGGCAGCAGCACCCTACCTGGTCCCAGCAGCTTCCCCCCAGCTTGGAGTTTTACATCTCTGAGAGGGAGCCACATCTAGCCCTCCCCCTGCAATGCTGCTTCTCCTCCAGCAGGTTGTGACACCATGTTGGAGAACTGGGTTGTGACCGACCCCCCCCCCCCCACGTTGGCACACAGATCCCTCAACTGGGATGCACCACCCAACACATGGGTGGAGGGGGGAGGGGAAGTCCAAGAGTTTCTACCTATCCTCCAGGTGCTGCTTCTCTTGAGTGCAGAAACATCTCTAATCCTCTTTGGTCTGGCATCCTAGATCCAGAAATCTGAAAAGAATCCTGAAGAACAAACAAACAAAAGTAAGAAATCCTGGGCCTGGCAACCTAAAACATATTTCTCGCTGCTGCTGAAGTGGAGCAAAACGAGGCTCCACATGGACTAGGCTAGGGTTTAAATAATAAGAGTGGTCCCCCACACTCATCAGTCCTCTCCCAGCTGGCCATTGAGTGGTAGAGATCCCTCCCTCAGTGTGTGTTCTCTTCCCCCTTTCTACTGGGGATGTCTCAATCATCCCTGGCCCCATCAAGTTCTCCACCTATTGAGGCATGTGGGTGGCACTGGCAATGCTGTAGACCGGTACAGCACAGGCAGTGGCAGTGCAAGAATTCTAGGCCTTATTGCGGGTGGGGGAGAACATTTAAGGTTGATGCTGCAATTTCTTGGCCCTTCCTGTTGAGGATCTGTGCATAGGGTGATATATAGTTCTGTGTTCATGCCCCTTCAACCTTAGCTTCTCTCTAGGGTCAGTAATGGTGATTTGATGTAGACTCTTGTCTTCTGAAAATGGGACTGAAATCCTCACACAAACATTTGATGGTGACAACTTTCAGTCACTACCAGCCTGGGCTGGGTTTCAATTCATATCCCAAATGTAAAAGACTCTCTTCCCTTTCCCCATAGGCTTGTAAAATCCTTTTCTATGCCAAACAATTTATAGTTCTCTCCTAATAATAATTCCATTGACAAACTTATCACCACATATCAGTATAAAGTTCTATGTTCCTTTTTGTAGTTTCTCTTTAGTTGGGATGCAGATTTTGAATTTTAAACTCTGCAGGGCTCATAGCTGGTAGCAACAAGAAAAATATACTGAGCCAAAAGCCAGAAAAACATGGACTTTAAAGGTTTAAAGGTTGGCATTAACATTAGAGGTTAAATTTTGGACAGAGATTTCTTTTGTGTGTGCCTGTCTCTGTCTCTATCTCTAGCTCTATCTCTCTCGCTCTTAAAACAACAAAAGATTCAGCCTTCAACTTAGTGTTATCTATTTCATATAGAGTAGCTGGATTTATTCCATAGATCTGAGCCCAGTGTGGGATGCCATGTACAAGATGTTCTGTTGCAATGCCTTGGATCCATGGGCCAGATAATCAACTGGAGTAAATTGAAGTGGCTCCCTTGAGTTTAGTGGAGCTACTTCGTTTCATGTCATAGCCAAAAACTTCCATGAATGTTTAAATACATTGACTTTGATTTCTTTCCATGAATATTCATATAAAGGAATTCTAACTGTGAGGAAACAGGTATCTGCTTGCAGAGCATAAAAAAAGGTGAAATTTGTTGGAGAAATAGGCATGACTGAATAACTGTCAAACTTCAATGGGACTACTCATCTGATTAATGTTTGTCACATTCCTAATATCTTGCTGAATCGGGACCTAAGCTATCTAGGAAACCAATCAGTTGCCTGAAACCATATGATCAGTGCACTTTTAATTTAATCATGTTATATTGCTAACACAATATCTATACACCGTGCTAGAAAACTATAGAGAAGACTATTTACAAATAACCAGCATGCTTTACATTTGCTTAGAATTAGAGAAAGAGTCCAAAGCAAGGGGTCACAAGTTCTTTGTGATTTCACAGATGACTTGATGTAGAACTCCAAAGACATCTCCAGTGTGGGAGATGTAAAGTCTTTACAACAGGAAATGTAAGAGTTCAACGATATACAACATTTCTGAGTTTCTTGCCAAGTTATGACAGCAACATTGATGAATTAATAATAGATGGAAGCAGGGCCAAAAACTGGAATACAATATTCCAATGAGATTGGAACTAGTTATTCTCTGTCAGTTCTCATTTACACATGGTCTAGCTTTAATTCTGGTTTCCATTATTATCTAACAATACCAACCCAGTGGATCTTTTTTGCCCCACAGAGCTTTAGTACCATGGTATTTCCTTAAGGGCCTGATCATGTGGGATGCATATTTTTTTCAATGGGAGCTTGGGCAATGGGAATTGGTGTAAAATGCATTGCATGGGATCATGCCACTAGTTTGTTTCAGAGCTCAATGCAGGAGAAGAAATCTACACTTTAGAAATCCAGGGATGAAAGAGACATCCTCCTTAAAAGGGGACATCTGAATGCCTTTCTGAAAGAGTTTAATCATACTTATAGCAGAACCTTGTGCTATTCACCAATTAATAGAACTTTTTTTAAAAATTAAAAAATATATGTGTCTATATGTTGAGTCTAGTTCATTGTAGTAAATCCTCCTTTAGAGTTTAAAAATGTTTCCAAATATTAAAATACGTTGGAGGGACTTTCTAGGAATCCTGCATAATACATTACTAAAGAAAACCAAGTTTCTACTAGAACTCTTTTTGTAATATTAAATTGCACATAAATTCAGTGTAAGCATGTCCCTTTTGTATTTAGCATCTATTAAGCTATGAGTGAGTTTTTGAAAACAAATTAACAATATAAGAGAAACTTATATACTCATTCTGTGAATAGTATTGTACATTTCATAAAGAGGGCCCTCTATAGATCACTCAGATCAGAGTCTTTGATCCTTTAATATATAAATATTTTTAAAGTACAGCAATTTTGTACACAATGTGTATGTTCTTCCACATACCTTGGAAGTCACTTCATTCTTCTAATGAATGTTAATCCATCTGTGGTGTATTATGCTTGGCCTGTCTCCCACCTCTTATAAGATGATTTGGATTTCAGAGTTCATCTTCTGTTTAACTAAAATGTTTATCTTAAAAGGGAGGGGGGTTGTCTTTGCCTTTCTTGCAGTTTGATAGCTTTATGACAATCATCATAAAATGATCACCAAGGTCCCAATTCAGGAAGGCTTTTAAGCCCACGCATAACTTTAAGCATGTAAGTATTGACCTCAGGGGGACTACTTCTGTAAGTAAAGTTACTCAGGCTATAGAACACATGGATACACATGTTATCATTTCAATGAGGAATGAAAACAAATTTTGGAATCTTGAAAGTTGACATGAAATTAAATTGTTGTCCTCTGGTCAGCTCTACTTGCAACAGTCTGAGTATACTTAGATACAGCAAAATAGATGGATTTTACATTCTGTAAGCTGTCAAATCATTATGTGTGTTTCTCTGCTTTAACTATATATGTGTCTAGTGTGCAGTCCAAAAATATGGTGGGCTTGAAACAAAAGAGATTTCTGAATCCTCTGACACATTCTATAAAATGCAGATGCTATATTCTTTTGCTGATCATGAGAAACGAAGGGAAAGATTTTAAGATCTCCTCTTGCTTAATTCATTCAGTTCTTCATGCATACACATTGTTTTCCCAGTGGTGTATGCTGTAAGAAACCAAGAATGAGAACAAACTCATTGTTCAAGCTCAGGCCACAAATCTAGTATTTTTTCACTAATACACCTCTACCTCGATATAACGTGACCCAATATAACACGAATTCGGATATAATGCGGTAAAGCAGTGCTCCGGGGGGCGGGACTGCGCACTCCGGCGGATCAAAGCAAGTTCAATATAACGCGGTTTCACCTATAACGCAGTAAGATTTTTTGGCTCCCGAGGACAGCGTTATATTGAGGTAGAGTTGTATTAGTTAAAATTGAGTTAACACATTAGATTTCTGTTGTATTATAATCAGCCATCTTCAGTAAAACAATGTTATTACTCAACAAATTCAACATTGGGAATCTGCCGGAATAAAGACTGAGTAAAAACTGAGTATGGACAATGGAATTTAGTTTCAGTGTCTAATGCTAAAATGTGACTTTGTCAGTTAACAGTGTAGATAGAAAACAATAGTTTCCAGTATACCAAATTTTGCCATAAAAATCAGATCAAACACAAAACTCGCTAGAAATATATTAAAGCTGAATATTCATAACTGCAGTGAAACATAAAATAATACATTTAAAATTTAATCTCAAATGCAATGTCCTGTGTTTTAATGCCTTGACAAAGCAGCTGGATTGTGCTGATGAGTTTCAATGTGAGTGACATATGTCTCCTGTGGTCTGGAGCTGCATGTTACAGACATTTGTGTAGTAAGTCTGATTCCTAGGCAACACTTCTGTCTTGACTAAGATATGGTAACCTTCTTAAGATGTATAGAAATTCTTTCCATGCATGCTTGTCTTACAACAAACAGATAAAATTCCATGTTACTTTGCCATCACTGGGCTATTGGCTATTATGGGGCACACCCTCTCTTGCACTTTTATGAAAAATTTGAAAGGTATTGGTATCACTTTATATCAAAGTGGAACCAAATGCTGAACCTTGAAATTTTTCTCAAAACAGAATTCTTGTTTACTTCCAGCCCTAGTTAGGGTACTCATTTGGGATGTGGGAGGCACTGCAAGCAGTGCAGGAACTTATACCTCGACCACTGGGCTATTACCTATTCTGGCTTGTGGTCTCTTTATCTCATTTTGACCAGAAATTCCATCCTGGACCTCAAAACCGCCCCAGTAAAAGTTTAGTCAAAACTGATCCATTTCCTCAGAGTTTTGGTTTTGACAAATTGGCATTTTCTGCCCGAAAAAGCATTTTGTAAAAAAAATGCTCAACCAGCTGTAGTGCATATTTTGAAAATTAATTAGTCATAAATATGAAAGAAGAAGAAGACAATTTTATTGTGAATATATTGCTAAAATACCCAAAGTATGACATTTGCAATCATATCTCTATTTCATTTATAAGAGGGGAAATGATATTTCTATCTTGGCATGTTTATAATTCAAAGGCTGAGCCAATTGTCCACTGTAGGTGGGCTCATTCTCCTAGGTTCTGGACTGATATAATAATGTGTTATGAATATCATGTGGTTTTTACTGTTGCTGCTGGATATCAAACAGGGTTACTGGTTCTCTTGAAATATTATCGTTGAATTCAGTAAGCCTATTGTTTGGGAGGTTATACACAATGTTATTTTGCCCTAAATATCTGTTACCCTTGTGTTTGACACCTCATATCTTCTAACAGTGAGCCAAAATATTATTTCTGTGGTATGTTCATATAAAACTTCCTTGCTTCTCAGAGGGGTCCAAGATGGAGTAGCTACTGTGTTCCTATCAGTCAGCACATTCCCTTCTGAGCTTTCTATAATCTTTCTTCTTTTATTTCAACACCCCAGGAATAAATGCAACAGCTAACATGAGTGATGTTGTGGCATTCCAGCCACATTTTATTCTCTTCTAAAATGCTGTCTAAGATTTATATATATATTTAACATGATTAACATTATGCATATAAAGGATGGCTAGTCATGAACAAACAATAATAACAAATTTAACATTTTTGTACTAAGTTTCTTTATTGAAAGTTACCTGACCAGAACTGAGCTTCCTTGCATAAATGTTAAACGCTTCATTTACATGGCCTACCTCTGCCCTTTTGAGACCGATATATTTGAGTGGTACAGAGCTAGTTGTGCAGAACAGCATATAGAATTATATATAATAGAATTTGCATAAGCTTTGCACTTACGTAGAGTTGGGCATCTAAATCCTAGCTTGTTAGCATTCAACAAGGAGACAGTATTTTGAATATATATCCCTCTATATAGTACAGAGTGGAGTGGAGCGGAGCAAGTTTTACTAATGCCAGCAACACAATTCCATTTACTGTGTGTCTTGGTTGATAGAAATTGCTAACTTCCCCCACCGACAGTCTTTTTCTGACAACAATCTCTCCATGAGCCGTTATCTTGTGAAAGAGCAGCATATTGTAATAACATTGAAAATTAAACACAGATATTTTCTTATACATAGTTTTGAACAGTTATTTGATAACATCGTCCATTATGATCCCCTGGACATAATATATCCTTCCTATATTTCAGCCTCCTTTCTGTTATTTCCTGTTGTAATTTTTTTGTTTGGATCTGGTATATTTTGGATTTGGTCTCAAGTAACACGCAAGCTGTATTTTTTTTTTTAAAGTCTCAAAATAAATCACGAAAGCCTAATGATCGTGAAGGACACTGGACTGGAAGTTCTGAAAATGTCTGTGAGGCTCCATATGGCTAGAGCCTGGGTCTTCTGATGCCTGAGCAACTGCCACTTCTATGCCACCCCCCAACAGCTCTGGCAGAGTAGTGATCAATGGGCTGTGAGTCTTGTGGGGCCACCTACTACAGGGTGTGCCACCCACAAAGGGCTTGATTGGCAGTACTGCTGGAGTCCCTGATTGGTACAGGTGCACTACTTAAGCCTGGAGGGAACATCAGAAAGGCCAATGTGCCTCAACTGTGACCTAGAGAGACAGCTTCTAGAGGAGAGAGGGTAATTCATTCTTTGACTATTCATCCTTGGTCTCTCAGCTAAGACTACCAACAAGTATGCCAGTTGTGGTCGTGGTCATGATGTGGGCACCTTACTCCAATGCCAACAAGATCAGGAACACTATTATGTATTTTGATAAAATATGAAAAACTACTATTGTTCATAATTTCTCTACTGTCACTAGATTGATAGTTCTCTTACCTCAAACAACCAATCACAGTGAGGCAATGAGATGATTTCCATAGGTTATTGTGAAGGTCAAAAGTATGACTGGGTTCAAAAAGTAATTAGATAAGTTCTAATAATTAGATAAGCTATTAGCCAAGATTGTCAGGGACGCAACCCCGTGTTCCAGGTGTACCTAAACCTACAAAAGCAGAAGCTAGGACTGGACCGCAAGGTATGGATCACTCTTTTTTTAACTAAAGAAGACTATTATATGTGTTCCAATCAAAAATGGGGCAAAATCTTGGGTCAAGCTAGAAAAGTTCCCCAAAATGGGTGGGCACATAAAATGCCAAAGCACTTTTTATATAGTCCCATATTCTGGCCAGCAACAGCCCCCTCTAATTCTCCTAGAATCAAAAATAATCTGTGTGGGAAGGTATGTAGGGATTACTGATGGATATGGGGACAAAACTACAAGAACACAGTTTACATATCCCTAGAATGCTTTTGACTCCTATCATGGAGCTCCGAAAAGGCAGACTTTCCCTGAGTTTTTTCAGGTAGCCAGGAACTGGGCAGACATCCTTCTGTCTCTGTCCTTCTTGGGTTTGGGGCTTTCTGCAAGTGTCCACATGCAGTGAGTTCTGTTAGAATATGACTCTCAATTGTTTACATTCTAAAACTGGGGTTGTCAAACTATTTCAGCAGAACACATCTTTACAGCATGATTCTTGTGGACCACTTCTTGTCCATTTTAGATCTGTGCCCTCCCTGTGGCAACTTCTGTAATTGCTTACATGCAAAAGTAATACAGTAATTCCTCACTTAAAGTCATCCTGGTAAACACTGTTTCATTACTACATTGATGATCAATTAGAGAACATGCTTGTTTAAAGTTGTGCAATGCTCCCTTATAACATTGTTTGGCAGCCGCTTGCTTTGTCCACTGCTTGCAGGATGAGCAGCCCATTGCAACTGGTGGGGGCTTGGAACCAGGGTGGACCGACAGCCCCCCATCAGCTCCCCACTCCCCAAAGTTCCCGGTGCTGCAGCCGCCCAGCAGGCTACCAATTGCCAGCAGTTCGGCTGTCCCTCCACCCACTGCCATGTGCTGCTCCTGCCCTCTGCCTTGGAACTGCTCCCAGGAACCTCCTGCTTGCTTTGTGTGTGTGTGGAGGGGCTAATGTCAGGGTGTCCCCCTCCCTCCTGCTCCTGCCCCCACATTTACCCCATCTCTATAGAGTAGGGTTACCATTCGTCCGGATTTACCCGGACATGTCCTCCTTTTTGTACTAAAAATAGCATCCGGGGGGAATTTGTAAAGCACTCACAATGTCCGGGATTTCCCCCCTCCCCCGGCAGAGCAGAGCGAGCGGCTGGGAGGGCTGCAGGAAAGTCCCAGGCTGGACTCCGGAGCAGCTGTAGAGGAGCCGGCTCCGCCCTGCATTCTGAGCAAGTGTATCAGCACAAAGTGCAGCCCTCCCCTTTTGCAACTGGGAGCAGTTTCTGCCATGCAGCGTAGCAAAACGGGAGCGAGAGCACTTTGTGCTGATACAAGGGCAGCTCTCCCCTGCAGCCCGGTCCGGGCCAGGGACCGGGTTTTGTTGTGCTGGGGAGCTCAGCCACGTGTCCGGCTGGCACAGAGCCCAACACCCTGTTCTGAGCAGCAGGGTAAGGGGGCAGGAGAAGGGGCAGGGTGGTTCTGGAGGTGGCAGTCAAGAAACGGGGGGGGGCTTTTTGGGGGGAGTGGAGAAAGTTTTGGGCAGTCAGGGTACAGGTAGGGGGTAGGGTCCTGGGGGGCAGTTGGGGGGGTCTTAGGAGGGGGCAGTTAGGGGACAAGGAACAGGGAGTCTTAAGTAGGGGGTGGGGTTCTGGAGGGCAGTTAGGAGCAGGGGTCCCAGGAGGGGGCAGTCAGGGGACAAGGAGCCGGGTGGGGGGCTGAGAGTTCTAGGGGGGAGCTGTCAGGGGGCAGGAGTGGGGAGAGGGATCGGAGCAGTCAGGGGACAGGGAGCAGAGGGGTTTAGATGGGTTGGGAGTTCTGGGGGGGAGCTGTCAGGGGGCAGGAGTGGGGAGAGGGATCGGAGCAGTCAGGGGACAGGGAGCAGAGGGGTTTAGATGGGTTGGGAGTTCTGGGGGGGGCTGTCAGGGGGTGGGGAGTGGTTGGATGGGGTGTGGGAGTCCCAGGGGTCTGTCTGGGGGTGGGGGTGTGGATAAGGGTTGGGGCAGTCAGGGGACAAGAGGCAGGGAGGCTTAGATAGGGAGTGGAGTCCTGGGGGGCAGTTAGGGGCAGGGGTCCCAGGAGGGGGCAGTCAGGGGACAAGGAACGGGGGGAGGGTTGGGGGTTCTGGGGGGGTGGGAAGTGGGAGGGGCAGGGGCGGGGCTAGGGCGGGGCTCCTCCCGTCCTCTTTTTTGCTTGCTGAAATATGGTAACCCTACTATAGAGCGAGGGGGACACACAACAGGGCTCTGGACAGAGGGAGCTTTCTGGCAGCAGCTGCTGTTGCAACTTGCTGATCTACTTAAAAAGGCAATGTACTTAGGGTGGGGTCAGTGTACTTAAAGGGGCAATGCACATCTCTCTCTCTCTCTCTCTCTCTCTGTCTATGTCTCTGTCTGCCATGCTTTCTCCCCTCCCTCCATTTGTGCTGCCTTGTAGAGTGTGAGGCTACATTAACAACAATGTGTTAACCGTTGAGGGCTCAGCCAAGTGCTAGTTCATCATTTAGCAGTAAGACATTCCCTGGGAAATGTCCCACCCTCTGTCTGACTCCATCACCTCAACCAAGCTTCACAATCATCATTGCTGTGTATAGTATTAAATTGTTTAAAACTTATACTGTGTATTAGTGTGTGTAGTCTTTTGTCTTGTGAAAAAAATTTCCCTGGAACCTAACCCCCCCATTTATATGAATTCTTATGGGGAAATTGGATGCACTTAACATCAGTATGCTTAAAGTCACATTTTTCAGGAACATAACTACAACGTTAAGCAAGGAGTTAATGTGTTAGGAAAATACTTTAGTATATGTTTAACTGTCTTTAGTGCAATGAACCATCTGGACACAGCAGGAAGGCCAGTCCCATGTGATCTGCTGGGTTTCCATAGGCCACAGTTCTGAAATCTCTGATCCAAAATGATTTTTAGAGTCAGAGACTTACACTTACCAGTGCCTTGTATAATGGTACTAACACCTCCTTATCTCTACTGGAAATACCTCACCTGATGCATCCCAAGACCGCATTAGCTTTTTTCACGGCCATATCACATTGGCGACTCATAGTCATCCTTTGATCAACCAATACTCCGAGGTCCTTCTCCTCCTCAGTTACTTCGAACTGATCCGTCCCCAGCTTATAACAAAAATTCTTGTTATTAATCCCTAAATGCATGACCTTGCACTTTTCAGTATTAAATTTCATCCTATTACTATTACTTCAGTTTACAACGTCATCCAGATTTTCCTGTATAATATCCCGGTCCTTCTCTGTATTGGCAATACCTCCCAGCTTTGTGACACCTGCAAACTTTATTAGCACATTCCCACTTTTTGTGCTAAGGTCAGTAATAAAAAGATTTAAAAAGATTGGTCCCAAAACTGATCCCTGAGGAACTCCACTAGAAACCTCCCGCCTGACAGTTCACATTTCAGTATTACCCGTTGTAGTCTCCCCTTTAACCAATTCCTTATCCACCTCTCAATTTTCATGTTGATCCCCATCTTTTCCAATTTAGCTAATAATTCCCCATGTGGAACCATATCAAATGCCTTACTGAAATCGAGGTAAGTTAGATCCACTGTGTTTCCTTTGTCTAAAACATCTGTTACCTTCTCAAAAAAGGATATCAGCTTGGTTTGGCTCGATCTACCTTTTGTAAAACCATGTTGTATTTTGTCCCAATTACCATTGACCTCAATATCCTTAACTACTTTCTCCTTCAAAATTTTTTCCAAGACCTAGCATACTACAGATGTCAAACTAATAGGCCTGTAGTTACCTGGATCACTTTTTTCCCCTTTCTTAAAAATAGCAACTATGTTAGCAATTCTCCAGTCATATGGTACAACCCCTGAGTTTACAGATTCATTAAAAATTCTTGCTAATGGACTTGCAATTTCATGTGCCAGTTCCTTTAATATTCTCGGATGAAAATTATCTGGCCTCCCAATTTAGTCCCATTAAGCTGTTCAAGTTTGGCTTCTATCTCGGATGTGGTAATATCTACCTCCATATCCTCATTCCCATTTGTCATTCTGCCATTATCACTAAGCTCCTCATTAGCCTCATTAAAGACTGAGGCAAAGTATTTGTTTAGATATTGGGCCACGCCTAGATTATCCTTAACCTCCACTCCATCCTCAGTGTTTAGCGGTCCCACTTCTTCTTTCTTTGTTTTCTTCTTATTTATATGGCTCTTTTACTAATGGTTTTAATTCCCTTTGCAAGGTCCAATTCTACATGGCTTTTGGCCTTTCTCACTTTATCCCTACATGTTCTGACCTCAATAAGGTAGCTTTCCTTGCTGATCCCTCCCATCTTCCACTCCTTGTAGGCTTTCTGCTTTTTCTTAATCACCTCTCTGAGATGTTTGCTCATCCTGCTTGGTCTACAACACCTGCCTATGAATTTTTTCCCCTTTCTTGGGATGCAGGCTTCTGATAGTTTCTACAACTTTGATTTGAAGTAATTTCAGGCCTCCTCCGCCTTTAGATCCACAAGTCCATCAGTCCAATCCACTTCCCTAACTTATTTCCTTAATTTTTTAAAGTTAGCCCTTTTGAAATCAAAAACCCTAGTCACAGATCTATTTTTGTTTATCCTTCCATTTAGTTTGAACTGAATTAGCTCATGATCGCTGTAGTGGGGTGGTTACCTGCTCCAGCCCAGAAAGAGTTAAAGCCAACCCTGGGAGAGGGCTGAGGCTGGGAAGGAAAGCCTGGGCTGATTGGGGAAGGCAGTAACAGCTGGGCCCACGCCCCAATCAGGCCCAGCTGGTCCCTATAAGAGGCTGACAGCCAGAAGCCCAAACAGTCTCTTTCTGCCTTCAGAGAGAGAAGGGCCTGGGAATCTCAGGGTGCCTAGACTGAGGCAGGGCTGGGGAAAGGCCAGAGGGGCTGGGGAGCTCCAGGCTGGCAACTCCCCAGGCTGCAGGGCCTTGTCCAAGTCCCCAGAGAGGCACTGGCTTCCAGAGAGGGGAAGCAGGTCCAGGCCCAATCTTGCCTAGGATGAGTGGCTTATACTGCAGTTTGCCCCAGGAAGTGGGACTAGATGATGACTGGCAGTAGCCTTACACTGAGGCGAGGTGGGGTTAGTGGTTGGGGGGTTCCCTGGGGAGGGGAGACCCAAAGAGAAAGGGGTTACTGCCAGGGTGCAGCCTCCAGATAAAGCCCCCAGGGGGCAGCCCCCCGGGAGGGACACGGGGGCCAAGTGGCAAGGTGGATCACCGGCCTGCAGAAGGCTTTCCAAGGCTGGCAGAGCTAATTCCCATGGACGACCAGCAGGAGGCGCTGCAGGGGTGAGTCCACACTCTTACAATCGCTCAAACCAAGGTTGTCCATTACAACCATTTCTTCTATGAGGTCTTCACTACTCTCCAAAACCAATTCTAAAATGGCATCCCCTCTTGTTGGTTCAGCAACTACTTGGTGAAGAAATCCATCAGCTATCGCATCCAGGAAAATCTGAGCCCTATTATTATTACTAGCACTTGTCCTCCAGTCTATATCTGGGAAGTTAAAGTCTATTATTCCTATTAGTATTTACTTCATTAAAAACATTAAAGCGATCTCTATCCATATCCAATCCTGGTGGTCTATAGCACACCCCAAGCACTATCCCACGGGAGGTTCTAGTAGCTTTCTTCTCCAATGTGATTTTTGCCCAGACTAACTCTGTCTTATCCATTCCATCACTTCTTATTTCTTTACAGTCTACCTCATCACTTCACCACCTTTGCCTTTATTTCTGTCTTTCCTAAACAGCACATACCCTTCAATACCTGTACTCCAGTCATGACTACTATTCCACCATGTTTCTGTTATCCCTATAATATCTGGTTTCACTTCCTGCACCAGTAACTCTAGTTCCTCCATTTTGTTACCTAGGCTCCTCACATCGGTGTACAAACATCTTAATTTTTGCTGTTTGGCTTCGCTCACATTCTCTATCCGATTAGGCGCAGACATTGTATCACCAATATCACATATTAGACTGGTATCTACACTACCCTTCCTCCTTATGTCCATTTTCCTACCCATAGCTGTATCCTTTCTTACTTCGTTTTCTTCCCTCTCAATGTTAAAATCCGTCATGGAGATTACCTAGACATCTCCCAACCATTTCCCCCAAATTCCTAGATTAAAGCTCTCTTAATCAGTTGTGCCAGCCTCCATCCTAGAAGTCTATTTCCCTCCCTACTCAGGTGAAGTCCGTCCCGAGAGAACAGTCCTCTGTCCATGAATGCCTCCTAGTGGCCATACATCCCAAAGCCCTCCTTAAAGGACCACTGCTGAGCCATCTGTTGATCATCATAATCTTGTCCCACCTTTGTTGTCCTTCTCTAGGAACAGGCAGAATCCCACTGAAGATCACCTGAGCCTCGATTTCCTTGAGCGTCTTCCCCAGCCTGGCATAGTCTCCCTGGATACATTCCAGCTACAGTCTAGCTGTATCATTTGTTCCCACATGAAGGACAATCAGTGGATTCTTTCCTGCTCCCGTTAGGATCCCCTTCAGCCTCAGGTCCACATCCTGTATCTTAGCACCCAGCAGACAGCACACCCTTCTGTTCTCTGGATCAGCTCTGGTTACAGGCCTGCCTATTCTTCTCAGTAAGGAGTCCCCAATCATGTAGACCTGCCTTTTCATGGTGATGGTGCTATTTTCTGGTCTATCCCCTCTTCCCTCTGGCTGCAAGTCCTCTCGATTCCTATTCTCCCTTTTAATCCTCCGCAACCCATCCCGTATCCTCCTGGGACTCATATTTAGTGTTGTTATCTCCATTGACTCTTCTCCTCTTCCTATAGAACTAGCTGCTCTTCTCTTCTTCCTTGCCCTCCCACCTTCAGTGACCACCTGCTGTGTCTCTTCTTCATTTTCCAACTCCGCAAATCTGTTCCTTTGCTCTATTTCTCCTTCACTAGCCTGTCTTTTCCTCGGCCTGGTTCTCTTAGTCACATGATTCCACTGTCCACTTTCCTCACCTAGCAGTCTCCCATCAGAGTTCTTTGGTCTGCTACCATCGGCAAGTCTGAGGTTTTCCCTTCAGCCTCCTCATGTCTTTGCTCCATGATCTGCTCAAACCCCCTTCTAAACTCAACCAGAGTTTCCACCTGCATCTCCAATCCTCAGATCTTTTCTTTCATCAGCTCTATCAGGTGACACTTCATGCAGATAAAACTCTTTTCGGGTACCCCCTCCAGGATCATGTACATACTACAGCTTCCACATCCAGTCATCTTCATTGTGTCTTCCACTGCTTGGATCACTACCACTGCTGCCTCTGTATCTGTCATAGCCTTCCCACCTAAGTCCTGTTAATCCAGGAAACACAAACCAAACCAAAACACCACCATCTACAGCAACACAAATCCCCAACGAGCAACAGAACACCACACACTCCCTTCACTAGCCTGTCTGTTCCTCTGCCTGGTTCTCCTAGTCTTCCCCCAAAACTCCCCTGTTTACAGCTCTGTTTGCTGGCTCCTGTACCGCTGCAGCTGTCTGTGCTACTGCCTGATTGGCTGGCTACCTTTATAGGACCCCTAATCGGAGAAGCCCCGCCCCTTAATCAGGGCTCAGCTTCTCTCCCAGCACACTGCCCCTACCAGCCTCTACAAATGCCTTCTCCTCCAACAGAACTCCCACTCAAACTCCTCTGTTTACAGCTCTGTTTGTTGGCTCCTGTGCCACTGAAGCTGTCTGTGAAACCAACTAGAACATTTCAAAAAGCTATACCAATAGTTATTTTTCACATCATGTTTGTTCAAATTGGTCTTCCAGGCAGATTTCACAGTACAGTTGATGAAACCATACTTTTTATCTATCAAATTTTTGCAACCCTTTTCTTCTCTTTGCAGGTCAGCAGTAGAGCAGGTAGGTTAACAAATGTTATCTAAGTGTTATAAGTGGTGTATATGAGGATTTTTCCATGTGCTCATCATTAGAGTCAGGGACCTTACATTGCTAAAACCTTGAATAACTCAACTTTAAGTCTAAGAGCCAGGTTTGGGGAAAAAATGCCTTTTGCCAACTATTTTTTGATACATGTTATATTATATTATGGCTCGGGAGTGCTTCTTAACTTTTGAGTTTGACTTCTTGCCTGAGTAGTAGGGCAGAATTCTGAAAGGTACTGAAGCAGGATTAAATTTATCACTGTTAAAAATGGTATACCCATGTACTGCCAGAACACTTTGCATTTGCAATGTTATGAATGTGTTACCAATTTTCAACTTGTTTTTTGGTATTTCGTCAAGGTACTGTGGAACCAAGATGTTTGCTTTTGCCTCAGAATTACCACAAAAATTATCATGTTGTCTCTTTTCTTCTTGTTATTTTATAGTGTGTATACATATAGGTACACAGCATTGAACAATAAGTAAACATGCTATAGTCCTAGTCCATAAGTTTAAAATGTAAAGATACAAACCAGTACAAAACAGTACAGTAAACAGTGAGAAACAAAATTCTACTGCATGTTTGTCTCTAAAGCAGGTTGAAAATATTCCAATGGAACATTTATCTGTTGGAAAATGCAGTTTCTTTGAAACCAGAACTTTCCTCGGGAATGGGTTGATTTTCATGACATTTTGTTTCAGAAAAAAAATGTGCAGTGGGGAGGAAAGATGTTAACGTTGAAAAGTTCTGTTTTTTTATATAATATATATATATATATTTGGAACAGAACATTTTGATTTTTCATTTCAAAATTTGCTTTTCAGTTTCAAATTTCTTATATTATTGGGGGCAGGGGGCTCCCCGCATAAATCAAGGAGGGGTTAAGGAACTCCTCTGGGCACAATCAGTCCCAACTTGCTACACCTCTGAGCCTGGAGAAGGGCAGGCCCTTAAAACGAAGAATCCTGGTCTAGTCTGGGAGCACACTGGAGCAAGCAAAGATAGAGCTTTCTAGCCACAGAGAACAGGGGCTGTTCGCTAGGGAAATTGCCTGAAAGCACCAGTCACCCGGGCCATTTGAGGAAGTAAAGGACTTTTTTTGAGCTCTGGATCTCAGCCTTCATTGTTTGGACACACAGGAAATAAGGAGCCCAGATCTGCTTTCAGGGACTATTGACCTTTACCCTGCATGAGGCCACAGAGACCTGGTTCTCTTTGTGTGATGTGGAAATATTTTGCCTTTTCTTCATTCTGGACTATTTTACAGCCCTGAAAGGGAGCAGAGTTTATAAGAAATATAGCCCAAACTCTGTACCCCAAACTCTGACTCTGATCTAAAGTAGCCTCATCATCCAAGGAAGGATATCTGAGTCAAGAGAGGTGCCTCTTCTCACTTCAAGGGGGCATCAGAGAAGTATAACCTATCACAATTATAAAGAGAAAAAAATCAAAATTGAAACAAAACCCTTTGATTGTCCTGCAACTAATTTTTTTTTCCAGAAATTTTATTTCAAGAGAAATGTCTTAATTCCTTGTCTTCCTTTGGATTCATAATGAAAGAAGTCTCAAAATCATGGAATTTAACACAAAGATTCTAGTCTCTGCATAGATCTGTTTGGCTCATTGTGAGCCATTGTTTGAATTATAGACTGAAACTCCTTCAAAAAAGGCTGTATATGACCACAATACCCTGTGATTTAGAGCTACAAGTTTCCATTTGGATCACCAGTTTAGATTAAGGTAGTTAAAACTATGTGCCACAAGATCATTCCCTATTGGTTACACATCTGTGTATTATTTTTTATTGTATATACTTCTAAGACATCTATCTTTGGGCACCTGAGAAGGCTGATCAGTTATTCCATTTAGGGTTGTACATTGCTCTTGACTCATCCCTTGACAGCAACATACTTTAAAAGGGTCCTCAACCCCATTTCTGCATGAGTAACTTTGCTAGACCAATTTTAAACCCTAATATCAGAATTTTGGGACTAGAAAATCCACATATAAAATTGCATGCGCATAAATGAAGATCCCATTTTTAAAATTTAGCCCAAAGTCTTCCATGTGCTGAGAATATAAGGTGCAATAAACTAGTTCCTGATGTCTCCATCTTAACTGGTAGCTGAGTTCAACCTTCCCTATTTGATCCACCACCTCTGGCCAAACCAACATGCTGTTGGAGATTCACCCTCACCAATGCAGAAGTTCTATAGACCTTTAATTCTCATGGAAAAACGATTCAGTGCAACGGCTGCCAATCACCCTGTGAATAAATATCTTACTCTAAATGTTGGGAGGTCCACAAGATAAGAGCTAAGAAGGCAAGTTACCCTAATTGTTCAGGCACTACATTTTATGACGTATTAAGTTTCATGATGTAACTTTGAAGTTATTGCCATGTTTCCTCCTCTATCTCCTTGCTTAGCTTCACAAAAAAAGACCCAAAGTTCCAGTTAATCTTATCAGTAATAGTACTACTCATTTAATCTAAGAAATAACTGTAAAATAGGTTTGAACGGACCATAAATGAATCAACCAAAGGCAAACTGTGTGGCCTCTGCATAAAAAGATAATTAAAGTCAGCAGCGACACTTCTTTCTTTTTTACTAAACAAAAGGAAACCACTTAACTTGGCTCTATCCTGCTGTTGGCATCCTATAAGGGCGGCATCTCTCTATGATTCTTGTTACCAGGTTAAAATATATGGCAGAAAGGTGTGGGAAATTTTGCACTATTTCACATAAAAATTACCCTTGCGGTCTTGGAGCGCTATTTGTGTGTGTGTGTGTGTGTGTGTGTGTGTGTGTGTGTGTGTAGCATTTGTAATATGAATAGTTAACATTTATTATTAATTGATACATTAATTAAAGCCATACTAGTGATTTCCATTAGCTTGCTCTCCAACTTCTACAGAGCTGTCTGTCTGGTTTTAATCAAAACCAAATGGTAATCCAAGTTCCCAGGCTGGAGCAACTAAGAGGAAATCATTCAGAGGACGCAGAAGAAAGCAGGAAAGATAAACAGATGATAGTTTCACAAAATTTGTATAGAACGAAGGCTGTAGATGCTGTGGGTTTCTCTAGAGATGTGATTCAGGCACCCTATCAAACTGGAAAGAAATAGTTACAAGTGTTTTATGTCAGCAAAATGCTAATATGATCAAGATGGAGTCTGTCCTTGTGCTTTTGCAGAGCTGGATTTGTGTGACTCTGGAGGATTCCCAGTAGAGGTAAAGCGGAATATGCCATTGCTTGTGCTATAACTACTTTTAAACTGTAATGACAATCATTCATTTCTCGTGATTCAAACTAATTTAATTGGTAGAAATGTGTTTGCAGTTTACATGTATAGATTTTTATCTATTTAATTCTGTGGTTTTAACAGTCAAAATTGCACTAGAAGCTTTGTAAAAGCCAGCCTGCTTTTTGCCCATTTCTTGCTCTGAATCCCAAAGATCTGAAACATTCAAAGATGTTCTCCTAAGTTTAGGGACAATCGTGGAGTCGCATATGTATGTTTCAGTTACAGAATACATTTTTCATAAACCATTGTGGAATGGAAAATACTTCTAAATTCTCTAAGTGCATCATAAATCTTTTAATAGTTTGACAGAGTTGTCTCAGTCGAGTTGGCTAACTCAAATGACTTGAAATGTTCAGTCTTGTCGTCTTTTTATTTCCCTACCCCCTGCCCCCCCCCATGCAGTCCTTCTTTCACATATGCATACTATTCAAAGGCAGGAAATACTTTTCAGGCAATCTGGGCCTGGTTGTTGAGGCCCCTTTCACAAAACATCAGTCTGAATTTAGTAGACAGAAGTCACTGGGAAAAGCTTGACAGAATTCTGCTTAGTTAAGGCTCCCTCCAGCTGCAGAGGGTGTTTTTGTTAGAATCACACATTGAGCATAACTGCTTAGAATAGAGCAGTGATCTCAGCAACGAAATCTGAACTTTTATGCTAGCAGAAACTAACTGGGACTGAGTGATTTTTGGGGGGGTTTTGTTTTGTTTTTGTGGCCAAAGTTTTTAGCGAGGTAATGTCTGTGATTTCCACCTTCTCTTCATATAGGTAAGGCAGTCTTGGAATCTTTTATACTTTGTGTTTAGATAAATAAATAAAGCTGATTTGAAAAATCAAGACATTTTCTGTAACTGCTTAAACTGAATGTCAGTATCCTGCAGTGGAGCTGTCTACATTTACGATATCAAGAATATAACTGGAGGTGATAAAAAAAAATCACAATAAGCGGTAGACTGTGTGCCAACTACATTTATCAAACTTTGACAAATCTAAAACAAAATCTGCATGTGTATTATATTTCTGTCTATAAAAAATCAGAATGATATGCTAAACCTGATTTTTTACATTCAATTATAAATTGTTGCATGGTTTTGTTTGCATTTTTTTTAAAGGTCATAAAATAGGAAAACTAGAAGTGTGAATGATTTCTTTTTCTTTTCTTTTTTTAACCTCATTTGCCAACAGGAAGGGCATTTAGGGCTAGGCTTTTTTCCTTGGTACTAATTCTCTGAAGCAAACCTTTTGGTAGGAATATCATTTATACCTCTGTTGGTTTTGTCTCTAGTGGTTTTTCCCAGAGCTACCTTAGTTATAGTTCATGTCTTAAAAATAAATATTCTTAAAAGTGTAAATTCTAAATGTGAAATATTAGGGCATATTTCCTGACAGATCTGGTGTTAACTAGGTTTCATCAATCAAGATGGCAGAATTAAAAATAACCGAATGCAGCTAGATAACTGTTTTGTCGTGTGGAATGCTATTCATGCATTTTAGAAGGAAGAAAGCAAAAAACAGTAAATATATATTGATTCATAGTAAACTGAACTGAATCTCTTTAAAATCTTTTCTTAATGTTTAATATTATCAATAAAAGTAGCAAGAATCTTTTTGAGCTATTTAGAAGAAAATTTAGCATATCTTTAATTTATATGGCATAAACATAGGTGGCACTACTCTATATATAGTAGGTTATTTAATTATTACGGTGTTATGCACATTGGAAATGTATTTGGCAAACTAAACCATAAATATCCCTTTGTCTCTCAATATATCCAGAATGACAGCTATTGCACAGAAGTAATATGAGACATTCTTTGTCGCTTCTGTGCGTCATTAAGATTCTATACAGTTATTGGCCAATTAGGTAACTAAACATGAGTCATCACTTCAAATATGTTGGGGAGAGCTGAAAAAAAGTTTTAATTGTGTTTTTACCAAGTATTGTTTTAAGAATAATGATCCAGAAGTTTCTCATTGCAGTGTGGCATGAAGGGGAGCAAAGGAGCAGAAGGGGCCCAAATACCACAATGGAAAGGAGCAATGGTTTATATCCCATGCTTCCCCATCCCTCTAAGACAGAGGATACCCTTCAGTATGAATGCCTGCAGGGTTACTGCTCTGTGGATAATGGGAAGTGTTGGTCCGAAGGAGAACAAACTGAGAATAGCTGCTAGATATTGTAGCATCCTGTCAGGATTCCATGGATGTTTGGGTAGAAACTAATGTGAAAATTATTGCTGGCCCTATTGACAATATCTTCCCCTTTTGTGACCCAGAGACCTTCATTGCCATAGCCATATTGGGGAAACTAATGGCAATGAAGCTTGTTGCCATGCAGAACAGAAGGCCAGGAAGCAGCATGAGGAGACAGGCTTTTCATATGACTCCTCGGGATTCTGAGCAGGGACCTGATATAACTGGCGATTCTCAGTCTTAATGGTTTTGCAAAAATGCTCCATGCTGTATTCTCTTCAGAGCCAAGCACCCCTCCCCCAGTTTTGATCCTGTCAGCATTTATACACATGCTTAACTCTTCGCATTAGTCCAAATGAAGAGACGAGAGCCCAGCAAAGGATAAAAAGAATGGGCCTTTTCTGATGGAGCAATCTTGCGTGGTGCTGAGCACATTTTGCAAAGATTTCATTTACTTCAATAGTAATAGAAGGCACTCAGCATTTCTGGGGCTGCGTTGTGCCATCCATGAGAAAACAAAACTGTACATCTGAAAACCAGAATGCCAGCTTTGTCATTTTAGCTGTGAGGGTTTTCTATGAGGAAAATGAAGCAAAGTTAATAACTGGCCACTTTTTCTTAAGTGGAAGAAATCCTTAAAACAAATCATCTCTCCAGTACTCCATTTATGTTTATACCCTAACATTTTCTAGCTATTATACTTTGTAAGTTTTAGTTCCAAAACAAAGCTAAAAATCACAAATATTCTGCTCATGTATCACCATCCAAGGGAAATTAATACATTTAATTCCAGTTGCCAACACAACTATATTTCTTTAAAACAAAAGATAGATTGGAAAATTTTGTATGACTCTACTGTACCTGAAAAAAGAGGATGTAATCTGGTCATTTTGCAAACACTTACCCATGAGTTTAACTTCATGCACATGAATAGCCACACATGGAACAGTAGGACTAATTGTAAGTAAAGTTAAGCATGTGCATAAGTGGTGACAAAGAGTGCATCTGAGAACAGAACAGATGCATCCTACACCACAGGAAAACTAAGGCCCCAATCCTGCAAGCTGTTCTGTGCAGGTGAACTCCTATACCTGTGTGGAGCTTGATTAATCTCCAGTAAGGATCCACATGAATGGACAAGTTAGAAGATTTTGGCCTAAATTCTATTGACCTTCAGGACATTAAGCCAGGATTATTTTTCGCCCAGACATATGAAAATTGGAGAGAATTGTCTGAAGGGACAGGGGATTTATAGTAGGTTCCTAGAACATGCAGCTAGGTGTTGACCTTAGCCTTTCTATAAACATAAACAAATAAAATAATCATCACCATTTTGATTTTTCAGTATTTTCAGTTATTATATTTTTTATTTATGTAAGCAGAGTCAGGATGAGCTCTACCCTGACATCTGGTGGTGAATTATGGTGAGTGTGGAAAAGAACTCCAGGGGCTGATCTTGTTTGCATAGGCACACCCCTCGCCTGACATGAGACAACAGCAACTGATAGTGGATACTTTGGATGGGGTGGGATCCCCAGTTTCTCTGTTATTGGGGCAGGAGGAATAAAGTGTTGTTACCCTGATTATGTGAATCAAGGACAATGAAACTGTTTTATGACAGAGTGTCTCACCATCACCTAAGTAGCATTTGCTAGACAAGGGACATGGGTTCCACAACCCAGTGAATTGAGAGAGGATGGGTACAGGTATTTGTACCTGATGGCATGGCCCCCCTTTGAGGGCTTGAAACACCAATTCCACTACTTTTTCTCTCCACTGTTGAATGTCAGAGCTAACTTTGATTCCATTAGGAGTCTAGTTACAGACTGCTGAGCTGAATTCACTTTGGGCCAATGGTGCACCAGCACTGGGGCTCCCCTACTATAAGCTGGAATCACAAAAGAGGTAAAGTTATTAAGAGCTGAGATCACTGAGTGCTGTGTTAACTAGTGGGGGAGCCTAAAGCTATATTGCTAAGCAGCTGGCGGAGCAGTTTGCGGGGATGGCTGGAGGAGTAGCAAGCGGCGCGGAGCCTTGCGGAGACGGTTGTAGCGGCCCAAGGAACGGTGAGCGGAGCTGTTTGCGGGGACGGCTGGAGCAGCTCACAGGTTGGTGAGCAGAGCAGCTCGTAGAGCAGAGCAGTTCTTAGGACGGCAGGAGGTGGACTGGCTCGTGGTGAAGGCTGAGGCAGAGCCCCACGGAGAGACGGCCAGACGGCCTTGGATCACGTAAGGTGCCCCTTAACACCCTGAGTGCCCCCCTTTTACTCTGGGGCTGCACTGACCAGGGACTGAGACTTTGGGGGCTGTTGGACTTTTGGGACTTTGGGTGGTTGCTGGACCCAAGAGACTTTGGGGGTGTTGGACTTTGGGGACTCTGGGTGATTTTTGGGTTGCTGGATTCAAGAACCAAAGGGAAAGGACACAGCCCAATTTGCTAGGGTGGGTCTTTTGCTCATGATTTGTGTTATGAATCCTGTTTGTGGTGTTTTTCCAATTTAATGCTGATGTCGTTTACCTCATGTTATTAAACATTTTCTGCTACACTCAGACTCCGTGCTTGCGAGAGGGGAAGTATTGCCTCTTAGAGGCGCCCAGGGGGTGGTTTGTAATTGTCCCAGATCACTGGGTGGGGGCTCGAGCCTGTGTTGCATTGCGTTATTGAAACGGAACCCCTAGATACAGAACCCAGCCCTTGTTGCTGCCAACTTAGATGGGCAGAAGGATTACATTTAAAATGTCAGAAATGCTATGTTTAATGTTGCAAGGTTTTTTTTTTCTGCTCTTAACATGCCTTTTGTGAAAACTATCATTCCTGGAATGCTATCTGAAAAAAAATTTGCATTGATTTGTTAAAAAGCTTACTCTTTTCTCTAAAAGGTATATTTTAGAATATCCTCTGAATTTTAGCCATCCTGGTTCCATCTTATATGATCATTGTATTAATGGGAAAAAAAAGTTCAAAGAAATTATGTTTATTTTTGATTTGCAGTTTGTGTCCTTTTATTTGGGGGGGGGAAGGTGGGGGCAGAGTACGTTCTGTTGCAGGGTACATTAAAGAGTATAGTTTGGATCAATTATATTAATTAGTCAACTTTTCCAATCAGTCAATTTGAAAGCACTTTAATATGTGTTCATTACAGGGTTCTATACTGATCCATGATGGAGAAAGGATTCCCAAATAGTGTGGCTTCTACATCAATAAAACAATTTTTTACTTGCTAGCTCCCTCAATTTTCTGTGAGCAAATGACTGGAGGCTGTAGAACTCAGATTTTCAGTTGCAAAATGTTATTTACAAATAAGTTGAATGGTTAGATCCACTTTCAAATGCAAACATTTTGCAATATGCAAAACCATGATCCAAAGTTGTACCCCAACATCACATGCATGCAAAATTCCAGGTGTAAATTAATAGTAAGGCTGTGACTATTCTGAAAATATGGTTTTTAATTCTCATAAAATTGTGAATGTATTTGTTATTTGTTGATTATTGTGAGTTTAGTTTATCTCCAGTCGTTACTTGCTGCTGTTGATGATGTTTTTAGGAACTATGTATTTGAAGTGTAATCCTGTGGTAGAGGAGATATAATCCAATATTATGATAATTGTGTTTTCTTGAATGAGGAAAACCTCTTACATTGAATTTGGAAGTGGCTATTGTTTTACATTTGGCAGATTGTGCATCAACCACTGAACATAAACACAAAAACAAAGCCTTAGGCAATATGTATCTTTAAAAGCTGGTTCAAATAATCTCTTTAATGTACTGTTGTCTCCAGTTCTTTTTTTCCTCTTCTTCTTTTTTTTTTTTTTTTGTCTTTTGCTCTTCTAAGGGTTTGTCATCTTATTTTATTATCTCTTTTTAAAAAAAAATCAAAATGGGGACCAAACTAGATCTTTGAACAATGGAAAAACTTGCATCATGATTTGAACTTCATATATGGTGCCTGTTAACTCTTTGCATCTCTGTTTCCAGTCCCATCCTTTTTTTGTCTTATCCAGTGGTTCTCAAACTTTTTTTACAGGTGACCCCTTTCACATAGCAAGCTTCTGAGTGCGACCCCCTTATAAATTAAAAACACATTTTATATATTTAACACCATTATAAATGCTGGAGGCAAATTGGGATTTGGGGTGGAGGCTGACAGCTCACGACCCCCCATGTAATAGCCTCATAACCCCCTGAGGGGTCCCGACCCCCAGTTTGAGAACCCCTGGTCTTATCTATCTAGACTGTCAGCTCCTTGGGGCAGAGGCCGACTACCACCCCGGATTAAAGCTTCTGTTCCTGAGCGAGCTCACAGAAAGCTAGTCAAAGGCCGAAAAGCTCAACTAATGTTCTAGCCCTGGCACAATCTGAATGCAGGCCAGATATGGGATGGAAATAGCTTTTAGTGGCACTGATGGATGATGATCCCTTGCAGTCAACCCATTCTCATCCTCCTAGATCTCTCTGAATATTTGGCACTGTCTAACATGAGACAATGCTGCCTCACCTAAGAGAAGTTTCAGGAGTCCAAGGGAATGCACTAGAATGGTTTGAGTCCTTCTGGAAGGGACACACCTAAAAAGAATTGATGGAAACCATGCCTCCACTACTAGACCCTTCACTTGAAGAGTCCCACTGAGATCAGTTCTCTCCCTCTGGTTCTTTTCAACATCTACAGACTGCCACCAGATGAACTAGTCAGACAACATGGACTCAAGTACCAGCAATTTACAGATGACACACAGCTTTACCTACCCTTCACCACATATGACCACACAAGTGCCACCAAGATGGCCCCATGCTTGGATGAGATCAGCTCATGCATGAAGAACAGCTGGATGAAGCTGAACCCAAGCAAGACTGAGGCCAGGCTGGTGATCAGTGTGACATTCAATGATCCCTCAGAGGAAAGGTTCTGGGCAGAGATCTGGTTCATGAAGCTCTGCATTACAGAACAGGAGCTTCTTAAAGGTACAGTTACCCACAGGGAGAGTAAACACTTTTTGAAAAGTTTGACACAGTCTTCTTTAGTTGAATTGACCAATTTGTAGGT
Source organism: Chrysemys picta bellii (assembly GCF_011386835.1). NCBI lineage: Eukaryota > Metazoa > Chordata > Testudines > Emydidae > Chrysemys > Chrysemys picta. The sequence goes on from NC_088795.1 coordinate 89,508,985, forward strand.
CTGAAGCATCGGAGAGCAAAGTTTTCTACCATCTTAGTTGTCTATGAAACTCTGTCCCTTCCTAACAGATGACATGTGCTCAGTTATTAGATACCTTTGTCACCTCCCACCTGAACTACAGCAATGCAGTATACCTAGGCACAAAGCCATCAGCCCTTAGGAAACTACAACAATTACAGAAGGCTATGGCACTCCCCTCAGCAACACAGGCTACTGCAAGAACATCAGACCTATTCTCTCCACTGGCTTCCCACGGAATGTTGAGTCAAGTTCAAGGTTTGGGTCCTTTTCGTCAATATGCTGACTGGCCTGAGCCCAAGATACTGAAAAGATCTCCTGAAGCTTTGGGATAAGAAACCAAGTTATCAACCACTGCCTTTAGGCACAATGAAACTATAAAGGAAAAGCTCATCTGTGCAATGGAAACAAATTTCTGGGAGGCCAATCTAGAAATGTGGAACTAACTCCCACTGGATCCAAGGACATGGATAAACCTCACCACCTTCCACTACTTCTACCTGCCTTCTATAACATAAACACATAGTGGTGTGTTAATTTAAAAAGCAAAACACCCTCCACCCCCAAGAACAGAACCCTACCAAAACAAAGCCCTCCACTGCAGACCAGTTCTGCAGACACAGTTCTCCCCTTGGGAACAGTATGAGTGAGAGAACAAACCACATATGACAGGTGTTAAGCACTATTGGAAGGTACTCAGTTACTACGGTGATGAGCATGGTATAAGAACATATGTAAAATGGAATCACATTTTATGAAACTGGTATCTCTCACTTATCACCCAGCTGCTTTGGAGAAAATATATCTAAAATACAGTAGTTGCACAATCTCTGCATATATTTGTCAGCAGTCTATCCAGCTGATTAGAGCGTATCATAGAATGAAAGCTTTACCTCCCTTCAAGTCCTCCTACATGGTATTGCCACTACAAAGTAATCTGTATGTAATATAAGAGCCTCACTGCTCTCTAGTCTCTTCAAAAGGCCTGTTCCTGTTGCCATTCTCATGGCTTGTTGCAATTGCATCCTAAGCGATATTCCAGATGCATTTGCCCAGTTTCCTCTCAGGATATTTTCAGTTGCACCCAAATGGGTATCACGCTTTTACTGGCAGCCTGTACCTTTTCTCCTTAAACCTCATGTCCACTAGGAAACAAAGCCATTGCTGACAGTGGGTATTCAGCAGTCAATTCCATTTAACTGATGTTGAAAAAGAGTTTAACGACTAGTGTACATGGGATAAAATCTGTTTTCAACACTATATTATGTATAAATGTGTAATTGAGACCTTGTTCAATCAAATCCATCACGTTTCTGTAATGGTGTTTTTTGTCCCATCTACACTAGCAGTTAAACTATTTTCATCACCGATTCAGCAGTGGGACTTGTTGCTGACAACCATTGTCAGCAGTGGCTCGAACAGGACCATAGCCTATAGTATTTTTTCTTTAAATTGTCTCACTCCTTCCCTTCTATTGGAAGCTTCAATCTGGTAGGCGTAGGAAATAAATAAAGTCAAGCAAAATTAAATTGGTTTCAATCTGACAACCATCTATAGCTAGAAAACTTGGTCTTTACACTGCAGGTTTGGGGGGTTTGTTTGTTTGTTTGTTTCCATTCTGAATACATTGATTAGTTTTTCTATTAACTCCACCACAGGTTAAGAATGATCATCTTGGGTACCCCAGATGTGTTTGGAAGTTTTAAATAAATACTTAGGGTACATCTACACTCTGAGCTGGGGGGGGGAAGATGGTGAGATGGATCTCAGCTCAAGGAAACATACCCATGCTAGCTAGCCCTGATTGATTTAGCGTGCTAAAAATAGAGTGTAGCCACATCCACATGAGCAGCAGGAAGGGCTAGCCACCCGAGCACAAACCAGTGGTCTCAGAGAGCTCATACTCATGGAGGCTAACCTGTCCATTTCACCCATGATGCTGCAGCAACACTCACTCATGCTAGTTCTGATAAAGTTGTCTTGAGCTAGGAATCATGTCCCCAGCTCAAAGTGTAGACACACCTTCAGATAAATAAGACCCACTATCTGCAGTTCAGCATGAAATTCATCTTGGGCCTGATTCTGCTTCTATGAAAATCAATGGCAAAAGTGCCTGACTTCAGTGGCATCAGGACTAAGCCAACTGTTGGTTTTTGTTGTTTTCCCCTAGAGGAAAATACTAATTTAAGATAGCTGCTGCTATTCGATAATATGTATGGCACTCTGTTTAGGTAGACGATTTATTACTTGGAAAGTCACACAAATAAGTAACATCTATGAGGCGTTCAAAGCTGAACATTCAGAGGCCCAGATTATTTCAAATGTATAATTTTAATGGTTTTTTTTTCTGTTTTATTGACTAGCTGTCAATATTAGATCATACAAATTGTATCACGAAAAGATGAGCTTGGGTAGACAAATTCATGCTAGCTCTGCTCAAGAGAGCACCCTAAAAATAATGTAGCTAGGGGTAGCACAGGCAACAGCTCTGATTAGCTGTTTGAGTACAAACCCACCTGTACCCTCTGGGTATGTTCTAGGGCAGCTAGCTCAAGCCATTGCCTGTGCTACCCCCAGGTACACTGCTATTTTAGCACACTACTTCAAGCACACTCCTATCTGCAGTGTAGACATTCCCACAGAGATGTTAAATAAGCCTGGGGAGTGTGGAAATAGTTCACTTTGACTATGGATCCTGTCTTTTCCCTACCCTTCTCCTTGATGGGAGGCTGTTTCTCTAACTCAGGAAATAAATCAGATTAAAAATTAAAAAAAGAAATATTGTATGATCACCAGTTAGCTATTATTTCAAGCTCCCTTTGTATATTTCGAAGGGGAACAAATAATTATAAAATTAAGCAACTCGTTAATGTTTGTTGTTTTCTAAAGATAAATCAAGATGTATTGCGAAAGTTTGGAATCCTATCTTGGTCAGTTTATGCAAACAGTATTGGTTTCCAAGACTTTGGATTTGTCTGCATGAACCATTTGCCGAGCTTACTTCATAGTTTGATACATCTAATTTCTGAGGTTTTTTGAATATTGTTGGACAGCCTGATTACAGTTAGACTCACTTTCTGTAATATGTTAAGTATCTTTTGCATAAAAGTTTTAAACAATCTTAACAGTACTATATTTTTCACTGACAGCTAGTAAAATATAATGGGTGTATTCTGATATATGTCAAAATGTATAAAAGAGGATACATAATGACTTCCTGTGGGATAACAAAACTGATTCCCTCTAGAAAAAGGAAATCCTTACAAAGTCACAAGGGATGAGGCCTTGGGTAGTTTGTTAAAGGCTTCTATTAGCGTATGGTCTCATGGATTAATTACCTTCTTGTCTGATTTTTGTTAGTAAATACTAACTTCCTGTAAAAACTTTGTTAGAAATTATAGAGTTTTTGTTAACCAAGTCCTATATGATCTATGTTTACTGTAAGTGACAGATTTTATTTTTGTTTCTGTCATGAAAGAAAATGTATAGCTCAATTATGACTTTTCTTATAGAGGAACAGAGTAAGAAAATTGTAACTTCAACTTCTAATATAACTTTCTGGTGAGAGTAGGGGCTGGTCTATACACAACGTTGTACTAGTTTAACTAAAGGTGTGATGTTAAACCAATGCAATTTTATGTGTGCACACTCTTATGGTGGTTTAAACTTGGTTTGTATCAGTTTAGCTTGCAGCTGCAAATAACACCGGTCAGTCAACATATATATTGCTGTATGTCTGGTGTATCCCAGGATACTGGGAGCTCTTTAAATGGAAGAACAGATGTGATAGTCACCTATAAAATATTCACTAATTTCTGCATTGCAGGGTTCTATTGAAAATAGTGATTTTAATCCTCAAAGTCCAATCCTAGCACGCACTGGGATCAACTAAAACCAGAAAGGCTCACTGATTCAGGCTCTGCTCTGTTCCAATGCGCTGGTCAGCAATCTAGAGGGTATATTGCCAGGACACTGAAGAATTCTGTGGGGTTTTGTTGTTTTGTTTTCTATATCACCAATGGGTATTATTGGTAACCATGTTAGTATTTGGGGGTTAGCCCCCCTGTTATGGGTATATAGTATAATGTTCACTATTGAAAACAGTTTTATATTCTTTCTTTTTGGTTTAGCAATATAATACAACTAAGTTGATGTGTTAACAATTGCCAGCAAGTTAAAGCAATTTGCCTGCTTTGTATTGCTTTAATAAAGAAATATGCATGTAACAAATTAATTTTCTAGTTTCTCACAAATGTTTGCGTGGCAGTCAGGGTACATCAGAAATGACTGATTAAGAAAAGTACTGTATTATGGTACATCCAAATGAGTGTAATTAATTTAGGCATACAAACATTTGTTCACAAAAAAACTGAAAAAAATTTAAAAGGCAGAGTATTTCTTTGAAGCAAGAGAGAGAAAGAGGGAGAAATGTAATGAGCTGAGCAGGGAGCTAAGTTTTAAGTTGAACTGTTTGTAAGCAACCTTCTGTCTTAATACCAGCCCCATTCACTTTCTTAAATACTGTTTGCTGGGTGGGGACAACACACAAATGAAGGTGAAACAAAACTACCAAAATACATATTTTTGGTTGATCTCCTACGTGTGCATGTCTAATATGACTCTTTTATTGGTGTGTTGTAGAATAAAAAAAACAGTCTATCCTATTGTGCAAAATGTATCCCATCTATAGCCTGAGCAAGACATAAGTGATTTCCATTGTTGAGATGGTGGGGGAATCACTCTTTGACTTGTATTGCTGTCTATCTAAATCTCTCCTTTGATGTGTTGATTCTGGAAGCACGGGGCGGGGGGGGGGGAAGAGAGAGAGAATGGAAGATCCTGGCCTGGCCACAGGTTGGCGGTTTCTGTCCCATATAGTGCCCAGACAGGAAATGGGATGCTGGGATCATGTCGCCCTCCTCGCAAATGTTGGGGGTGCAGTGTTTGGAAAGTACCAGTGGGGGAGGAGGTAGACGAGAGTGGAGGGGAGCTCTCTGAAGATGAGGGTAGGAAATAAGAGTAGAATAACTCCTCCCCATACAGTACAGAGGGGATTAGAGAGAGAAGGAATTCCTAGCAGGCTCCATAGGTCTATTCTGGTAGACGATGGGGCAACTGGGCTTCCACTGATCTGCGGGTCACTGCTCTGTGAGGAGGACATGGAAGGGCCTCCCTAACTAGTAAGCTTAGTGCTCTAGCTAGATTTGTGTGTCTCTGGTAAATCTTCACACTCCACGTTACTGTAATCTCATATTTTAGGAAACAATGAAAGTGTCCTTGTCATATATTTATTTGTCTTGAATTTCAAGCAAAACATTTGATATTATCTTATTTAATCATTTTGTCTGCTATCCATTAGACAGCCAACGCGACTGTGATAGCACAAGTAAAACAGAAGGGTTCCTAAAGTGAGATTTATTTGTTTTTCATCCCCCATGAAATATAACCCACCACATCCAAAAATGAAAAACAGTAAGGGATCTGTTCTGCCCTCGCTGCACACATGTAACTCCATTTAACAGCAATGGGAGTAACACACACCCGTTAACCCTTAGAATGCTGGCATTTTTCAGACTGTCAACCAAACAAATGCCTAGGAGGACATGTATAAATGTCCTTTGGAGATTGTATAGCCTGGTGCTATACACTCAGGTCTCCCGGATTCTCTTCTTGATTATGCTACAAACTCCCTGTGTGACCATGGGAAAACTGCATAACCTTTTTGGACCTTCAATTTACCCACCTGCATTGATGAAAATAAAACAGATGTTGTAGCACTAATTTTTTTTCTAAAATACATGGGAATGCTCACATGAAAAGTGTTTCACAAGAAGGAAAAGAGACTCTCAAAGCAGAATCATCCTCTTACTACCAAATTTTGCCTGTGAAAATAGTTTTGGGGCAGTGCATTTTTTAGGGGAGGAGAGGGACTTGCCTGGCTGTATGTTCTTTCCATCTTCCTCCGCCTCCCACACGCTATTCACTTGTGCCAGAATTCTGTTACCCTATGACTATATTTTCCTTTTAAGTACAAACTTCCACAAAGTTGGAAAACATGAAATGAAGCTTGCCATCCTAAAAAAAAGTTGAAGATCTCAGGGTGTGCACAAGTCCATTCTAAAAGTCACTTTGTCAGGGCATAATTTACAGAGACTCATCTGCACAGTCATAATTCTGCATTTCTTTCAAACAGCTTACTTTTATACCTTCAGGCATGTGATTTGTCAGGACAGCCTTGTGGGCAATCGGAGCTTGCTGTAGTGGACTGAAATGACCCAGAACAAACTCGGTAGTTAATCTTCTTTATTGGTGAAATCAATAAGCAGATTCGTGCTAAGTGCTGACAGTTCTTATGTAGGGAGTGAAAAGTAGAAGTGTTTGCTCCTTGAACCTGCAATGTTTTACAGCCCAGTCATTTTGTTTCATTATTTGATAAAGAACTCGTTGCTCCGTCTTGTATTATATGCATAATTTAAATAGCTGTAACATATTTCCTTTGCCCAATGGTTCATATGTTTAAATGTCAAAGCGAATAGATGAATGTACGTATGTTGCCATCTAAACTTATCAGATACAAGGCCCAATTGGGGAACCCTTACTTGCACTCGTGAGAGTAACCTTACTGATCTCAGTGGGGTTACTTAACTGAATAAGTACACACCAACATGGGTAAGGGACACAATCCAACTAATAGAGCTTTAGGGGACTTGTAAAAGATGTCTTAGTTAAAATTTAAGCAAATGCTCATTAAAATAGCAGAGCGCTTTAATGACTAAGGCCCTGATCTTTCAGTATGATGCACACAAATGATCTCTCTCCCTGCACAGAGCCCAGTTGAAGTTGTGGGACTTAAGGATTCATTCATGTGAATGACAATGACAGATTATGGCTTGATCTGGTATATGGCCACTAATAAACCACATTTTCCTTCAAATTCTAGAGCTACTTGAAGTGAGAAATATGCCAGAAAGTTAAATAAGTTTTTCCTGATTATTGAAGTTTTTGCCCTTTTAAGGGCCCAATCCTGAAAACTCTTCTGGATGTAATACTTACTACTGTAACTAGTCTCATTGGAACCAATTAAACTACTCATATTAATAAGAATGACAACAAGTAAATGGCTGCAGGATTGGGCTGAAATTTAGCAGCACAATAAAGAGGTTTATAACATTTGTGAAATTCTGAATAATCATCAACTTCAGATCCAAGTCTTCAGACAGTAACTGGAGGTCTGCACTAAATGGGTTTCTTTTCATGAAGAAGAAATGCAAACTTACTTTGTGTTCCAGGAGTCACAAGATTTAATACATTTTGTAACCATGGAAATGGATATCTTATGACGGAAATAGTGAAGAGAGACTCATTGTGAAAATCTGGCCCATGAAGCCAGTTGCCTGTCTATTAGCTTGTTTATACCATTTCTGTTTGCTTGATATTGGAGAGTAATCAGAAAGTAAGCCATGCTAAATCATAGCTGCCATCAAGTTTGTATGATAACTATTAAAGCTATTTCACAAAACATCCTTTTAAATTCCTCCCTTCCAACCCCATGCTCTTATCTTTGCTTTTACATTTTTGTTTCAACTGTTCCTACTCTTGGGTCTTTCTTAGAGTTGAATCAATAACCCAATCTCTCTCATTTCTTACAGATGTTAAAATGATGAAACTCTCTCTCCCTCTGGAATTCATTGCAGTCATGACATCTCCTCTGGTCCTGTATAGAATGTACCTTGCAGCCTGTTGCTGAACTGTTATGACATGTCTCTAGCAATCAGAAAGAGAAGCTGGGAAGAACATGTGACCCAGTGGATGGGCTTGCCTTTTAATTCTGTTGAGTATAATACAGCATGTCATCATGGACTTGTAGCTGATAACTTTCAAGAAAGTATGGAAAAAGATGAAGTTTTGAATGTGGACCGGAAAGAAAAATGTGCTTCTTTACCAGACTGCTGTCATGGTGGAGAACTGATTGGCTTCCCTGCAAAGCTGCATAGCAACATTTCAAAAGAGGTGGATGAAAATGATAACCATGAGGATGAGGAGCATTTTCTTTCTTTGGAGGCCAGCACAGAAACTTTGGTCCATATTTCTGATGGTGATGACGACGATGTTTCAAACCTCTGTTTGGATAAAGTTAACCACCAGTTCACTATTGGAAGGAGACTAACAGATGAAGAGCAAAGTTTAGGAGGAGCAGGCTCCTTAACAAATATGGTAGCAATGATTAAAACAAACAGGGAATCTAACATTTCTGAAACAATAGGAGATATTGATGAACTTGACTATGACACAGTCCCCAACGAAGAGAAGGAAGAAGAGGACATTTGTGGCAGTATTGGGAAAACCCTGGAGCTTTGTAATTATAAAGGCTTAAATGAAGTAATAGATGCCTCAAGAGAAAATCTCTCCAGTTCTCTAAAGGTGAAGGAAATTATGCCTGAGAAACAGCTGCTTCATACTGCTGTAATTGCACAACAGCGTAGGAAATGTGATGCTCCTAAAGATAGGCATGAAAAGGCTGACTATAACGTGGTCCAGGGTGAGTTTTCTCCTGGTCTGTATACTGGCAGTGGTAGACAACCATTCTCAAAAGCAGACTCCAGCAACTACCTTATGCAATCTCCTCTCAGTTCCCATATAATGTCAATGGAAAATGGACTGGATGAAAGTGGTTACACAGAACCTCAAGTGGTTCCTGAAAAAAAATGCCTTACAAATATCAGTCCAGTGGAAGGCACGCAATGTTTACATTTGAAGGATAATCTGTCCACCCATGAATCTACAGACAATCAAGTGAAACTGCGCAAAAGAAAGGTAGGATGTACACAAATTACGGGGTTTGGTTTCAGTTTTTGTCAACTTTTTCTCATGTAATCTCATGGCTGATTTATTTAAGCCGTAAGGTAAATATCACTCAGAATGTTGTGTAGATGCCAGGTGTTGCAAATGCTTCTGCGAAACAATTTGGAAACATGCCACATGGATGTAAACTCATTTTTAGATCTGAAAATTACTGTCTTGTGAATTTGGTATGTTCCTTATATTTGTTTATATATATTTTTTTGTTGTGGTGTTTGTTTGTTGTTTGGGTTTTTTTTCTTTGCTAGTACCAAATATCAGAGGTGGTGTTTAGATATAAGTGATGTCTGCAGCTGTATAGGACCTTTGTCTAAAAGGGATGGGGAGGAAAATGTTACAAACTTGTAAAAGAAATTCTAAAATGTCTATATTACTGGCGCTGTGAAGTACAGGAAGCAGCTATTTAAGTTCCAGCAAAGCCCCATGAGCGAGTTCTCACAAAATGTTGCTGGTATGAAGATAGAGGAAGTTCTTGATGTTTTCAGACTGAGAGCAATAAGAAAACTTCACTGGCTCTTCAGACAGGGAAAAGAGAATAAACTCTAAGGGCATGTCTTTGCTACCCGCCGGATCGGCGGGTAGCAATCGATCTATTGGGGATCGACTTATCACGTCTAGTGAAGACGCGATAAAATCGATCCCTGATGGCTCTGCCGTTGACTCCGGATATCCACCGTGGCAAGAGGCGGAAGCGGAGTCGACGGCGGCGCAGCTGCAGTCGACTCGCCGCCGTCCTCACAGCCAGGTAAGTTGACCTAAAATACGCAACTTCAGCTACGCTATTCACGTAGCTGAAGTTGCATATCTTAGGTCGACCCCCCACCCCCCCATAGTGTAGACCTAGCCTAAGGGCCAGATCCCACAATCCCAGCAGGAGCAAAACTCACATTGACTTCCATAGGAGGGATTTGCTGATCATCGGACTGCAGGATTGGGCCCTAAGTCTGTTTCTGCTGGCTGTGTTGCTTAGGGCTTGTCTATGCGGTGTATTAGTACAAGGGTGTGAATTCCAGTGCACTCTAGCCTCCTGCACATTAGCTGGCTGGTGTGGGTCTTGGTGGGGTTCACTAACGGTTCCCTAGTGTGTGTTAATTTACTCCTGTTTCAAATCATACCACATTAATGCACATTACATAACTTTTAGTGAGTGCCAACAGGATCCACACAGTACAAGTAGCACATGACACCCTCCTAGTGCAGACTAATGTACAGTGTAAATAAGCCTTTATTCTCTCTATCCAATACCTATGTCATATTGGTGGTTCTTCTCTCTGCCTATCTATCTGCTAACATCCTCAATGAACAATAATCCCCAGCTCGTCTTGTCTTTTTTCAGAAATCTGGTTTCTATAAAGTTGTGGTTTTACCATCAGACAAGATCTTCAGTGTCTTAGTGGTTGTTTCACTAAATCACAACCTCTGAAGCATGAACCAGCATGTCCAAACTGCTGTATGCCAACACAGCATCTTGAGTTGTGGCTATCACTCCCTTGGGTACACTGTTTGGTAACATTAACACTCAGTAAGATTTTGTTATGGTTGGAAGCTATATGTAGCTTTTACAAAAGGCTCTAGAAACTCTCATATCCAGTCTTGCTTTAGAGTCAAATGCTGTACTTCATAACTCTGTAATGACTGTTACATTGATTTAAAGTCACAGTATTTGTGACTTACCTCTGTTAGTTCACTCTTTCCTTTTTATTTCTCTCTGACCTGCCATAGTTACCCCTGAAATCCTTACAATATCACATTTAGCTATCTATATATGTGAGGGTTTGTATATAACACTTGGAAATGCTGCCTTTTTTATTTCCATGGGTGATATCACTGCATTGATTCATTAGCATTGGCTGGTGGTTTGTGGTTGCTACAATAGGTATTTTAAAAAGCAAGAATCTTTGAAGATCCCAGTAATACTGCAGTGGAGTACGGTGACAGTTGGGAAATTGTGGGAAGGCAAGCAAGCAAACTAGAGAGAGGGAGCAAGCCAAGAGGCTGTTGGAGAGGAGAATGGAAAATGTCTCAGGGGAAGTGGCAGCCACATGGAAGGAAGGAACCGGAAGTCATATGCATGAGGAAACTGAAAAGGGGTTGTGTTCCAAAGAGCAAGGGAGCTTGGAGGTTATTTTGGGGAGAGCCAATGGAAGCCTGCTTCAAGCGACTTTTTTTAACCTGCCCTTGAAAAGGTTTGGTTAAAAGGAAGAGGTCTGATCTGCTCCTGCTTCCTAGTATGAATATTCTCACTCTCTCTAGATGTGCAGATCCCTTTGCTAACGGTGTTCCTGCCTTGATGGTTTTATCATTTATATCTAATCTTATAATATTTTACAAGGATGATATTGCCCATCTCTAGGGACAACAATCGCTAATAAAAATGTGCCATGTTTCTAAGATGACACTGAAAACCACTTTTATAACGAGAACAAAACACTGGAGAGAAAACAGACTTGAAACTGAAACCAACCATAAAAGTCAAGTGTTTGCTTTGCAGTGGCTGGGGGATTTAAGGGATTGGTAATGGGATATAGGGCCTTTTCTCTCAAGGGCAGTAGTTCAACCTAGCCTAAATACTGCAGTTAAGGACTAACACACACCACTAGCTGTGGATGTTTGCTGTCCAATATGAAATAAATGTGATGGTCTCCGTCCAGTGCCCAATAAATAAGTGTCCACATCACTGCTAATAATAATAATAATAGGCACTTAGGGCCAGATTTGTAAAGGTATTTAGGCACCTAGGCACTTTCAAAAATTCCACTAGGCCCCTATCTGCTTCTATGGGCATCTAAATATATTTAGAAATCTGGCCCTTACTGACATAAGATATCGCACCCTCAAGTGAGAGGCCAAAGAATGTATGGGCATGGCAAGTGAACTACCCTCTCTCTTCCAGAGATGCTCCCTGCTTGTCCAGGTTGAAGCACCCTAGGGTGACGGAGTGGGGAATCTTGTTCTGCTGTTGCCTGTGCTATATCTGCTCTGTAAATAAATACAGGGTCTCAACCTCCAAGACTGCCAGTCAGGTACATTTCACCAGCATTAAATTCCAGCTTAATCATTTGCTTTGACTATGACAGACGTGTACTGTCACAGTTTCACTCATTGAAATGCTTGAACTTGACCCCCCCATGTTATAAATGGAAAGGAGCTGCCATGATGGCATTCTTCATGACTCTGGAAATTGCCTCTTCCCTTGACTCATCAGAGCTTATATTTTTAGCCTGTTTTCTGATGGTGGTTTGTTGAGCAATAGCAGGTGCCTTTATTGTTATGGGAGTAGTTATACAATGTTTAAGTTGCATGGCAGCTGATTAGTATGATATTTGAGTAGTTTTATTGTGTGTTGTGTTGAGTGTGCAGCTTATTATGTAGGGGCATCTAAAACATAGGACCGATGTTTATTAGCAGCATTGCATATCAAAAGAATAAATGATTGAATATGAGACTAACTAGTCGCACTGTATGTCTGCACATGACCATAGCCATGCTGTAAAATCTGTGTCTTCTCAGGCTGTACTAGACTTCAATACCTGCCATAAACAGAGATAGATCTGAGACAGGTCTATGGAATGGAGCATACCGGGAGCTGTAGAAAGTTATGGGTGGTTTAAGAGATGGCTAAACTGAATAGTTTTGTCTTGTATATTTTTTTCTTCAGTCTCTCTCTAAAACATACACCACTAGCAATGAAATTTGCCAGCATACACACATCTCTGATTGGGGTGTAGAATTGCAGCCTCCAAAGACTTTTGCCTTAGGCTGACAAATGAGGTGCCCTTCAAATTACCACCATATTAGACCAATAATGGAGCATAAGTAAGGGATCTTATTACAGTTGACTGTTCAGAACTGGACTATGGAGGAAAAAAAGAATGTAGGTTTCTGTCTCAAGAGAAAAAAATGTGATTGTCATCACAAAAATCTATAAAGTTTGGAAACATTTATTCTTCATGGGAGACCACAACGCATTTGTGTAAATTATTATTATTACCTTCCTGGCAGTGGCTTACCAGAAGCAGGTACTGGCTACTTGTTGTCATAGCAACAGCTCCAGTTTTGTAGCATTTCCTCTTCAATTAAGTGTTTCAAAATAAGGCTGGCTCCAAGGGTTTGGCAGTTTAACAAATGGAAAAAGCTTTTAAAAAACAGTGATGCAGAATAGAATAATAATTTTTTTATTCTACATTTATGCCCAACATAATCAAAAACTTTTATAGCCTGTTGAAAATCTCACCCCAGGAATACGACTATAGCTACAGCACAGATTGGCATATGTATTATTGATCTAAGAGATAGAAAAAGCATAAAAGGAGGAAGACTAGAATTATGGGATACATTTTCAATAGCGGGGACCACAAACGAGTGCACATGCATCCAATCACCGCACATCCCTGCTCTTTCCCCATGTGCATATGAAAATGGAGTAATGATGCCAACAAACTGGTACTTAGCAGAGCACTTAAATAGCATATTTCATTTTCAAAGGACTTTTCCAAGATAACAAAGCTAAATTTAGATTGGTGTTCAATAACCTGATTTGGGCATAAATGCAGCTTTGCATAAGAAAATTCAGGGCATTTCAGGTGTGCTTGCAATTTTGTAGGCGCACATGTTATGCCTCGGTTTGAAAGCCTGACCCTATATTTAAAATGTATTTACCAAGGGTAAAACATTCAGAAGTGCCTGTCAAGGCTGTATCCCCACTTTGAACTTTAGGGTACAAAATGTGGGGGCCTGCATGAAGACTTCTAAGCTTAACTACCAGCTTAGCTCTGGTCCGCTGCCACCATCTCAAGCTAATTCCCTTCCCTGGGAAGCCTTGAGAAACCTTTCACCAATTCCCTGGTGAATACAGATCCAACCCCCTTGGATCTAAAACAAGGAGGAATTAACCATTCCCCCTCCTTCCTTTCACCAACTCCTGGTGAATCAAGATCCAAACCCCTTGGATCTTAAAACAAGGAGAAATTAACCATTCCCACTCCTTCCTTTCACCAACTCCTGGTGAATCAAGATCCAAACCCCTTGGATCTTAAAACAAGGAAAAATCAATCAGGTTCTTAAAAAGAAGGCTTTTAATTAAAGAAAAAGGTAAAAATCATCTCTGTAAAATCAGTATGGAAAATAACTTTACAGGGTAATCAAACTTAAAGAGCTCAGAGGACTCCCCTCTAGTCTTAGGTTCAAAGTACAGCAAACAAAGATAAACACTCTAGTAAAAGGTACATTTACAAGTTGAGAAAACAAAGTAAAACTAAGACGCCTTGCCTGGCTTTTTACTTACAAGTTTGAAATAGGAGAGACTTGTTTAGAAAGACGTGGAGAACCTGGATTGATGTCTGGTCCCTTTCAGTCCCAAGAGCGAACGACTCCCAAACAAAGAGCATAAACAAAAGCCTTTCCCACCCCCCAAGATTTGAAAGTATCTTGTCCCCTTATTGGTCCTTTGGGTCAGATGCCAGCCAGGTTACCTGAGCTTCTTAACCCTTTACAGGGAAAAGGATTTTGGAGTCTCTGGCCAGGAGGGATTTTATAGTACTGTACACAGGACAGCTGTTACCCTTCCCTTTATAGTTATGACAGTGCCTAAGTCCCATTTTAAAAAATGACTTAGATATCAGAAGTCTGTTTCATATAAAGTAAATGGGACTTAGGCTCATGAGGCCCAGATTTTTAAAGGCACTTAAAGATGCAGGCAGGCACTCAGTAGGATTTTCAAAATCATGCATGCCCTAACTCACTTTTCAAAATGGGAGTTAGCTGTCTGAGATATTTAAGGCTTGCAATGCTAAGGGGAACAATGCCTAATACCATTTTTTTTTTTATTTTGGCCTGAGTGTCTAAGTCACTTTTGAAAATGGGACTTAGACTCTTAAATTACTTGGGTACTTTTCAAACTTTTACCCTAAATTATTGAAAGAAAGAAACTGGATAATGACAAGGCTAAATACAAAACATTATGGATGAGAGTCATAAAGATGAAAACAAAGAAGAAACTGCAGTAAGCTTCTCTTACAGAACAGATCTTGGCTTGATGAAGAGCAAGACAAAAATGATGGGACCAACTTTGAATCTAGAGGATACAATATATATGGGGGACTTTAGCCAGAGAGCCATCTATGTATTCTAATTTACCCTTTCGTAGTGTATTACTGGCTGATCCATTCAGAACCCTAGTAAGAGAAGAAAGCATTTTATATCTACTATTTTTATTTATTTTTAATTAAGAGCAGAACGGACTCAGAATGAGAGTCAAATAGGAAAGATTATGTGCTAGAGAAATGTCTTTGTACAAGAGTAAGGAGTGGGTTCATAGAGCAGAGCAATGTAATGATACAATATTTTTAGAAAGTAACAGATAATTGTGATCCAGCAAACAGAGCATAAAGAAGAAGTATTAACATCCATAAGTGTCCAAGAAGATAGGAGCTCGTAGTAGGGTGACCAGATAGCATCTGTGAAAAAACGGGACAGGAGGTGGGGGGTAATAGGCACCTAATAAGAAAAAGTCCCAAAAAACAGGACTGTCCCTATAAAAACGGGACATCTGGTCAACTTAGCTCATAGTAGATTATAAGTAAAAAAGGCAGGAGACATTAGGCAGCAATGTCAATGTAAAAGAGAAATCCTATTTATAAGAGATTAATGAAGCTGACTGCTTGAAGGATTGTTCATAAATCTGATAGCAAAAGAAAATACTGGGAACAGAGAAAGAGAAGGGGGGAAAAGCCTAGGACAGGCGTGGGCAAACGTTTTGGCCCGAGGGCCACATCGGGGTTGCACAACTGTATGGAGGGCCAGGTAGGGAAGGCTGTGCCTCCCCAAACAGCCTGGCCCCTGCCCTCTCCCACTTCCTGCCCCCTGACTGCCCATCTCAGAACCCCCGACCCATCCAACCCCCCCTGTTCCTTGCCCCCTAACCGTCCCCTCCCGGGACCCCCGTCCCCTATCCAACCCTCCTTCTCCCTGTCCCCTGACTGCCCTCCTGACCCCTATCCACATCCCCGCCCCCTGACAGGCCCCCCGACAGGCTCCCTGGGACTCTCACTCCCAACTCTCCCTGTTCCCCATCCCCTGACCGCCCCCCCACAGAACCTCCACCCCATCCAACTACCCCCTCCTTCCTGACTACCCCCAGTACACCCCCGCTCCCCGCCCCCTTACCAGCAGCAGGAGCTCGCAGCCATGACACCCGGCCAGAGCCAGCTGCACTGCCCAGTGGGAGCGGCGGGCCAGAGCACGGCCCGCGTGGCAGCGTGGCTTTGGGGGAGAGGGGGACAGCGGGGGAGGGTCCAGGGACTAGGCTCCCCAGCCGGGAGCTCAGGGGCCGGGCAGGACGGTCCCACGGGCTGTAGTTTGCCCACGTCTGGCCTAGGAGATAGCATGCATGCGCTCGCTCTCACTTTCTCTCACACATGCACATACACACACACACGTATTCTGATTGTACAAAAGTCCCAGAGGAAATCCAGCACACAAGACAGTATACACCCTGGGGTAAATCTCAGCTGCCATGGTAAAATTTAGTTTAAGACCAGATTTTCAGAAAATGCTAAGTACACACCCAAATGAACTGTTACACATCAAAATAGTCAATTGCACCTGCAGTTGCTGAGGCTGTATCCTTAGCTGTGGTAATGTTATATGTACATGTGAATGTATTTGCACTTGTAACTACAGGCCATTTTCTGAAATTTATAATTATGCATCCCTCAAAATACTTCTCATAATGCTCTATAAACTGGGTTGTGATGATATGAAGAAGGGATGGGTAACCCGTTGAGAAGAAAATACAAAAAACACCACTGCACTGAAAAAACAGTGCTCTGGCATCTCAAACCAGTGCTTCCAGAAGGTTCTGAAACATATACACCTCTATCCAATATAAGGCAACCCGATATAAAGGAATTTGAATATAACACAGTAAAGCAGTGCTTCCGGGGGGAGGGGCGGGACTATGCACTCCGACAGATCAAAGCAAGTTCGATATAACACGGTTTCACCTATAATGTGGTACAATTTTTTGGCTCCTGAGGACAGCCTTATATCGGGGTAGAGGTGTAACTGTTTCATTGTTTTAAAGTTTCATAAACTCTGTACAGCCACAGTCTACAATTGCTTCATTACCAGTGGTTTCCCCAGGAATTGAAATTAGGGGGGAGGGTGTTCAAATTTACAGGTGTGTGTGTGTCAGGGCCGATGAGGAGTGAGACTGTGAGGGTGAAGGTGGGCATCATAGTAAAAACTGGAAAATGTTTCATGACCATTTTCTTAGATTTAACTCATGTTTTAAAATCATCACACAAATTAAAGTTGGTTACTCAAGCCTTCTATGAAGCACAACATCTACATCCTTCTTGGTTTCTTGTTATAATTTTGCACAACTCTGTTAATGAACTTCTTGAATGCAATGCGTTCATCTTTGGTGGCTTCTCGTGTGTCCGGTACTTCCATTCCTTCAATAGATATGCTCATTAGTTCATTCACATGATCAAGCAGAAGGCGACTTCTTTCAGAACACAAAATTCTATTCAATGATGAAAAAGAACACTCAACTGTATCTGTTGTGTCTGGAAGTAGCAAGAGATGAATTCCTACTTCTTTCATCCCAGGAAACAGAGCACAAAGATCAGGTCAAGCCACTAGTGGTGATAAAAAAGAAGTTGAAGTCAAATCTTCATTCATTCGTCATATGATATTCCACTCTGTGTTTAAATTCTCTATTCTGTCCTGATCACATGGCAGCCCCACTGCTGGTAGTGCCTCACTCCACTCAGCTGTTGGTGTTTTATAGGACAGGCATCTGTAAAAGCTACATAGAGGTTGAGTAGAATCTAGAAGTTGCTGTTGTAGATTTTTAAGAATCAAGTCTATGTACTTTTTCAGTTGTCTTAACAAACACTTCTTGTCTTCTTCACTTAAGGATTCAATATAAATGTCTTCATTAGTCAACTTCTGGACTGAAGTCTTTGCTTCTTCCAGTACTTTTTCAATGGATAGCTCTCTGATTGATCCAAACGTAGCTTCTATTGCTGGACAAAGATCTACTACTGTTGTAGCAGATGCCTGGATGGCATGGTTTAATGACCCAAGTGGTTTCAACAATAGACTTACGAGAGAGAGAATGGCAATAGTCATCTCTGAACGTAGTAGCAAAAGTAATCCATCAGCCTCACTACTTAGATCCATCCCATCTTGGTAGATACTTTCCAAAGCCAGTAATAATGGCTGGAGTAATTTTAAGACAACTGCCAAGGATCGCTCATGAGAAAGCCAGCAGGTTTTCCCAGGTTGTACTAATTTGAACTTCAGTCCCAGTGTATCTTCTATATTTTCCAAGATATTCAGTCTTTTTGGACTCTTGCTGAAAAAATAATATAATGAAGACATTAAATTTATAGCTTTTTAAATGTCTTTTGAAGATTCTGCAGCTTGTACTAGTGCTAGTTGGAATAGATGGCCTCTGCAGTGTGTATAGGAGAGATTAGGGTTACACTTTTCTCTGAGCAAAGCTTGTACTCCACCATGTCTTCCAGAGAAGTTTGCAGCTCCATCAAATGCACAAGCAGCCATCTCTTTGGGGTCCAATTGACAAGCATTTAACTCTTCTAAGATGTGGGTTGTCACAGATGCAGCCAATGTGTCTTCTATAACTTGAACTTATAGAAATGCATCTACTGGCCTACCCCTGATATCAAGATAACGTACACAATGACTTAATACTTGATGCCCATTTGCATCGGTGCATTCATCAGCCATGTATGCAAATTTTTTGAATGTGGTGAGACAGTTCTTCACTTTTTCAACTGTTGAGTCTTTCACTGTTGCACCGCATGCTTTTAGCCAGTCAGTTGAGTTTCTTGGAGAAAGATAGTGAGCATTTGCTGGTCTTGTCCGGAACCAGTGTTCAACTTGAGGATGAACTTAAAATTGGCCTCCAGTTTGTAGTGTGTGGTATCTCTTGCTTAAATAGAAAGTAGGATGCCACAGCCATGTTTGTTCACGTGAACTGTGTTGTGTCTCCAGCATTCTTAACAGTCTCATTAAGTACTTCTAAAATTGGCTTTGAAAGTGGGTTTATAAGGCTTTCTGCATGTTGATGCACTCCAGAGGGCTGGTATTTTGCAGCCTTTTCACGTAGTTTGTCAGTATTGGCTTTGCTGATCGGTTTGACAAACCAAGCTCCTCCACTTTTACCAATTATAGCATTGGGAAGCTTTCCTTCTTCGTAAGCTTTTTTGCAAGAGGTGCACCAGTAGCCATCTTTTGTAACTTCGATAAATGGGAACACTTTGACCGACAAACATCGGGAACTGCCTTTAGGTTTTGGAGACACTGTTTTTTCAGTAGGTAGCTGTATTTATGCTTCGGACTGGTCGGATGTAGATATACCACTTGACCTTCAGATGACATGTTGATATATTCTTGGTTCTTGATGTGTTCTTCACCTTGGTTAGTTTTTGAGGCCTTTGAGTGGAAAAATTGTTGCATTGTTTTTTGTCTTTTCATTTTCACTTTGACCTGCAACATATAAAAGAGATATGAATAAAGTAAATGTTTTGTTAGGATAATGCAAATTTAACATAAGGATAATGCAAGTTACACCAAAACACATAACAGGTCTAGGTTTCTGAAAAAAAATAATTAAAAAAAAATGTATTTAATTTAAATTGACTTTTGAAAAGTAAGCCATCATGGGATAAGAGGGAAGTCCTCTCATGGATCAGTAACTGGTTAAAAGATGGGAAACAAAGGGTAGGAATAAATTATCAGTTTTCAGAATGGAGAGAGAGAAATAGTGGTATCCCTGTGGGGTCGGTACTGGGACCATTACTGTTCAATATATTCATAAATGATCTGGAAAAATGGGTAAACAGTGAGGTGGCAAAATTTGCAGATGATACAAAACTATTGAAGATAGTTAAGTCCCAGGCAGACTGTGAAGAGTTACAAAGGGATCTCACAAAATTGGGTGACTGGGCAGCAAAATGGCAGATGAAATTCAATGTTGATAAATGCAAAGTAATGCACATTGGAAAACAATCTCAACTATATATACAAAATGATGGAGTCTGAATTAGCTGTTAACACTCAAGAAAGAGATCTTAGAGTCATTGTGGAGAGTTCTCTGAAAACATCCACTCAATGTGCAGCAGCAGTCAAAAAAGCAAACAGAATGTTGGGAATCATTAAGAAAGGGATAGATAATAAGACAGAAAATATTTAATTGCCTCTATATAAATCCATGGTATATGCACACCTTGAATACTGTGTGCAGATCTGGTCACCCCATCCCAAAAAAGATATACTGGAATTGGAAAAGGTACAGAGATGGGCAACTAAAATGATTAAGGTTATGAAACAGGAGGAGAGATTAAAATGACTGGGAATTTTCAGCTTAGAAAATAGACAACTAAGGGGGGATATGATAGAGGTGTATAAAATCTTGACTAGTGTGAAGAAAGTGAATAAGGAAATGTTATTTAATCCTTCACATAACACAAGAACTAGCAGTCACCCAATGAAATTAAAAGGCAGCAGGTTTTAAAAAAACAAAAGGAAGTACTTCTTCACACAACATAAAGTCAACCTGTGGAACTCTTTGCCAGGGGATGCTGTGAAGACCAAAACTATAACAGGATTAAAAAAAGAACTAGATAAAATTCCTGGAGAATAGGTCCATCAGTGACTATTAGCCAGGATGGGGAGGGATGCAACGCCATGCTCTGAATGTCCCTAGCCTGTTTGCCAGAAGCTGGGAATGGGCAACAGGAGATGGACCACTTGATGATTACCTGTTCTGTTCATTCCCTCTGAAGCACCTGGCCTTGACCACTGTCGGAAGACAGGATACTGGGCTATATGGACCATTGGTCTGACCCAGTATGACCATTCTTATGTAAAAATTAATTATAATAATAAAAATGTTTAGTACAGAAACTCCCCAACATAATGACCTCTCAAGATAGCAACGATGTGAGATAACAACCTTGGTAAATAATGCATTTTAACAATCTTGGCTTACTAGGAAACATATTTATATAAGTTTCCATTCCCAGTCACAAATCTAGCATTCTGGAGCAAAGTCACTAAAATATAGTCCAACAAACAAATGTTTATTTAATGTGCCCTTCACTTTTCCCTCCACTGCATCCCACTCACCGGTGTTGTCCTTGGTCAGCGGAGACTCAAAGTTCAGAAGTGCTTTCACGTGAGTACACCTCCCAGGTGGGGGGCAAGAAGGCACCTTGCTCATTCCTCCAGCTGCTCACTGTTTGCTCTGGCCACTGCTGTTCATTGTGCCACTGTTCACTCCACCATTCTGTTGCCAATGGCCTTGCGCAGTCACCTTCTGCTGCTACCTGCTACTGTGACATCTGCGAGTTGGTCTCTTTAAGTTCCACCCAGCTCTCAGTGATTTCAGCTGAGCTCTCAGTGGGGGAACCTTGCTGCTAGTGCAGTCTGGGCCATCTCTTCCACAGAAACACTGTCCCCACAACAGAACTAAGCACTTAGACGTGAAGCCTTTCCCCCCACCCCAGCTCATCACTAGCTGTCAGGGAGCGCTCATTTAGACTTTGCTTACAAATCATCATTTGAAATGATTAGGTTGGCCAACATCACCCAAATGAATGCACTGACATTGTCATAAAAAACAACAGCTGTATAAGGAAGCTAGTCTGAACATAGGTTCATACTTTTCAAATCTATTATACTTTTTTAGATAAAATAAGTGTGTCATACACTTTATATGCTTTTAAAGTGTGTATTAATGTTTCAATTCAAATTTCCAAACAGTCACTAAATTGGCATGTAACTAGTTCACAAAACTGGGGGGGAGGGGTGTTGGGGAAATTCGGGGGGGGGGGGGGGTGTAGGGAAATCACTGTTCGTTACCATGAGGACAGCTATTCTCATGATATTTCTGGACTATCCCAAAGCAGGATCATTTGGAAATCTTCCAAGAACAGGGTTTTTTCTGAGACTTTTAGACTAGGTTCAGATAGTTCAGATAAACTTTGGATTAGTGTTTGAACTCTTGATTGTTTATCCAACTTGAACATGAACTCTGAACCTTTTGAGGCTTGCTTAAGTCGTTTCTAATGTGAAGTTTCTGTCTCACTGTATAGGCTATTATTTGTGCTAAATTCGTATGCTTGACAAGATTAGAGAGGGTGAGAGGAAGTATTGGTTAATTTGCTGTACTCAATTAAAGGAAATACCAGCTTAATAACTATTGACTCTAGGAGGAGTAACTGATGTATTGTGCCTGAGTACCTAAAATGTTTGAGAGACAAGGTAGGTGAGGTAATATCTTTTATTGGACCAAATTCTGTTGGTGAATATACAGAATTCTTCTTCGGTCTCAGATCTACCTGAAATGCTTGTCATTTCCGCAGTGTTCCTTTTAAAGTATAGCTATAGCCTGGAATACTGCTTTGGAGGAAGATTCTCCTTCTTTTTAACTAGACCCAAGCAAACTGTATGCAGTGAACAATTTATTTGATTAATTCTTCTCCATTTCTGTTACCAAATCATTTGGGATCAGATGTCACTTTTATCAGAGTTGTTGGGTATATGCAATTATTGGATGAATGGGTTATGGAAACAAATTTCAGTGTATGAATAGTTCTTTTATTATTTACTGTGCCTATTGCTTTTAATATTTGTAATTCACTCTTAATGCTGTAACATTTTCCGAGAATGGTCCCACATGCTCAGTGCTCATGTCTGGCAGTAAACCTACCAAACTGAGTCCCACAGCCAGGAGACAACCTAACATAGACATTGATATTCACTGGAGCTGACCGGAGAATAGAAATTCTGTTTTGTGGAGCATTTTTAGATGTCAAAATTTGGATTTTTTTCCAATTTGGTATTAAACCCAAAATTTCAAAATTCTACACAAAAAGGAATTTCTGAACAAAAAATTAGTTTGGGATTAATTTATTTTGATGTTGACTATTTTATAATACAACATTTTTAAATTTTTGAAACTAAAAGTAGTTTCAAAAGGAAGAAAGGGAACATTTTGTTTCAAAAGTTATTAAAATAGGATGTTTTAACATTGTTGGAACTTTTTTCTTTTCTCCCAAACAAAACTTCAGTCAAGCTGGCAAGATTTCATAAAGGATTTTGATTTCAACAGAACTGTTTTCCAGTGGAAAACTATTCAGTCCAAGTTTTTCTGACCTACTCTAATATTTACGTTACCTCTAATATTCACATTTCTTTCAGTGACCACTTACAGTGATCCCCATTAGAAAGTAAACATATATTCCAGGTATTGCCAGACAGTGCTATCTGACATGTCAGGTGTATTTTCTATTTTAAATGTAGTGTGATAATAGTGTGTTATCTACTAGCACTTGTAGACAGAGGGACCACATTTTATTGTAGTGGAAAGTACTGGATTGAGACTTTGGAGATCTAAGTTAAATTCCCAGGTCTGTTGCAGCTCTTTGTACCTCAATTCCCCATTTCTAAAATGGGGATATTAGCACTTCCTCTCTCAAACCATTTGTCTATTTAGACTGACAGTAAGGTCTTTGGTGTAGGAACTATCTCATGTTTTTGTAAGGTGTTCAGCACAACAGGGCCCCGATCGAAGTATCACAATGCAAATAATAATAATGGCAAATGATAACTTGTTAATGGTGCACTGTAAATTTAAGCACAGTGAAGATCAATGAAAGGTAGGAAGAAACCGCAAATGCTCTTCCACTGACACTAGGCTCCTATAAGAGAGCATATGAGAGTATACGTAGGATGACGATGAAACTCTTAAGCTGGGAATTGGAACATAACTGTGTCCTTATTTGGCTAAAGGGAATTGAATTTATCCTTTTCTTAGACTCAGACTGGAATTGTTGGACTCTGTGTGTCAGCTAGGGGAATTTGATATCTGCAGACCTAGTATATTTCAATGGATCTCTTTGGAACATTAAATGTTCACATTAGATGTATACACTTCTCACAATTCATGCTTACCTCTAAAATTTGTTTGTTTGTTTTTTGAAGTTTTAAGAAAACACTCATAATGCTAATATTATGATGGAACATTCCAACAAAGGAAAAAATAGTGTACTTGCCAGCCAGTCACATTTGCAGTTTCTGAGGGTTGCAAGAGAGACTGTTCTTTAAAATAAAAGTATTACAAAATATTGAGCATCCTGAGTTGTCATTGGGTGACACCAGTTCTGCAATATTAAGTATCAAAATGTTTAAGTTTAAGCATGCATAGTCCATTTGTCTTCAATGGGTTTGCTCATGTCTTAAACCTGGAACTACCTTGCTGAATCCAGTTCTTAGTAATGATTATTAATCTTGTACTACAGTGATCTCCTCTACAGAAATGGCAAAAAATACCTGGAAAAGAAAAATTACTTGCCAATTAATGTTGTTTTTCATTTCTATTAATTCTGCAGAGTCACATGGCACCAGAGGTGCACATATCACAAGAATGGGCATTTGCAGAGGCATATTTAAAATGAGGTCATAGAAGTAATCTTCACACCATTCAGACTAAATCTTTTCTATTTTGAGCTTGGCATTGGAGGCAAGTTTTTGTGATGTTTGCTAAGAATATGGCAAATCTAAATGCTAACAATTGCTACATCTATTTTTAAAAATGGAAGCCCAAATAAGGAAGAATTTGTTCACTGTGTGCAATTCACATATTGCTTTTTGTTATGTTTTTTTACCTCTATCATTAATTTTCATTTTTCCTACTTAGTTTTCTAAGTTGTTGGGAAAGCTTAGGGAACGGGTTCTTTTCTCCTTTGGCCCAAAACTCACAATAACATTAGCCTGAGTTATACACAGGAACCTTTACAATGTTCAGAGATGATTAGACATCCCAAGTTATAAGCTCTGAGAGAGCAATTGTTACTCATGTAGTCGCAAAGCTATATTTTGCAGTATCTAGCACAGATGTGCAACTGTTATTGAAGTGTACTGTTGCTTCACCACAAAGAATTTGCTGCATTGCATATTACCATTAAACAGCTATAATTTTAAAGGCATCAGTAAGAATTTGGCAACAGTTACAAGTAAAGCAAACTTAATATTATAATATATTTTTAAAATGAAATGAAACATTTTATTCTATTTTGAATATTATTAAAATGTTTGCTTACTTCCTAAATTTATCCAGCCAATATTGCAAGCAAGTTATAGAAGTATAAAATAACTTGACTACAAAATTAGTTGAAACTAAAATAACATAATTTCTGTAATTTTGCCACAGTAACCACTTGAATCACTAGAATTTATAGGGCAGGGTATCCAGCTTCTAATATAATTAAATTACCATGTAATTTTTTCCTTGTAGCATACATAAAACATGTATCATAAATATTATCTCTGTCCACTTGGAAGCTAAGAACGCTTTCCCACAGACAACCGTTGTGTTTGGATTGAAGTCTGATGGATTCCAAACAATCTGAAAAGTATTTAAAACAAGCTCTGAACAGAAAGTAGTCATTAATGGGATGATTGCCAGGCCATTACAGTATAACCTTTATGCAAATTTTACTTTGACACATTTTTGTGACAGTGTTCAGCTATAAATTTTAGAGGCTGCCAATTTTGTCTAGACTGTAAACCAAGAGCCATAAAATGACTGTTGAACATCAAGTTATGCATCAGTCAAGTTTCAGCTGCCTAAAATGGTAATAAATGTATTTGTATTTATACATAGTTTGCAGGTTACACACCAGTGATCAATATATTGAGCTATTCTTTAACATAATTCTAAAGACTTTTTCCTGTGTGGAAAGATTCCATAGGAAGAAAATTTAAATAAATTTAAAAGTGGTCAGTCCAGATCTATAATGACTAAAGGTTTGACTGTTTGGGGTCTATATGAATTAAGTTATCATCTTATTTCTTAAGACTATACTAAGTCAAAATATTTGTTTATTTAAGTTGCATGAAAAATGACTGAGGCCCCAGTTCAGCAAAGCCGTTATGCGTGTGCTGCCACAAGTACTCCTGTTCTTCTTTTTGCGGATACAGACTAACACGGCTGTTACTCTGAAACTTAACATTTATCGTCTAGAGAAGTCCCACTGATTTAATTTG
Organism: Chrysemys picta bellii; assembly: GCF_011386835.1. Classification (NCBI taxonomy): domain Eukaryota; kingdom Metazoa; phylum Chordata; order Testudines; family Emydidae; genus Chrysemys; species Chrysemys picta. Next base: position 89,534,947 of record NC_088795.1, read on the forward strand.
AGTTGGATCTACTCCAGGTAATAGTGGCACCCACAGCCATATGCACATTACATACAGTGGAAGGTGCCAATTCATCAGAATTGGGGCCCTTCCACCCAGGGCTGGATTAGGACATAGACAACCTAGGTATGTGCCTAAGGCCTGGTTCATGAGAGGATGGGAACCTGAACTCCTGCTGGTCTGGTTCAGGTACTGGTGTGGGAGCTGGCCCAACAACAGTAGCAAGGAGGAAAAGTTGTGGCTGCCCCAATGGCTACTCAGGTTGGCCCTGCAGTCCTCTGTCATGATGGCACCCATGTACCAGATCACAACACCACTCACTCAATTTTGGCCCTGCCACCACCCTGTCATGACAGAGGGCCATAATGACAAATGTGAGGGGGCATTGCGATGGCACTCCTCCTCACCATTGCCATGGTGCCAGCTCCTGAACCAGGGCTCCCCCGTCCACCCACCTGCCTAGCCTCCCTCCGCTTCCAACAGCCCATGTCTTCTGTGCTCTGCTCACAGGACTTGCTCAGTGACAGTAGCAAAGCCTGCTACAAGCACAGGGAGCTGCGATGAGTGTCCATATGGGGGAGCTGGCAGGGAGAGGGTCTGTGGGGATGGACATGATAGGGCAGGGGTCGGCAACCTTTCAGAAGTGGTGTGCCGAGTCTTCATTTATTCACTCTAATTTAAGGTTTTGCGTGCCAGTAATACAGTTTAATGTTTTGAAAAGGTCTCTTTCTATAAGTCTAATATATAACTAAACTATTGTTGTATGTAAAGTAAATAAGGTTTTTAAAATGTTTAAGAAGCTTCATTTAAAATTAAATTAAAATACAGAGCCCTCCGGACTGGTGGCCAGGACCCGGGCAGCGTGAGTGCCACTGAAAATCAGCTCAAGTGCCGCCTTTGGCATGTGTGCCATAGGTGCCTACCCCGTGATAGGGTTTGCCTAGGATTGGTTAATCTGGCTCTTCTCCTACCACAGACATAGACACAACATACATAAATGCCATGATAAATCTAAGTGAGAGTGACACAGATGTGTATACTATGTGAAAAATTGTAGGGGGCACCCCTGCAAGTTTATTGAAGTTAAGCACATGCTTATGAGTGTTGCTGGAATGGAGCTTGACTTTGATGTCCTCTTCATTAGGAACAGTTGGTTATTTGACTATGAGATGTTCCAAAGCTGGTAAAGCTAGGGGTTTTCTATGTCAGTACTTGTATATATTGGCAGAAACTTTGTTCTTGTTTAAAGGGTTTGGCCCTGAACCATTTCGTATTGGTCACATACACAACTACCAGTGAAGGAAAAAGTAGATGTAGTGTTACAAAGTTTGCATACCAAGGTCGCTGTTACTAGCTGGCCCCATCAGGGGAGTCAGTCTATGCCTTGCCTGTGACCTAGCAGCTATCTCTCAGCTGGTCTGATATGGCAATTTAATTTATGACTAAAGCAACAGAGAGTCTTGTAGCACCTTTAAGACTAACAGATGTATTGAAGCATAAGCTTTCGTGGGTGAATGCTCACTCCGACAAAGTGTATAGGAATGGCAGTCAATGTTCTTCATTATCGAGATAAGAGAACTTTGGTATCATATAGCAGTATCTTAGCTTCTTAGTTAGTTTCACAGTAATGTGCAACCTTACTGTATTGATATTCATATCAAGTTTAAGTCACACCCTACACAACTATAGATCCAACTTCTAAAAAATTAAAATAACTAATACATAAGGCCCTACTTAATTTGCGATATTGCAGATCCCACAATATAGGGCAATTTTGATTTTAATTAGCTTACTTTGCACAGGCCACAATTTTGCATACATTTTGAGGTTTGCAACACACACCTTTTTCTCCATTAATACAATAGACCCCATTTATCCGAGCTGTTAGTGGCTGGGGCTCGGGTTGTCAGCCCTGCATATTAATGACTGTAATATAGTTGCAGCAAAATGTTTGGTTATCAAAAAATATTAGCAGGCATAACAAAATACTTGAGTGTTTATATTGTTTATATTGTTCCAGCAAATTTTTCTTAAACAAATAGGTCTTCTCTGTCTTTTCCAAATTACAGCAATTAATAAAGGTCCATTATTAGTTTTCTGCGATTTTTCATGTCTTGTCCACAACTCAGCTGCAATTATTTGACAATCATCCCACAATTCAAGTAGGGCTTTCCTAATACAGTATGTAAATTAACATATCATATTTTCACATAAAATGAAATCTTGTGCATTCTTTCATTCTCAGACACATACCCCAATTTATTATACAATTACAGATCAAAAATGGTTTCCACATGGTGGGGGGTGGGTTAGGCATAAAATAATCCTCTCATATATATATAGCCATTTCAAAAAAAGCTTTTATCCATAAATCTATGCAGTGGGTAGTTCTGCTTTTCTAATAAATTATCTCTTGACTACCATCACTATTCTTAAAGAAGATGATTTGCTTGCATTTATAACCCTTCTATATGAATCATGGCTGTACTGCATAACTAAATAAGAAATCCAAACCGTTGATGTAGTTAGCATATTTCTCAAGCTCATCATTCATACTGCAATTAATTTTAGCATGAATTACAGCTACTTCAAAGCTGACTTTTCTGCAGTACTAGCAAATGTAATTGAAAAAGATAGATGATGGGAACAGGTAGGCAGCTGGACATCTATTTTAATGTCTTTTCCTGAGCATTGTTACTGATTACTCTTACTTTTATCTTCTCCGGGAAGTGCCAAATCGATTGCATCTCACCATCAAAAACATGTCACAGGCTTCTATCCTTGAACCTTCACAGCACAATTCCACAAGATGCATTTCTGCACCACAACTTTGCAAGAGATTAACTGCAAAGTGATGTGCTAGGGATAAGCAGAGGACCATTTGGGCTTTAACTTAATCTTTGAGCTGCAATAGCCAGGGACTGGCTAAAGGGTTACAGATGTCATGGGGGAAAAAAGAGGGAAAGTGCCCAGAGTCCATGAGGTAGGTGGGAGAAGGCTAGTGGTTGGAAAGATCCATGGAACAGACACCACCTGTGATAGGAATTTTCAACTCTAGACGTTACAACATTCTCTCTCTCTGTCTCTGTGTTTCTTTAGTGATAAGCATCTTGTCACCTCCTCCCTCCATTTCCAAACCTTCCTGATCCTCCCTAGTAACAGGCACCATAAGCCAGTTCCCCATCCTGCAAGCAGAAATTATTCCACTTTTACATCATGATTACTACTCTGTGGATAAACATTTGCCAGGGTTTGTAATCTAGCACCTTTTACAAACACTATATTTGAATTTTTAAAAACAATATTTTAATTATCACTTCACTGCAGGTTTCCTTTCAAAATCTGGTTTAGGTCAGTCTCAGGAGTATGAATAATCATGACCTCAGGGAAATCTGCTCTAATCAACTTCAGAACAAATACATATATATTTCTGCCTCTCTCTCACCCCACGCCCTCAGGAATAGCAAAACAAGCCTCAGATTGGAATGTCAACTACTCTTTTCTAGGTCATCCACATTCTCCTGAGAGATAAAAGATTTTTCTTATCAATGCAGTCCTAGAGAGCATGTTAATATCACTGATTTCTATACACACACACACACCCCTCCCTGCCAACAGCTTTCTAGAAAAGTATTCAACTTTTTTCAATTTGTGTTTTAAGCTTCACTAATTCTGTATGCAAATCATATATTAAACCTAATAGTTTTTTGGTGCTTTCTTTTACTTTTCTCACTTCTGAAATATGTAGCAGTGAATTTCTACTCTCAGTAAAATGGGTAAAATGGGTTTCTTTCCTCTTGCAGTCACTGCAATTTCTCCAGGATCAGTCTGGTCCAAGTAAGGGGTGGGGCAGACTCACACTGTGACTGTCCCTTAGGGTATGTCTACATTGCAGTTAAACTCTCACAGCTGACCCATGCCAGCTGACTTGGGCTCACGGGTCTTGGGCTAAGGGTCTGTTTAATTGCATTGTAGATGTTTGGGTTCAGGCTGCAGCCAGGGCTCTAGGACCCTGCAAGGTACATCTACACTGCATTTAAACAGCCCATTAGCCCAAGCACTGTGAGTCCAAGTCAGCTGTCAGGGGCCAGCTGCTGGTGTTTAACAGCAGCGTAGACCTACTCTTGGAGAATTCAGGGAGGGATTACACACCTGGTGCAAAGTGTGGTAGGAGCTGGTGCCTCCTCTCTGCCTCTCCCTATCCCCTTTGGGGAATACCTCAGGAGCAGGCCTGTAAATGTGACAGGCCCTAGTTCAGTTGGTATAGTGGAAGGCTCCTTGCATGCTCTTTATTTATCTTCACCTCTACAATTAAATTAAGTCTATCCCCAAGTCTGTCTCAGTGAATTTCTGACAAAAATGGATTTGGGGAAAGTGTCTGTCTACTGTCTCCCCCATAGCTCTGTCTGCAGCTATAGTCCTTGGTCCTGTTCATGTTTCTTCTATTTCCCAGATGATTCCATCCAGTTTTTCCTCTGAGCATTGCCTATTCCCTCACTGTGTGGTGTCAGGTTCAATCCCCCATTAAATTAGGCTTTTCATATAGAATAAGTCTACACTTTGGTATGAGAGTGTAAATTCCTGCTCCATGAGAGTTACCTACATGAGTGCTGACAGAGGTGGTGCACTAAAAGCAGAGTGTAGCTGCTACTGTGGAAGGGGCTAATTGCCCCAAGTACATACTCCTCGAGGATGTTAGGCACATACTGGGGCCAGCTAGCCCCTCCTGCCACCGTGGCTACACTCTATTTTTAATGTGCTACCTCATCAGAGCTAGCCTGGGTATGTCTCTGTGAGCTGGAATTTACGCTGTCTAGCTTCAAGAGGAGACAGTCCCAGCCCATTAACTAACCATGCTCCATTAACTTGTCCTAGCTGGATCAGCCCCTAACCAGTTCTTCTCCTTGCTTCTTCCTGCCATGACCCACATCACTGTGACCTCTTGTCCCTCTTCCCACACCTCATTCCCAATAGTCCAACTCCTATCCCCATGAAATAGCTCATGGAGTCCAGAGTTGTGATGTCACAGATTCTCCTGGTGAATCCTAATGATGACACTTTAAATGTTAATTACTGCTGAGTGTTTTAGCAGAAACATCCAGTTAAATGCGAATGTGGTGGCTGGTACACAGGCTCGGTGCAGTGAGGCCATTAAATGATACAAATCTTGTTGGGGCAGGGGTGGGGGAAGGAATTCAAACCCCACTTATGTCAAATTGAGTTACTTCCAACTCTGCTGAAAAGGAGGGAAAGGGGGAGAGAAGATGCTTCCTCTTTACTGTAATGAAAGCTTCAATGGTCTTCTGAGTGCCAAAACTGCCTCTTACACCTTCCTAGGTGCCAAAAGCCCCAGCTACAAAAGCTTCAAGTTTCCCTTTAACAAGTTATGGGAAGCAGTTATATTTTCAATATCAAAATCTGTGGCATGCATTGAATTAAATATAAGTAATGAACAAAAGGACTAATGTACTGAGTGGCTTATACTGGGTCACTTATTTAGGTCAAGTTTGCCACAGAGACCACATCTTTGGCTGTAGATTTGGGAAATGATTTACAGCATTTTAATTGATTACTCCAATGATATAATCCCAGAGAGGAGCAGGAGACAGGCGAGGCAGAGAAGAGAGGAGGTGAAGGAGAGCTGAGAGGGGAGAATAGCAAGAAGAAGGAAAGAAAAGGTGATTTGGGTGTGAGAATCTTGGAGTCAGAGAGAGACAAAAATTAGATATGTAAATAAAAAGTTTATGGATGCTAAATAAGCTATTTCTATAGCATTTATATACCTGGGGAGAGATGCTTTAAAATGCCATACATAGAAGAGAGGGTACAGAGCTGATTGGTCAATTAACCTCCTATATTATAATGTCACTAATGAAGAGGAAGAGCAGAAAGAATGAGGAGAGAGAAAGCACAGGAAGGGGATGGCTGGCCAAATCAATTCTAATCTCTGAAATCTGTTGGAAAGAATGTTATGACACTATTGTCTTCCATAGGGTGTAGCTGCAGGAGGAGGAGAAGATGGGAGAAGAGAATGAGGGTGCAACATTGATCATAGCTATCTTGGTGACTGGCTTATCCTTAGTATACTAAAAATAATGATAATATCTAGTTCTTCCATAACTATAGAGCTTCATAACACTATCCCAAAGTATACAAGTTCTCCCTCATTTATATAGCTTTCCTTCAGAAAGATCCCAAAGCACTTAAACTATAATACAGTAAAATTACTTCAGCTATCTCTGTAGTGGAATGCAGGTAGTGAACTGACCATGGCAGCACTATGTGCACAGAAGACCATATAAAACTGACATATGACACTACGAGAGGCTTTTAAGAGCAAAGAAAATTGTCTACACTGGAATATGGCTGGTAAACCACGGTAACAACCTAATTCATGTAAAGAGCGCTATAGGCCCTTCACCGAGAAGTGAACAAGACTTCTGTTTTGTCTCATCTAAATGAGGGCATTTTCAGCATTATTATTCTGGAGTATTGATACTGTACAAGCAATTTGGTAGATGGCATTCTTTCCTATATATCAGCAACACTTCTTGTCTGTTTTTTTTTCTTTTGAAAAATAAAATATTTCTTTTGAAAAATAAAATAAGAGCTGATAGGTAATTCAAAAGATGGTAAGTATGGCCAGAAAGTATTCCCTTTCTGTCACTGGGAAATTCTGGACTTTCTACTGGAGCTTCAGATAAGAGTACTCATTTGACATAACCTACTAAAAATATACATTTAAACAAAAAAGATACTTAGTACTTTACTGCTGTGTCCAGATGAAGTGTTTATTAAGAATAAAAATAATTTTGGGTGCTTCTCTCTTTAAAAAATATTATTGTTGTTTTATCTTAAGGTATAAGGAGAAATAATCCATACTGAGAACAATTATTTAGATTCTATTTCTGAAATCAATCCAAGATTCCAACGGTGAAAGGACACTTCTCCAACTCTCTCAACCAGTTCCTGGGAAAGTTAAAAATAAGCCTTGCTGGGGAAAAAAATTGGCACTTGTTATTTGAGAAAATTTCTTTATTCCATGAACTGCCTCATGTAGCAGATATTTATTTACCATCTGTGTAGACTTCTAAAATTTTCCATCTTAACAGATACACAACTGAAATAGAAACAGATTTTCCATGCCTATGCTTTCCACAGGCCTCTGCTTTAAAAGTGTGTTAGCTTAGATACGTATGAAATGTTTGTAGTCTCCAAAATGGGAAAGCTCAGTTACTGTCTATTGTTCTGACTCTGAAATTCCGGAAGTGACTTCTGCTGATGTCACCTCCATGCTGAAAAAGCAAGTTCTGGGTGCTTGGTTCCGAGCTCTCCAGGGCATTATATGAAAGGAAATTCTTTTTATACTTTATTTGGTACAGTATTTACCTGCAATCAGTTGGAAAATAGCATTTTGAGAAATGAATTTCCCCTTTTTTTTTTTGTACACAAGCGTGCTTTACTCAGTTTTACAGCTATACAGCTTGACTTTTAGCCAAACAGTAAAAAAAAAAAAAAAAAACAGTGCTAATCTGGAAGTGACTGATAGTTTAAAAATAGAAAGCGTCCTATTATTGGTAATCGTACTTATCGATCCCAACTACAGACCAATACAAGCAATTCATAACAGCTGGCATACAAAACAGGCAATCTGAACCCCTTGACAGATGAGAGGATTATTCTGCCTCTTCTTAGACATCTGTCTGTAACTAGAAGAACAGGAGTACTTGTGGCACCTTAGAGACTAACAAATACTTTCTCTAAAGTGCTATGGCTCTCTGATCTCATGATGACCCCTTCTTTTTCTTACAACTTTTGCTTCTGTAGTGGCTTGTTTAGTTACTGGGGTGGATCTGACAGCCGCAGCTGGTGTTTGTAGCTCCTGGTGATTTTCTTTGCCATTAGTTCTGTGAGCATATTTTACTTTTGTGTGCACAAAAGCAATGAGATCTGTATTCTGGAGTTCTACCTGATGTTGTATAGATGTTTTTGGTTCCTTCTGTAAGACTGACCTTCAACAGTGGTTATTCTGTATGATTTTGGAGTGAGAGACATAGCTCTTACCTTGGTAGGTTATGAATCACTTTCTGCTTGAACTCCATCATTCTTTTTCACTCACAGTGAGGGTAACCGTCTGGCATTCTTTTCATAGTGTTCCGTTTGTCTTAGCTCCTTTTTTACCTGCTGGCTGCGGCAGCAATTGTGTTTGGCTGAAGAAGTTTGTTTGTTTTTAACACTTCACTAAGGTCTTTCCACTCTTAAGTCTCTGAACTGGAAATCTTAATAAAGTGGAGCTTGCTGAGATCTAGTTAACAATGAGAAAAAATATAATCCTTTTTAAAAATCAAGTTCCTTTCTGATTGTGCAGGCTTTTCCACTGACCCATTTGATCATCCATAGCAAGGGCTTGCCATGGTGTGATCAAGCTGATACATCAGAGAACTGCCAAAATGAGCATTTTCTGTCATTAATTCATGTGGAGTCCTATGATGAGCAAACTGTAAATTACAATGTGTTATCAGATTGCTACTGTATGTATTGTGCAACAACTCAGATTTTTTTTTTTAAATGAGTTGTAGTTTGGAAAAAAAAAGTAGTCTTTCTTATTCAGTTCACTTAGGTCTATGTCAATAAGTGTTAGGTTATGGTAACTGACGGTTTCTGGAAAAGGACAAAGATCCAGGAATAATTGTGGACAGCTCAATAAAAATGTCTGATCACCGTGATACAACAATTTCTGACACTGAATGTCATCTTTGGGTTTAGTTGCATCATCTGAAAGGATGTAGCAGAACAGAAAAATATGTAACCAAAATAGGGCAGTAAAATTGATTAGAGGCATTGTGTTTGGAGATCAAACTTCTTTACATGAAGAAAGTAAAATGAGTAGGATTAATAAGTTTGAGCCAAGATGAGTGCAAAGTGATGTGAATAAAGTATGAAATAATTATAGCTGGTCAGGACACTATTTGTCTTCCAAATGTTGTAACAAAACAAAACAAAACAAAACAAACTGAACACAAATTATTTATTCAGTTTCCAGCAATTGAAAACCAACATCAGTTTTCAGGGTGGTTGGTTTTTTTTTTACAAAAACTCAATTTTCAATGAAAATTTTTTGTTCCACAAATATCGCTATTTTGTTTAAAAGCCATTTTCTATTGAAAAATGTTTTGACCAAAATATTTCAGTCAGGTCTAAAACAAATGGGTTGTACAGAAAAAGTCAATAGGATAGCCTATTATAGTTCCCATAATATAAGTAATAAGGGTAGCATTTGCAGTGTCACTAGTTAAACTAAAAATAGCAAGGACTATCTTTCCTTATATTCTTGAGGACATGAACTAATTCCAGCTGGGGTGAGGAAGAAATATCCTCTATCATATGCATTACAAAACGGGCTAACTATATTGTAGGAAAAAGAAGATTCTAGCTTCCAATGGAGCACCTGATCTCCATTAGAGACAGAATACCAGATAAATGATCCACATTGTACTTCCTATGTTCCACTTATTTGTTGAATTAAGTTACTATTTATAGATCACGTTTCATGCACTGAATCTTAAAGTATTTAACAGAACAATGGATTACAATGCACAGTCAACATACTGGAGGTAGAGAGTATGGGCTGGATAGTTCCTGGTTCAAAACTGCATTGACTTCCTATTAAAAATAGTATTTTATCAATGTAGGATATCCCTTTGAATGTCACTTTCAAAACATTCCAGAAAATTTCCAGTTTCAGACACTATTACACCTTTGCTGAATATTTTATAGATGTTCCATGTTACTACTCAATGTTCCTCATTGGCATTGGGGCATGTACCTCTGTGACAGTGATTCAGAAACTAAAAAAAATTAATGGGAGACCAACTCACAAGTGCAATTGTCATCAAAACAATTAAGGGAAACAAAGTTGAGGATACATTTTGTGTAGAAAACTAGTAGAGAGGCAAACACAGAATACAGCAGCCCACCTCTTCACTAGCACAGGTTTGTGAGAGCACAGCACCCCTGTTCTTACCTCACTCGCCATAGAATACCAAGTCAAGGTCTCAGTGCTTATTTTCAAGCCACTTGATGGTATAGGTTTAGAATAGCTAACATCTGAGTTCATCTCACACTCCCTGGCCATTACCACTCCATCCTTGTCAATATGTAGTCTTCAGCTGTGAAAATTGTTTGTCTAGTCAAGAGAAACAGGAGGAGCCCAAGAATTGAGCATGCAAAAACAGAAATAACCAACTTGCTCAACTACTCAATAATGAGAATTCATTCACTGAGTGTTGGGATATAAATGTGTGGTTTCAACTATTGCCTTAGGACTGAAGAAGAAGTGAGTCTTTGAGAAAAGAATTAGAAAATGGTCTATCATTAAATGTTAAGAAGCTTGAAAATTGGGACAGGTTTATCCCTGGTATTACGCCATGATGAATTTGACTATAGATTTTTTATTAGAAATTACTGCTTTGTCCTAATAAGCCCAATGCAGGATTTAAATATTTTTAAAAACAGATGCAAAGGAAATTTTTGCCTGCAATTGCTTTAAAGACCCCCTCTTTGTTCATTCATTTGACAAAGTCTATGCACATTGAATTCAGTGAGATGCAGTGCTTGTCTGTGTTTTGAATTTTTCTGTATACTATACTGAAGCAGGGAGCAAGCTTCCCAGCCCAGACAGACAAGCTTGTGCTAGCAAGGCTGGAGCTAGCACACTAAAAATAGCAATGTGGATTTTGCAGCTTGGGCTGGAGGCGGAGCTCAGGCTTTCAAGAATAGGGGAATGGATACCTTGTAGTGCATACTCAGGGCAGCTGGCCTGTGCCACTACTCACTGTTGCCCATGCTACCATGGCTGCGCTACTATCAGCTAGTGAAAGTGAATCTGTATGACCTAGGAATTACACCCCCCAGCTCCAGGTGTAGGCATAACCTTAGAGGCAATGCTGCTGCCAACAGAAGGAAAAAAACTCAGCTGTAAATTATGTTGTATATTGTGTATCTAAAGTACATACCTTGGATTGAAAACATTTATATAGTTTGGATGTTCCCTTAAAACATTTGGCACCAGTTGAGAAATAGCATGTGCACACCTAAACCACAATGCCAGTGAGCACACCAATGTGCATTCTGAGTCAGCATCATAACACATGGAGAAGATCCATGCTATAGAGGCATATGTTGCACCTACTTCATATACATTATCAATCATTCCGTCTGTGACTGTCTCTATTAATCCATGACAAATAGTGAAATTTGCCTTCTCTACCATGACCAAAGCATGAAATCTGCCATCTTTCTATATGAGCCCCCATGCTGTATATGTATGTATTGTATGGCAGTGGCTTGTATTCATTTTTTGGCACCGTGTGGAACAGTTGCTTTGAGTTTATATCACTTTCACATGCCCAGTACAGAAATAAAGATAAGCATTCATTTGTTCTAATCCAGTAGGTACTGTATAAACTTTCTCCGTGAGTGTATTACTTGCATCAAGAGAGGTACACTATGGGGACTTTTAGAAATGTTTGCTATAAAATTATACCTGGTTAAACTCATAATTTTTTGTTAATAGCACTATACAACATTTATACAACAGTCTAGATTTTCATAGTGTAGTAAACAAACTGAACCTCAACCTCCTACAAGTTAGGTGGCTGTTATTTTTCCCATGGGGAAATTGAGGCAGAGGTTGCTCAAATTCACAAAGTAGATCACTAGCAGAGCTGAGATTAGAATTTGGGAATTCTTGGATGCCATTACCACACAAAATCCAGTGGCTATACCTTACAGCTTCTCTCTTAAATATTGAATAGGCATATTATGCAAGTGCAGTGGAAGCTTCTTAAACAAATACTTTGGGGGAAAATATACTGGTTACTAAGCAAAAACAAACAAAAAAAACCCACCCTGAATTTTAACTCACTTTGAAATGACTAATCAATAAAGGAATAAAATTACATTTTATTTGGCTGAATATATTGGATCTTTCTCCTGTCACAAGAATAGATCTATAAAATGAATGCATTTGTAATATGACGTTAGTGGCTATCAGTTCTAAATATAAAGTATTAGTGAAATCTATTGATAGGTATTCATTTAGTTATCCAATTAAAAATTTCCCGAGCGATTTACATGGAATTAAATCTGTCTTCAGAGTGAAAGTATGTAGTGTTGTAGCCATGTCAGTCCCAGCATATTTAGAAAGAGAAAGTGGATGAAGTAATATCTTTTATTGGACCAACTTCTGTTGGTGAGAGAGACAAGATTTCCAGCTTACACAGAGCTCTTCTTCGGGTCTGGGAAGAAGGTCGGTGTAAGTTCAAAAGCTTGTCTCTCTCACCAACAGAAGTTGGTCCAATAAAAGATATTACCTCACATACACTGTCTCTTTTAAGGGAGAAAGATCAATTAATGAGTTACACTCTTTAAGGAATATTTTTATTAAAGTGTCAATGCAGAATATGCACAGAGGACTAACCTGGCAGTCTAGTGTGGTACCACATGGCACTACTAAATAACCAGTCCAAATTTGGATCCCAACCTCCGGTGAGTTGCAATGAGCATGAAGGGGACTCAAACCCTGCTGAGAGGAAATGCCTCAGCTGTTTTGTGTCTAGTGTCAGCTGGAGTGCCTCTAGCTGGAGCTCAGAGTATGCTGTAGATAGCCCTCCTTAACTGATGGGAATGCTATAGTAATGGGAAGGAAAATGGCAGGATTGGAACATTGCCCACTTATCTGTCACCCATTCCTATCCCCTCACTATACACACCCACACACAAATTATGCATAGAAATCCCATTATTTGCTTGGAATTATTTGTCCTCCTGCTGGGTTCATAGTATATAATCACTGCCTTATTATCTTCTCAGAAATAGTAAAAGGGTTTATAGTCTATGGGAAAATGTACCCATACCAAGGCTGAGAAACGTTTATGAAGAAAAAAACAGATCCACAATGTTAACATTTCACTTAAATAAACTGGTCTGTGAGAGCTGGGACTTCTGTGATTAGACAGTCTCTGCTAAATTACATTACAGTGGAATTTACTAAGCAGAAAGATAATCCTTGTTTCTTGACAGAAAAATTCAAAAGATCCAGTAATTAGCTCTCAGAGGAGTCAGTTGGTTATTTTACAGCTGTGAAAAAAACCGTAGAGACCTTATTTATTGACCCAGCTATCTGATAAATCAGGAAGAGATCAGTGTCTTGGAACTTTTTGAACAGACCACCTTCTGACATTGGGAAAGATCCAAATGAGGTCAACACCCTCAACTTCCTGCACTAGAGAGGGAGAAAATCTGATAAACACAAAGTTGCACAGGGCTGCTATGGAGATGGGGGGCGGGGAAGAGCTTTTAAAAGAAACTGTCTTTTTTGTTAAATGTAACAAGACAGACCTTTCACCAACCAGCAACACATGCTGATTTATATTTTCTGTTTTGATTGCACATTGAAATATGAGGGTCAGCAGTGAAACATTCCCCACCAGACACAGTCAGAGAAAATACAATTGCTGCCCCATTCACCAAAGCATTAGGGATATTTCTAAATTCTGTCACTCCTGAGGTGGGCCAGAGAGAAAAGATGGTCCAATGGTTAGCCTGGGTTCAAGTCCCTTCTCTGGCACAGACTTCCTGTGTGACTTGGGTAAGTCACTTCGACTGTGTCTCATTTCCCAGATGTAACGTAGGGATAATAGTACTTCCCTACATCATAGGAGTGTTATGAGAATAAATACATTAAAGATTGTAAAGGACTCAGATATTCTCATTATGGAGCCCACATAAGTACCTAAAATAGATAGGTAGAACAAATGTAAATTTCTTTCAGGAACCCCTACATAAGTAGTATCCTCAAAATGATACTTAACAATAATACTGCAACACTGAAAACCATTTTGATCAGTTCCATTCTGGAACAAGGTACTTTAGCCACCATTGAAACTCATAATGTTTTCCCAGTGTCTGCAGTACTGTATTATCTCCAGTTTTACATATAAACTAGTTATTATGCTGTTGTCACTATGAGTACCGGCGTCAGTGAATGCTGATTTTTAATGGTGCCCCGTGTAATTCTCGAAATAGTTTCAAAACCCCAGGAGCCAAGTTTATCCCTTGAGTAACTCCCATTGATGCCAATCATTGTTCCATGGGCACTTTACAGAAGGTGGTGGCTTGAGTGTCACAATCTCACAGATGAATGAACTGGTTTAGACAGTATATACAACAGTCCAAACCTTTGCCCCAAACCAAACAATTCTTGGGGCTTGAAAAACCTTTTTTCCCCTTTTTTATTTTTCATTTCATTACATCTCTTCATTTCCTGTTTCAAGCTGGAACCAAAAATGCTCTAATACCACAAAAATGCCTTCACTTGTGGTATTTCTGAAACAGAGCATACCTGAAATCTCACCAGAAATCTTTTTCTCACAGGATCTTCAACCCAGTTTTATAGATCTCATAAATTCAAATAAGATTCAGATAAGCTATTGAGGTTTGCCCATCGCTAATTAGAATTAATAGTATACTTTCCCTCACAGATCCTGTTATGAAGTCTGTTTATTGTTGTTCCTCTACAGTAGAGTGAATATTCCATTAAATTTTCTTGTGTAGAGATGAGCTAATAAAATTAGCCCGTCTGCAGATATCTTTTCCCCATGGCTATTGCTTAAAGATTAGCAGCACCTTGTATGATTGTGCCCAAAATGCTAGCATAAGTATCTGTGGGCACTTACTTAAGATTCCAGCACAAGTCTAGTATGTGCTTCTACAGAAGTACCAATTTAAAAGTATATATATCTACCTATGTATATGGCAGATGATAATTACAATAGGGTGATATCCTGATCCTGTTGAATTAAATATCAAGTCTCCCATTGATTTCAATAGGCCAGGGTTTCATCTATAGTCTTTTTCTCATATGGGTCTAATTCTCAGGGACATCTCTGTTACCTCATAAAACAGCAAGAACAACTGCATTTTGCTCACCTCATTTATGAGAGTAAATCCACTCGTGTGGACTGGCAATCTTAATCTGGCGTTTTTAGAGAATAAAACGGGATCATTTTCTCTGAGTAGGGCAAGTAGGATTTGGTTCAAAGAATTTTTAGAAAGTATTCTTTATATATATAATTCCAGATATCAAGGATTGCTCCTGGCATTTTTCCTTACCAGGGACAGGAATTAAAAATGGGGAGGCTGAAAGAACTGGGCCTTCCATTTGGGCAGCTGAAGTTAGGCTAAAACTTAACAGTAAAGTTTTATTTGTTTTTTAATTACAATTATTTTCATGAACTATGGTTTCACATTGTTTTTAGAATATTAGATCCAGGTTTTTTCCCCCCTCGGTATAAAAACAGGCATACATTTGCCTCAGCTGTAAAGGGAATGTGAAATGGACAAAGACAAAAGTTAGAAGTTGGTTATATTTGATTACACAATCACATGGAGCTTTAATTTATCATCATTTTAGTGGGTGGGCTATAGCAAAGAATTATTTTTCTACAACACTTAAAACATAATATGCATCATAATGGAGATGATGATGATGATAATGATTATTTTATTATTAATTTTATATATAACAAAACATTTTGAGGTTCCAAAATGCTTGTTCTGCAGATAGAACAAATAGTGCTTTAAAAGCCACTGGCTTTGATTTAACCCCCACTGGTTGCAAATTACAGCACCTTGAGCTGTGTAGTCAGGACTCACTAGGGGGCTCCCTGAAAATGGCTATGGGCTGAGACTGGTTCCTGCCCCTGCCAATGCAATGTGTTTTTGAAGCTGCACTTACACAAGCAGGGCCAGAAGCCTGAATCAGTAGTTGGGGTCTCCATGTTCTGCTGCAACCTTTCTGTGGGCATATTTTGCCACGGAAGACCCTGTAGTTAGGGTAATGGAAGATGCCATTAACCAGGGGTGACTCAAGCTCAGTAACCTGATGTAAAAGAAAGCTAGAGTAGAGCTGGTAAATTTTTAATTCTGCTGGGATAACGCTGTCATATCTCATGAGATACAGCTTGATTACAATGAACAAAATATTGGAGTACTCTTAAATAGCTGAAAGGTAGTTACTTGAAGTTCTTTAATCGAAACATTTTGATTGTATGAGGACATAAACTAATCGACGCCAGCTGTTCTTTAGCTAACCATTCTAAACGTCTCACTATTCCCCATCCCTGAGCAGTTTTTTTCTCTAGAGGCATATTTCATGCACAAACTATGTCTGCTTTTCAAAAACTTTCAGCTTTGTGTGACAAGATTTGGTGATATTCTTCACCTATTTCCTTTATATTTCAACAACTACATTTAAAAGCTTCAAAGAAAAATTACAGAAATATAGCTTAAT